>NC_090291.1:19260000-19608750 GCF_037392515.1 Haliotis asinina
TCATGACACTTCCCTGTCAATGAATTGTTGTACGATTCTTGTAGTATTATGTATCCCGAGTGAACTGTTTGTGTCCGAAGCACACTCAGCCAAATGTCCTAGCAAAAAAAGGATTATGGCGAGTTTAGCAGGAAAGATGTCCAATCACCGACGTTGTAAGTTCTTGAATGAACTTCTGCAGCAAGAGAAGCATCATCATCCACACAAAGCACCTCTACTCACACGCACACACACACACACTCACACACACACACACACACTCACACACACACTCACTCACACACACACACTCACACACACACACTCACACACACACACACACACACACTCACACACACACACACTCACACACACACACTCACACACTCTCTCACACACACACACACACACGCCTTACCCAGCAATATCCCAGCTATATGGCGGCGGTTTGTAAATAAGCCAGTCTGAACTAGAAAGTCCACTGATCAACAGGATGAGCATCGATTTACGCAGTTGGGATGCGATGACGTGTTAACCAAAACAGGGAGCCTGGCCACCCGATCCCGTAAGCTCCCTTTTACGACATGCCTAGTCTCCTTTTATGGCAAAAGTTCGACGTTAAACATCAAAACATGCACAGGGATCTTATTAAAATAAGAAGGACCTAAGTTACCACTGAACATGTTTTAACCAACTCAATCAGGATATGAAATATGTAAAAGGTTGTGTACCTGCCGAGGTTCAAACACAAAAAGATGCTTTAAATGTTCAAATGTTTATTCGTCATGGGCACGAGACCACTTTTTCAAACTGTACTTTCACCCAAGTGTGATTTTGGCCTTGCTTGTTGGAAGAACTCGAACACTTGATGTCTCAAGGTTGTAGAACCCTATAGCAGCAGCAGCGGTACAGTCACCATTCTCCACTTGACCAATCACTACCTGTTCTCCTGTTGTCAGTGCACACTGAATTGGTCCGCCGAAGTCGCCCTGAAAGTAAAGAAACGAATGTTCTTTTCCATTAAGGGTATTAAGGAACTCTGCGTGGATGTCTCAGATAAAACAATTATATTTCATTTATCTTCTCGATTCTTCAAGCTGTTGAAAGAAAACGTGAAATTTCGAGCATAATGTTTTTCTCCCTGTTGTGATAATATTGTCATTTCAAATATTTGTTTGAAATGTCGAGAATTTTCTCGTTGCTTTGATTTTTTCCTTGCTTAGATATTAACGTTTCGTTACCTAAATTGACTTTGCAAAGTTAGAAATTTCAAGTTGTAAAGAAAAAACTGAAGCAGCGAGAAATACTACATGTAAAGAGAAAACATTTGAAGGCAGGAGAAAATACTAACGAGAAAATAACGGAATTAGCGAGAAAATACTCCCAAACATTGACAACATAAACAGAGCAGTAAGAAATGACGCTTAAAAAAGTGGCAGCACGAGGCTGAACGTGGAATGCAGGAAGAAAGATACATACAATGCAGGAAGATCCAGAGGGACTGATGAAGCAATTGTAGGTGATGGCAGAGTCGAAGTTAAAGAAAGGAGACGTCGCGGTGGTCGCAAGAAGTGCCGGGCAGGTGTCTGTTGGCTGGAGAGTGGGGATGTCCAGGTACTCGAAGGCTGGCGTTGTAGTAGCTGTTGCACAGAGCCACAAGAGGCTGATCATTGGACATAATGTGATGTATACGTGACATGTCTATACAAAAGTAATCTGTTCATGAATATGCTGATGTAACCTCTAAATTGCGAACGCCCCCACCCCGACCCCACCAAATCCTTGTGTGAAATGCTGAATGTCTTGTAGGCTCCTAAATATTTGTGGTATCTGCCGTACCTAGCGAAATGGTGTTTTTAGGCAATTTAAAATATATACTCGCCAACTGTCATATTTAGAACTGTTATTGGTATCCATTTACCAATAATTGCTTAGATCGATGCTTCGGCCGTTGATCACTGGATTGTCTGCTCCTGAATCGATTATTTACTGACCGACATATAGTTGACTGAGTGCGGCGTTAAACTAAATTCGCTCACTGATTGTCTGTCAATCACTCCATCATTCCACGACTGTTGTTTTATGACTAGACAAATGTAGCCTAAACAAACGCTACGAAACTATTTCGTTCTGTCAGTGAGCAAGCTAAATGGAAAAGTCCATTGATGAATCTCAGTTATATCAATATTATATTAAATTAGTAGGGATTAAACAAAGAAACAAGACGAATATTCTTTCTTAGTGCAATGGTCAGTAAGTACTTTTCACGTATGTGTCTTTTTGGATATTGACAGGAATTCTTCGTTTGACTCTCTCACTGGGACTGCTTCGAATTTGAGAAACCCGTGAAGGTTGTCACTGACCCTCAGTAACCCATGCTTGTCGTGAGACACGACTAACGGGATCGGGTGTCAGGCTGGCTGACTTGGTTATATATGTCATCGGTTCCCAGTTGCGGAGATCGATGCTCTTGATGTTGATCACTGGAGTGTCTGGTTCAGACTCGATTATTTACGGACCACCGCCATATAGCTGGAATATTGTGCAGCGTAAACTTAAAATCACTCACTCACCTTAATTTGTGTAGACTAATTACACGTTCCTCGTAGATAGACATAGTTCCTCAGTGGCAAAGATTGACTTTAGGGGAACATAATTATTGATAAACTGAGTAGTGAGTGAGTGAATGAATTTAGCTTGACGCCGCTTTTAGCAATATTTCAGCAATACCACGGCGGGGGACACCAGAAAATGGGCTTCACACATTGTACCCATATGGGGAATCGACCCGGGTTTTCGGCGTGACGAGCGAACGCTTTAAAGGGGCACTGATGCGGAGCGATTAATGTTTCTCACCAACGGTCTAATTATGAAACCAAACTGCAAATTGGTCATCGCCGGCTAGCTCGACTGTGACGGACAAAGGGACTGGGCTCCTGTCCATATTAGCAGAATTTCTTCACCTAAACAGTGAGGACGCCGAATGCCCATCTTATGCCATTATTTAAAAATATCCATGGTATTCCTTGTCTGATCGTAACAAAATATTCCAGCAGTGTAGGGTTTTTTTATGCATGGATGGTATAGTGACTGATCCAATTTGATCATATTTCTGTGTTTTTAACCTCGGTATTTAATCATGTTATGTGAAATATGATGTCTACAGGTATGTAGCAAGCCATTTGTTTCAGTCCGAAAGATTGCAAAGATTTATATTTGATATTTTTGAGTGTTGGTTCAGCTGTGATAGCAAATGCCACACGTAAACTTTGGTAGCTATGGTAGCTACCCTGGTTTATTATTTAGGATAATAAAATCACACAGTTGATTTATTTGAATTCGTAAATTAAGAACGACGACTTTGCTTTTGGTAGAGAAACCTGATTACTCCTATTTACTCAAGTACACAGCAAATGCCTGTATGTATTCCTCCTGTAACAACGAAGTTCCGTTGGTATTCTCAGAACAGTTTCGGTCCATAAGTGTTTTCAGGCTGCATGCGACATATTGATTACATCTTCCTTGGTGTAACTTGCGTTGGATGGTGTAAACCTACATGTGTTATTTGTCATCATTCTCTGGATGGTCAGTTAATGAACTTATAACAGGTATATTTAGTGGTAACACCACTCAGGTTACTCAACAAAGGTTCCCATTTTCTCCTGTCTGGAGTAAATACTCAACATTATAAATTAAGGTATGTAAGGCAAATGTATTGTATGTTATGTAATATGTGCATGTAAGTGATGCCAGAGGGTTTATCAGATGAGTTACAAAAACAAACATCGATCAAAGTATTAACCGATAACACACTGATTGATTAATTACTTTTATCTTCTACAGAGGATTTGTCAAAAGGCAGTGTGTGTAGATGTACTAATCTATACTGACTACACCCTTTTCGTAAAGTGCGAGTGTAAAAACAACATCCTCCTGATTGCTCATTTTTGGTTAACTAAATTACTTAGAATGGCGGACGTCATACAATTGGTTGCCAGGTGTGCTATCTTGTATGACCAATGAGAGGTTTATCAGGTTTTCACTAATGTGAAAGACGCGAAACGATGTGTTACTTTTTCGCAAATTAGACTGTTGTAAGACACACGGCACAGAGCAGGATTATTTACCAGCTGCAGATGAATGGAATATCGTTCTTTTATGTGGATATTGTTAGATACATTCCTGAACAAGGTAGTAGCCTGACATTGTTGCTATAAAATTAGTCTGTTTTACATTCATTATTTGCATTTTGTTTTAATTTATTTGTTGTAGCATTCAGCAGAATCAATATGATAGAAATCACACACTAGACCGCGTATGTGTGTGAAATAGGATCCACATTGGCAATCTATACAATGTATAAATGTTGCTGTCATGTTAGAAATTTACTATCAGTATAAGCAGACCGTGTGTTCTTTTATTAATTTTCAGAATCATACAAATATGACAATAAACTAATTAGGGTTATGAGACAAAATACAGAGACGTACATTGGCTTCGTTATTTTTCCGTCCTAAGAGTTTTTTACCATTTCTACCACTGGCAGATGATTAACCTTCAAAGTGTTTCATTTGTTTTCATAATACAATTGTAATGAAGTAAAAATGACTTTACCTTAGTTGATCTATAATTAAACTATCAGTTGCGCATACGGACTGCGTAGCAGTGGTCACGAACCAGTCACGAATTCTGGGATATCATCCGGGTACTCACGGGAGAAAAAAAACAACAAAAGGTTTCACCAGTCCACGGAAATTGCTCCGTATCAGCGCCCCTTTAACCACCAGGCTACCTGGTAAACTGAGATTGTGCCGACTACCTACCGGCATTGTCAGAGTATCCTGTAGCAGCAACCTTGCAGGTATCAAGTAGGATGTCGTTTTCCATGGTGCTAGAATAGATACAGGCAATGCCGGGACAGCTACTTGGTGCCACAGGTGTATCTAAGGTCACTTGTGCGGGACCACCTATACCATTGGGGGTTGCTGAAATGTCAAAGGGAATAAGCAGTTTGGGGTTGATAGAATATGGAAATAGACTGCTTCTTAATATAGTCCACGGGATCAGATTATTTAAAACATTTCTAAGCGTAACGACTTGAGCAAGAAAAAAGAACACCTGGTGGTTATAAAGAAAACTGGCGGTTATATCAAACTGCGGTTGTTGTGAACTGGTGGCTGTGACATACTGGTGGTTATAACATACCGTGGTTATAAAATATCGGCGGTTGTGACGAACTGGCTGTCATAACTGACTGTTATAACGAACTGGTGGTTATAATAAACCGGAGATTATAACGAACTGGAAATTATAACGAACTCCTGTTAAAACGAACCTGTGGTTATAACATACCGATGATTATAACATACTTGTGTTTATGACGAACCGGTGGTTATAACGGATTGGCTGTTACAACGGACTGGCTGGTGTAACGAACTGGTGGTGTAACGAACTTTAAACTTAACTGTAACAACTGTAACTCCGTGCCCCTACATTTTTTCACAATAATTTGTACGAAAAGTACAACTGATCACGTATGTAAAACTCGGTCGGGGGACATCATATGGTATCATGTGCCAGATTCGTTTTATGTGATTACATCTGTTTAACCAAAGCTTGATTAACGCTCAGTGTGCAGTGACTTGTCGCTTACCTGTGACACCTGAAGCGATAACGGTTCCATCCTGGGCCACAACACTACAAACGAAAACAGCAGTTTCTAGAAAGGTATGATTCCCGTGAGGATCTTGATCAGAATTGATCTTCAGAAACCTACGCTTGTTCTAGCTATCTATGTACCATTAGAAATTGTACTGCTACCGCCATGTTTGCTGGAATATTCATAAATCCGTATTCATACCCACTCACTATTACTACTACTACTACTACTACTACTACTACTACTACTACTACTACTACTACTACTACTACTACTGTAAGAAGAAGCTTACTTTGCGTTAGTTACGGAAGTGGCACAGTTGCTGGGTATCGACAGGGTCGTGCTGCTTGTGATGACTCCTGTACAGACAGTTCCAGAAGATGTTTGGATGGCGACAAGTCCTGGGAACTCACCGCAGCCGGAGATGGTGATGCCGTTCAGCAACCTCGTGGTTGGTGCAGTAGACGCCTCAGCAGGACAAACTGAAATTGTACATTGCCAAAGTTAGTTTACTGTTGACGTCTCACTGTTGACGTGCAAATATTCATTCATACCAGGGCGGTGAGGTAACTTAGTGGTTAAAGCGTTCGCTCGTCACGCAAAAGACTCGGGTTCGAGCCCCTGTATGGGCACTATGTGTGAAGCAGCTTAGGACTACATGTATACTCATTTACTCATTCATACCAGCGGTTGACGGGATGAGCAACGTTTCACAGTTTTTTAATTCGATCCTCGGTTAAGTGATGAGATATTGTTTTTTGTTTTCGGTCTTTTCGGTATGTGTGAACATCAACCAATAACACCGTGCACAATAACTTGCATTAATGTTACACTTGTCCGTCAAACTCACATCGTGTTGTGGCAGTGGTTGTTGTTGTCGTTGTAGTTGTTGTTGTCGTTGGCGTTGTAGTTGTTGTTGTCGTTGGCGTTGTAGTTGTTGTCGTTGTCGTTGTAGTTGTAACTGTTGTAGTTGTTGTTGGAGTTGTGGTAGTGGTAGTGGTCGTCGTTGTAGTTGTAGTAGTTGCGGTTGTAGTAGAGGTTGTTGTGGAGCATAGTTCTGCTCCTTCACATCCACAGTAGACTAAACATTGTTGTGGCCTGTAGTAGAAGCAACCCCTGCTCTTCTTTCGCCTGTCGTCTCTGTGGAAAATAGCTGAAACGATCCAGGACATTTTAAACCTTATGCCTCTTTCGAATGCAAGGCTAAATGGATAAAAAAATCAAATGTTTCTCGGGCACATTTTTTTCAAAAATGACGAGGGCGGTAGGACTAAATAATTCATGATAGAAACAAAGAGTGACGAGGAACTCATTTTTATTTTTTGCTCTCGGAAATACAGCTCCAGAAGTTTAGGACGTGTTAATGAGTTAACGTGTTAATGTTAACGTGTCACACACTTATTCTCATAGAGGACGAATGGATGATCGGGACGCGGCCATGTCAAACTTATTATTTTTTAAATGGCAATAAAAATGTTACGCGCACAAAATTAAACTGACGAGTCAATGCCCAGGAAACATTTCACTTTTTCTATTCAGCCTAATATGTCCGATGTTGCAATTGGCTACGCCATTTTGTGGCAGTGTCACCCGAACCGATAGGCGTTGTATAAGACAACTACTAACTAGCGTATATCAAACCACATTACCTGAGGGAAAGGTTTACAATGCATTAATTTTACCGCCATGTTGAATATACATAATATCATTGAGGATCGGTAATCTCGCTACCGGCTTTATAACATGTAAACAAAATGGCGTCTGTTTCTCGACTGGAGTCTTCAAATCAATGAAGCAAATTCTTAAAATATACGACAAAATGTTACGGATGTCAACTTCTTCTTTATTGTTTACACAACGTTTTTTTGCTATTCCTTGCCCCTTCGTCAGGTGGAAACGTTGTGTAAACATTTAAGAAGAAGTTGACATCCATAACATTTTGTCGTAAACTGGAATACCGACTTCTAAAGGCCTCCCAAGAACCCCAAATTCTGACAAGCTTAAAACTGCTATAAAAATAGTTAATTACGTACAGGTTGAGTGTGCAAACGATTCAATGTATAAAATAGTTTAAATTAAGCAGTAGGCAAAGTACAAAGTGAACTTAAAAACAGCTAACAAACAGATTTCGAACTCCATGCTCTGCACGCCTGATATATCATGACGTCATGCGACTGTTAGTTATGCAGGTTCTGGGCGGTCGGTTTGCCGGTTACCTTAGGAACAGGAAATATTTCTTCCAGTTTCACTCTCCTGTTTAGGGTGACTGGGAAACTTGTTAAAGCGACATAGACCGATGAAATCTGAGTATTTTGCATGAAGGTAAGACAAGAAACTGTCGACACCCATTCTTATAGTGGACAAATGGGTAAATGGGTCAAACAGCAAGTCAAACTTATTGACAGCAATACCTGTTACGCGCACAAATAAAAGTGACGCGCGGGTGCCCGAGAAACATGTCACTGTTTTGATTTAGCTTAAGTTGTTAGCACAGCCTCGTATTTTCTTAAGTAGAGTTCGCCACTCATGTCATAATTTCATGATAGAATACGGTAGACATATTGGTCTTAAAAGAGGGCATCGCCTTTGCCCGTTTTCTATCTTAGCTACTAAGGAACATAAATATCACTTTGTAAGAGAAATTAAGAAATGGTATTCGCCCTAAATATTATGACACATACCCATCAGAAGTTAAACTAGCTCCGTTGTTTACATAAAAGAATACTTGAATTAGAATAAATTTGCAATAAAGAAACGAAATACATTTCTTTCAGCCTCGCTACCAGTAACGTATATATAACTGGAGAGTTCCATGATGTTGTGCGGTGCTCTTGTGACTATATATTTTATAAAATAAATAAAAAAATAAATATTGAGTGAGTGAGTGAATTGAGTTTTAGGTCGCACTCAGCAATATTCCAGCTGTATGGCGGAGGTCTGGAAAAATCGAGTCTGGACCAGACAATCCAGTGATCAACAGCGTGAGCATCGATCTGCTTAACTGGGACCGATCCCATATGTTAACCAAGTCAGCGAGCCTGACCACCTGATCCCGTTAGTCGCCTCTTATGACAAGCATAGTCGCCTTTTATGGCAAGCGTGGGTTGCTGAAGGCCTATTCTACCCCGGACCTTCACGGGCCAATGAATGAATGAATGAATGAATGAATGAATGAATGAATGAATGGACGACAAATTCAAGTATAATATAGCATACTCATGTCGTTATTGAACTTATTATGTACCACTTCGTAACTTACGTAAAATACGTAACTTACGCAGTCTCTATGGAATCACCGTATACCTTATTGCAGACATACTGTGACCCGCGTGCATTGTATACGGTAAAATAAAACTACGCTGATGACAAACCTTGTTCATTCCATTGACAGTTTTGTTACTGTCGTTACCGTAAAAGCAACAGTCGATGAAATTGTGCAGGGGTCCGCAGTGTCGCATGACAACCAAACCAGTCAGTACCATTCCCCGTGACAGAAGGATATTAAGCATTTTGTCCTGAATACTTACGTCTCCGAGTCCAGCCACAGGTGGAGCTACCGGTTACGCAACAGGCAGAGGTAAAGTCGACGTAACCGTACTGGGGCCTGAAATGTCGCTGCGTCACCGCACGTTCTTCAGCTTCTAATACTTTTTCAAAAATCTTCTTCTTATACTTCGAAGATAGCTGTTCAGAACTCACCAACACTGCCAGTGACAGGCAGACCAGTATGGAGAGGAAGTTCATTCTGCTATGTGTGGAGCTGTGAAAGCGTTGTCGTCCAAGTAGCAGCGAGAGGGTGTATATATACTGCGTAGGGTTGCTATGGATTAAACTGCATGGGACTTATATCCACATAAACAGTCGTTCAAACACTGTAGCGTTTGTTTTCAATGTTGAACCAGCTGACTAGGATGGACGTGACAGGGGTGTTTTCACTGAAGAAATAACATTTCAGAAAATATAGTACCACAAAAAGAAACGCATAGGCGATTTGTATTTTTAAAACTCTATTCATTGCATAGTATGTTCAAGCCATCGTCAAAATATTTGACACAAGCCTTGATAACATGATTTTACACAACTGCACAGGCAAAAATCGATTTTACCCGAAAATTATGATTTTGATTCGACTTCTTACACGGACTAATAAGGCATCGCCAAAACGCAACAGACATCTACTTCCACTAGAAGTTGTGCAGCAAAGAGCATGCATTGTCTGGCAATGAAAATCCAGAATTCTTCAGGAAATTGGCATTCGTTTTGAAGGAGCTTCAAGGTCAAATCACGTCACGTCTTGACTCTGCGACGTGGATCATCGCCATTGAAAGAATGTACGCTGGAGATTACCATTCTTCTGTTGCCAGACGTCTGAATGTTAGTATGAACAAGACATCATGGCTTGCAGCTCGTTGCAACTTTGCAGGTGCCCATCCGCGTACGGACAGACCTCGAGGTACCACTGCGTTACAGGCAGACTGGCTGCACTCAAGACTGGCCACGATGTCGCAGGCCACGATGTCGCAGGCCACGATGACGCAGACCGCGATGACGCAGGCCACGATGACGCAGACCACGATGACGCAGACCACGTGTGACAACTCCACAGGAAGACCATCTGCGTACTCTCCATCTGCGCAACGGCTCTAGGACATGTCATAGGTCGACGTACCGTTCTACGATGTCTACATGCAGCAGGTATTAGAGCTCGACGTCCTCTGCGTGGAATGGCATTGGCCTAAGAACATCGTCGTCATAGGTTACAATGGGCAAGCACTGTACATCTCTGGGTGGTACGAAATTGGTAGCCAGTGGTTTTCACAAAACAAAGTCGATTCACCATGTCCCATAATGATAGCCGGGTGCGAATATGCCGTCGGAAGGACGAAAGACTAGCACTGAACTGCGTCCAAGAAGTGCTTCCTTTTAGAGAAGGCGATGTGATGGTGTGGGGAAATATTTGTTGGAATCAACGTACACGATTGAACGCTCAGAGATACAGAGATGACATTCTTCAACCGTGGCTATTCCGTTTCTTCGCCAGCAACAGCATGGAACACACAGAGGTGGTCACACTCGTTACTAGGGATGTGTATGCGACAATTGAAATGACAGAGACATTCCATGATTCAATGTTGTTTGTATCTGTGAACTGTGCTTCCTACCCCTCTGTCCATTACATGGCACTATCTCGTCATCTGTGATGAGTGTCTCCTCGACACTGTTGGTGCATTGTCCAATAGCTGGCTTCATTAAATGTAAAAAACATTGTATGTTTTGCTATAATTTTATCGATTATCAAGAAGGGTGATCACATATGCATTCTTTTGCCCACTAGTTTAGTAATATCTGAACAAGATATAACTTAAGCTATCAGGTAGCTTAGTCCGAAGGTATGGTGATCATGAACTCAAAGAGCTGTTCATTGGGGATACAGAGATGCCCTCCATCTCACAGTCTGTATATCTGAAATAATTTTGAGTACAGTGGAAGCTGTCTAAACAGGCATTCTTTGGGACTGAAGAAACAATCAGGTTTAGACAACGTGCCGGATTGTAGAGCTACTGATGTACATGTATATAAGAAAAATACGGACGGGACTGCGATTTATGCCGATGTTGACAACTTGCCGAATTGAACAGAATTTTCACAGCTTCCACTGTACCATGCTTGGGGACAATGATGTTCCAAGCAATACTTAACAGTAACAAAATATTCCGAGTAAAGGAAGTCCAGCAGTTTTAAGGAGTGTTCAAGGTAACTTGATTATCTGAGATGTAAATTGGTGATGTGGTTTGTATCAACGGCTTTTGTAATAGTTTTTCACTAACTGGTACATCGTGTTGTACATGATTTATGTAATACCACGGGATATATGGTCATCGTTGTGTCAGGCAGACATCTTTTCGTTTCATGAGCAAACGTTTAACACGGTTGACAAACACTCATACACCACCCACTATTAAGATATTTAAAATACTTAAAGTATTTGTAAAGGAACCCTTAAAAATAATAAATAAATAAAATAAAATAAATAAAAACTTTCAAAAAAATAAAAAAACTATTTTTCTCTAGTTAATGGTTAAGCGGTTTTGAGCCTAGGCCCTTCCTTTTGTTTCAAAAATCCATATTTTTTACCATTTAGTGGTAGTTATTCTAATGCTTATTTTGTTTCTTATAGTAAATTACCCTCTCCGGAGGTTATGCGAAGTGACCGAAAGCGAATAAAACGTATTATTTACAGACCTCCGCCATATAACCAGAATATTGCTGAGTGCAGCATACAAGTTAATACCTTTTCCATTTCAAGAGAAAATATTTGTTTGTTGTTCATTAAAAATATGCGGTAGATGTCCAGCTTATGTGGATCAATTCCTGTGAGTCCAATATCTGAAATTTAGTGACATTTCAAATCAGATAAAAGAATTCCAGTTATACTATAAATAGTTGCTAGATTTCACTCAATTCCGCTCACATCATATACTGAAAACCATTATAAACGCAGTTTGACATTCATACTTTCATTACTAACACAAATGTCAAGATATATAGATGTAAGTGGCAGATATGTTTTAAATAAACATCTGTGGACAACAACGTCAGTGACGCAACAACGACATCAAACAAAGGAGGGGTCACTTGCAGTCACTATCGTATGTGCCCACCGTACACTGCAAGGTATTGGAAGATACAGATTTCTCAGAAACAGCTGTGGAATGGTGTGCCAGTGATGTTGAAGAGCCTGTGGCAGTTCAGCACTTGTCTTTGGTCATGGCACCACCCCAAACCGACCATGTTCAAAACTACAGTTTCGAGCAAGTCTTTCTTCTCGACGTCGATAACTCCGTTGACGTCCATCTGCAAACGTTACGTTAAACCTGTGTTAAGGCATCTTCGCACCGTTTGGGCACCGAACATGATGGTACCTTGTCCCAAATGTCCTCTTTGCAGTATCAGCCGATTTAGCAAGTGTGAGATTCGGATATTGCGGTCCTGTCGAGCTGTCGTCAAAAAGGTGCTACACCAGGTCTCGGACAAATGCATCACTTCCGGTGGTCCCGAAAACTTTGTGGATAGATGCACATTACAGTGCATGACAATCATCTCATCTGAAGAAACTTGATTCTTTTCGCCTTGTGTCAAGCGTGGCATTTTCTCAACGTGATTCAGTTTCACAATTCCTTGTGCTTTAATGGGGTTTCGGTACAATTATTATTATACCAATTGCGTTTTTAATTGCTGTCAATTTATGTACACTGAGTCAAAAAGAAACTTCACAAAATGTAATTTTTAAAAATAATGAATACGTTTTCTCTGATGACACATCCATGTAAGTATCCGAAATAGGATCCCTATCTTCCGAATCTAGGAAAAACGTTGTGACTTGACATTCTGTATACCCATGTTTTAGAACGGCGGTGTAGACTAATGGAACCGATTGTGGCACTGTCGGTGTATCGAGTTCATCACACAGATCTAAGCAATGAAATAATAACAATTTAACCATCGTACCATCTCTTGTTCTTTTATAGTGCCCTGCTGAAAGAATGCGAAGTTTCTTTTTTGACTCAGTATAGTTGCCAGTTACAGATAACAGAGCACAGACGTTTTTATGTAACGTGGGTCACAGAAGATCAGCCTGCACAGTTTGACAAAACTATCATCTACTACATCTAATAACATCTACTAACATTGCGTGTTGTTTGTTGTTTTACAGTTTTCCAGCTTTGTGGAAAATGTAATATAAGTTAGACTGACAAGTGCATCAATCAATCTTCGACAATGTCAGCGGGCCAGACCACCCGATCCCACAGATAGACATTTTGGGACGCATGTTTTACAGATGACTAATATTATCTCTGATTTTCAGGCCATTTACCAACCAGGCATTAATTACAATAGATTATGCATATTAGCTTCGCCTATTCGCGATGACATGTTGCTCATGAATCCCATAGATTGCCATTTATGGCAGCATGAGTTGGTGAACACCAGTACCATCCCCGGTTTGTACCGTATTTACCAGCCAGACATGTTAGAATATATTACGCTCAAGTTTAATTGGACATCCCTGATCTATTCGAGATCACTCTTGAATTGGAGAGTTACAAGCCAAGCATCCTGTTGTGTATTATATTTCATATACTGTTATATAACACTGCAATGTATAGTTAACAAATGCGGTGCTAGATTGTTTCTGTAAATGTTAGGCTGAAGATCACAGCATTTTCTTTTATTAAATATTAGTTTTCGTTAATGTATTACGATATAATGTAAACAGTTGCGTGGATGCTACTTAGGATCAAATGTAATCTACAATCTTTGGATACTTCACTCCTACACAGAAAGTTTTCAGACTATGACAGCAGACAGGCGCATGCCACTGTCATCTATATGCACGATCGAATATGTGAGGGTTGTTCTTACATCGGATACTAAGCCTAGGATTATTTTGGAAACATGACCACAGGTTTTGCTAGATGAATACTGGAATAATGAATCATTCTCACAGCTGCTGTAACAGTCGATATCATTAGTGAAACACAACGCACACACGCATACACATAGACACGCACACGCGCACACGCACCAAAAACAGCACACACAAGACAAAAACAACACACATATGGATATACAGGTTCCAATTCTATCAAACCCCGTCAAGATACGGAAACATTAGAATTGGTTGTATACCTGCTACGGTTTAAATACGAAACGATGCTTTAAATGTTCATATGTTTATTCGTCATGGACATGAGACCACTTTTTCAAACTGTATTTTCATCCAAGTGTGATTTTGGCCTTGCTTGTGGCAAGCACACGGACACTCGCAGTCTCAAGGTTGTAGAAGCCGACAGCAGAGTTAGCCGTACAGTCGCCATTCTCTACCTGACCAATCACCACCTGTTCTCCGGAAGTCAAGTCACACTGCACTGGTCCGCCAAAATCCCCCTAGAAGCACAGAAAGGGTTAGTTATGGATCGTGATGAAAGCTTCAAGTTCAACTCCTGGCACTCAAACCTTAACATTCATTGCATTAACAGAGCCAACTTTAACACATTCACTGTTTCCCGCCGGGGATGTCCACCTGTGCAGCATCTGGTATCGCCAAAAGAACTATTCGATCATATTTTTCGGCAAGGGACACCAGAACAGGTTTTTGTCCATTGTTCATGAAGGTTCGCCGTGTCATGTGATCGCCGCCATTGATGAGGAGAGTTAAAAGGGTAGACACATTCTAATACATCATACATCAGACAGACATAAACATATACTTCGTGGGGAACCTGAACTTTCACTTTCAATAGCAAGCGTAAGCGTTAGCAAAATCTCCAAAGACGGATATCATATGAAAGCATCAACATTCCTCTTTATGACCGCCCCTAAACACAATACATGGAATGCCCATGCACAGCGCAGTAGCTCCATACACGCGCATGGAGTGTCATTCATTATTTTGGACGGTTTTCCAGCACCATAAGTAGACCATTAATTTTGACAGTCATCTTGCGTCACACAACTGTTTCAAGACGGGTATTTTTGTTTGAAAATTTTGGAGAGTGAGTTAGCTTAACGCCGCACTCAGCAATATTCCAGCTGTATGGCGGCAGTCTGTAAATAATCGAGTTTGGATTAGACAATCCAGTTATCGAAAGTATGAGCACCGATCTGCGGGGGACCGATGACAAGTGCCAACCAAGTCAGCGAGTCTAACCACCCGATCCCGTTCGTCCCATCTAGCATAGTCGCCTTTTGTAGCAATGTGAAATTCGTACACCTGCAAATTTCACGTCATGCACCAATCATCTTTCAGGAGCAATTACTGCACAAATAGCTATGGTCATAAGGAAGTGCAAGGGTTTGCACTCTCAAAACATTCATTATCATCATATCAATATCGATCGACTCCGATATATCTCCTAATTCTTTCAATTTTGAATTAAAAATGAAGATCCTCAGCCTTTTTAAAGAGTATATAATGACCCCAACGGCTATGATCAAACTTCAGTATTAGGGGTCGAAGATGATAACTTCACAAGGGGATTCACTATGAACCTAATACTATTTTCTCATCCTGGTTCCTTGGGTCTGTTGCGGAGCGTAGCGCAGCCGCAACAGACCCAGGGAACCAGGCTGCTAACTTCTCAGCCGTGAATGTGACGGAAGTGATATATAGTCTGGTTCATAATTATTGAGAATTTTTCTTCTTACTTTGAGCTATCCTAACACCTCAACTGATTCACTGATACTTAAAACTAAGTAATGGTATAAGGGAGGTAACTCATCTTGGCCTACTGGGTATAGTACAATTAGAGTTACCTCCCCTGAATTTGTAGCAGACGTCATTTTCCTCAGCACTGTCAACAATGTCTGCTGAAGGTTGATTTTTGAGTTGTGTAATCAAGGAATTGGGGCACCAGAAAGGAGCAGGGAGACCCAGAAAATTGGACTTCTCAGATCGCGTCCGGCTGGGAATTTTAGCGTCTAAAAAGCAAAGGGCAAGCATCTCCAACATCAGGTATGAAATGATAGAAAGGGGATCAACAGTTGTATCAAAATCTACAGTTAGAAGAAATTTGATTGATCTTGGATGGGAGAAAAAGACTGGAATTCCTTCTCCTCTCATGAAACAAGAACATAAAGACAGGCGTGTTGAGTGGTGTTTGGCACATGAAAACTTTGACTGGGAAAATGTGATTTTTACTGATGAAAGCTCAATATGGGTATATCCCAATAATGTGAAAATATGGACAAAGTCTGCGTCAGCACCGTTGTATCGACGACCTAAATACAGCCCAAAGTTTCATGTATGGGGAGGGTTATCCTTATTAGGAACGACCCCGCTGTGTGTGTTTGAGGGAAATCTGACAAGTCAACGCTACACTAACATATTAGATAATTTTCTCCTTCCAAGTGCACATGTGTTTTATGGAAATGACTGGATTTTGCAGCAAGATAATGATCCTAAACACACCGCAAAACATGCCAAGCAGTGGTTTCAGGAGAAAGATGTGACTG
The DNA here is from genome assembly GCF_037392515.1 of Haliotis asinina. Taxonomy (NCBI): domain Eukaryota; kingdom Metazoa; phylum Mollusca; class Gastropoda; order Lepetellida; family Haliotidae; genus Haliotis; species Haliotis asinina. The sequence goes on from NC_090291.1 coordinate 19,276,655, forward strand.
CATTACCATTTCCTGCATATAGTCCTGACTTAAATCCCATTGAGAACATTTGGGGGATGATGAAGGAATGTGTGAATCAAAAGGGGTTGACAAAAATTGAAGACATGAAGAGAGAAGTGGTCCGATACTGGGACAGCATAACTCACGAGACGCTAACCTCTCTGATAGGAAGTATGCCTACCCGTCTTAGACTGTGCCATGAAGCTCAGGGAGACTTGATAAAATATTAAATTGTTACCTACACAACATGAAAAGGTCAGTTCACTTTCACAATACATTCAATTTTATCTGATTTGTTCTCGTTTAATAATATGAAATGATTTAGCTATTCTCAATAATTTTGAACCATACTGTACATACAGCGCATGTGGAACCGCCAGGACTGAAGAAGCAGTTATAGGTGAGGGCAGTGTTCGTGAAATCAAAGAGAGCAGCCGTGTTGGTGCTCTGAAGAAGTGCCTGGCAGGTGTCAGTTGGCTGGAGAGAGGGGATGTCCAGGTACTCAAAGTTTGGAGTTGTAGTTCCTGAAATACAGACACATAAAGGGTCTTCATATAATTTTCTACGACGGCTAGGATTGTCGGATGTTCGAGAACTCAGAGTTTTCAATAAACAACCTTTCTTTCTGAAGTGTTTAAAAATGATCAAAAGGTTTATCTGGACCTCTGAAGACACTCAGCTAAAAATAATAAAGCACCTAGTTCACCTGACTTTTGGAAGTATGTCTTTTGGGTCAACAAAGAGTTCATGGTTCTATTTTAAGTGGGAACTCTTTGAAGCCATGATTTGAAGTATTTAAATATGATGTGAACAAAATGAATGAGTGCAATATGTGTAAAACTCATTCTCCCTCTTTTCACCTGCGAAATCATATCTCAGTAGATTAGCATTACATAACTTCAGACACGCACAAACAGCATCATGCACATGTGCATGCATGTGACCACGAACACGATATCAAACCATTTTCCTCGCCCCAAATATCGAAATCGTCTCTAGCATCTGAGACGCCAAGCTTTGACGCACGCATTCATCCCTGGGCATGTTCTAAACATCTATGATAGCAACTTACCAGCATTGTCGGCATATCCAGCGGCAGCAATCTTGCAGGTATCAAGGAGGATGTCGTTTGCCATGGTGCTTGAGTAGACACAGGCAATGCCGGGGCAGCTATCAGAGGCTACAGCTGTTGGTAAGGTCACTTCTACAGGACCACCAAAACTCCCGGGTGTTGCTGAAAGTGCCAAAGAGAAGGGATAGTTGTATTGATTTATGCTACCTGTTAACCAAGCTTTTCTTTAAACCCTTAACAGATCTTGAAAACATTTCTAATAAGTTACAGCCAGAACAATGTACATAATTTCCTCCCGCGAATGTCTACTATGCAATGTTACTTTTTAATCTTTTTAATCCATCAATTCAGTGCAGTGCGTTGATGAAGTATGGGTTAGCAAATTCTCGTCGTCTACATAAAGCACTCCTGTCCTTAGTAAAGTGGATCCTTTCGCTGTATATTCCCCTTTACCTCATTCCGTCGCTTCAGTCAGACCCGTGAAGACTGGGTGAGAACGGGTCTTCACATGGTTGTCGCACTTGAGGCGACTAACAAGATCGGGTGCTCAGACTCGCTGACTTGGTTCACACATGTCATCATATCCCAACTGTGTGCTCGTGATGTTGATCACTGGGTTAACTCGATTACTAACTCTCCGCCGCTATAGAGCGGGAATATTGCTGAGAGCGGCTTTCAACAAGAAACGAACACATCAAGTTTAAAATGAACATCGTTTATTCACAAGTGAGTCGTCACTTACCTGTGACTCCTGATGCGATGACGGTTCCATCCTGAGCCACAATACTAAGAACAAAGAAAACCATATCTTGAACATAGCTTAAAATTCGCATATATCGTTGAACCCATTTTGGAAATCCACCCTGACCAACTAGAAAGCTCCTTCACGAGCATGCCCCCTGGCCTCGGGTTTGAAAGTCTGTGCCGGAGACATTCGCAACTTCAGTGATATATGCTGTACTACTAGTAAATTAAATGATTTTGTGTTTACAACTCTGCAAACATAAGAACATATATTTCTGTGTGAGCTCCTTTCGTTTGGGGCGAAAGCGAAGTGCTTGAGAGGATCTTTTCGCTATGGCTCCGTTTAATGGGGAACGAAGATATTGTTTGATTGTCACTTGTAATGAACAATTATGGGATGTAAATTTGTTACGGTCCCCCGACTCGTCATTATTTATGAAGTTACCATTGTTTTATTATACGATACAGTTAAAGGCGAATTCGCCCAGGATGTCAATATTGACAAGTCCACTTTGCATTCTAAAAGATCGGAAGGAGAGATGAATAATTCTTGTTTATATGAATGATTTGATCGAAGTTTAGTGTTTAGACTACAACCTTCAAAAGCCAGAACGTTTGTACCAATGGACATGCTGGTACCAGCTATGACAATCGTAGTACCAATACCAGTGTTTATATGTTACAGTATATGACATTCATCATGTTTATAACTTACTCTGTGTTGTTTACGAGAGGAGCACAGTTGCTGGGTATCGACAGGGTCGTGCTGCTTGTGATGACTCCAGTGCAAACAGTTATTCCATTAGTTCGGATGGCGACAAGTCCTGGGAACTCACCGCAGCCGGAGATGGTGATGCCGTTCAGCAGCCTCGTGGTTGAAGTTGGTGCAGTAGACGCCTCAGCAGGACAAACTGAAATAGTACACTTTTAAAATAAGTTAGTTTACTCTTGACGTCTCACGCAGTAATATTCCATCTGTATCGGTCATGCAAATATTCATTCATACCAGGGCGGTGAGGTAACTTACTGGTTGAAGCGTTCGGTCGTCACGTCAAAGACTCGGGTTCGATTCCCCATATGGGTACTGTGGATGAAGCCAATTCTGAAATCTACAGTCACTCACATTCGAGTGGTCGATGGCATGAGCAACATCTCACAGCGTCCGACTTCGGTCCTCAGTTTGGTCAAAATTTAAGCTACCTCAGCAATATTCCAGATATATAGTCAAGGACAAATGGGTCTGGACATACGAAACGTGGACAGAAAGCATTAACATTAATCCATACCAACTCTGCCGATGAATTCCCACGGTTATTGTGCAAGGAAATTTATATTTCGCAATAAAAACTCACATCGTGTTGTTGTTGTTGTTGTTGTTAGAGGAGCTGTTGTAGTGGTGACTTCAGTTGTAGTTGTAGGAGTAGTTGTAGTAGTGGTTGTAGTGGTTGTAGTGGTTGTAGTTGTTGCTGAACACTGTTGTTCTCCTACACATCCGCAGTACACTACACAACTTTGTGGCCTATAATAATAGCATCCTCTACTTCTGTACTGTCTACCGTAGTAGTAGGAAGAATCTGCAACAAGACAAGTGAGTGAGTTAGTTTTGTTTTACGCCGCAATCAGCAATATTCCAACTATATGTCGGCTGTCTGTCAAAATCGAGTCTTGACCAGACAATCCAGTGATCAACATCGATCTACACAACAGCAATGCGGTGACATGTGTCAACCAAGCTGGCGTGCCTGACCACCTGATCCCATTTGTAGCCTCTTACGACAAGCTTGGGCTACTGAAGATCGATTCTCACCCGTGTCTACATGGGTTGTATCATCAGAACATACGACATACTTTAGACAGATATAGGTTGGTCGGAATCGTGCGTGTTGATGCGTCTAAGAATTCGACTGGATTAATGATTAAAAACGAATGTTTATCAGTGCGATTAAATCCCGATATTTAAAAAATTTGTTTACAGTCCTCGATCAAATTTCTTCGTCAAACTTCTGCTTAAATTATTATAGTTCAGGACCTTTATGGTACATATATCTAAACATCCAGGGCTATGTTTGTCTACCTCATGTGCCGTTGCTACTTCTGTTGAACTTCACTTATGTTTTCCGCACTTCACTGTCGTATTTTATTCTCAGGATGCTTCAGGTTTAGCTCGACAAACTAACCTTTTTTCTGAACCGTTTTTTGAGGGGTCTGAACCGTACAATCCACTGATCGACATGATAAGCAGTTGGAATTCGAACATATGTGTCCCGATTCCGTTAGTCGCCTCTTACGACAAGCATGTGCTACTGAAAATCTGTTGTAACCCTAATCTTCACGAGTTATTAATTTTTGAAAACTTTTCAGGGTCCTTCTCATGACTGCGTCTTTACCACATAATCATGATACCAGGTTGGCAATAGTCGTTACATTTTCTTTTATAAAATGTTCATAGCCTCTTTCAATAATCGTTATATTTTTTAAATAAAATGTTCAAAATCACTTTCGAATAGTCTACGTAACATTGTTACTGGATACTTACAATAACGAGCCCATCCACAGTTGACGTTGCCGTAACGGCAACAGTCGCCAGAGTAGTCAACGTAGTTGTAGCGAGGCCTGTAATGTCGCAGAGCCTGAGCCTCTGTCTCGGCTTCCAAAGCAGCTTTAAAATATTTTTCCTTATACGCTGGCGACAGTGTTTCAGAACACACCAACACTGCCAGTGACAGGATGACTAGCACAGGAAGGGAATTCATTCTGCTGTGCATGGAGCTGTCAGTGAACTGTATTTCAGTGAGGGAGGTAGGGGTATTTATACCTATCTGCGCTTCCATGGGGGAGGGGCCATGAGATTTTTTCTTGTTTGACCAGTGGTTCAAACAATAGTGTTTGTTTTAGATGTTGAAATAGCTGTCCAGTAGTACGTACCATGAAATAGACCAATATTAGTCACTCTAATAAAGGTATCGGTACAAAAGATGTGGTACCTGAGATTGTAGAACTCCTCCAAGTATTGATTCATGTTCGAACAATGCCGGGGCTAATTAGAATGGTGTCCGCCCAGTCCGGAACCTTTACTAAGGTTAACCCTAACTCCCATTCTTTAACGTTACACAGTACATGCAGTTATCTTAGTTACTTACGATCACCTTAGTGTTTTGTGAAAGTAGGGTCAGGTTTGTAAACAGTGTCTGTTTACCCGAAGCCGTGTTAACTTCTAGCCTTTGAGCAACAGTTTTATAATGAGTCTGTCAACTAAGAAAACAGAGAAGCAGGACTACAACCAGCTATATTCGATTCATGCAGAAGATCAAGGACACATACTACCCAGTGTGTACGTCTTTACTTCAAACGGAACAGTAGACACATACACAATTTTCTTCACTTACCGGGAAGATACTTCCTTTAAACTTGGACATCTTGGCACCAATAACCATGCAGACTTCGAATGCGCCTCTCACAATGATCCTAGGATTGAGTTAACAGGAACTCTTCTTCGCGGTTTCTTTTTACACTACACCAAATACGTGTGACGGGTCCAGCAACATTATACAAGAATGATGAAGTCAAATAGAAAACACACCTCTTTCCTAAGTATAAGAGATACAATTCCCGAAACCGAATCTTTCTTCAGAGAAGACAATTCTACTACTGACCATGTTTTCATATTCTGTGTGTGTTTTTTTTTCAGAAATATGTCATAAGAAACATGAATTATTTATGGTTTTTATTGACTCCCCATATCGACGGAAATTATTATGTTGTTTATATATGTGAAAGTTTACATGTGAGCGCGAAGGCTTATGTCCGTAATAATGGAGAATTCAGTGGCAATTATGATGATTCATTAGGTGTTAAACAAGGCGGATAGTTATGTCCTATTCTATTTTCCTTCTTTATCAGTGAATTAGAAACTGAAATAAGGGCAAACATGGTGTACAACTCTAGCCTAATATTTTGGAACTTTTAATGTTACTGTTGAAGACGATGTGATCTTCGTACTGTATCGGAAACTGTGATTGGTTTTGAGAAAAATTAAATCGAGATGAACGAAGGGAAATGAGATTTCAATCTTGATAACTGAAATTCATCATCCGTATGTGTACATTGTGTGATCCAGTTAAGTTATTGCAAGAAAGACATTCAGACTGCACCCTGAGTGAGTGAGCGAGCGAGTTTAGTTTTACGACGGACTCAGCAATATTCCAGCTATATGGCCGCGGTCTGTAAATAAGCGAGTCTGGACCAGGCAATCCAGTGACCAACACAACATGAGCATCGATCTAGGCAATTGGGAACCAATGACATGTGTCAACCAAGTCAGCGAGCCTGACCACCCGATCCCGTTATTCGCCTCTTACGACAAGAATAGTCACCTTTTATGGGTTGCTGAAGGCCTGTTCTACCCCGGGACCTTCACGGGACTGCATCATGTATTGAAATTATGAATGCTTATAAGTGTACAGGACTGTAGGCAGAACGTCACGTAGGGGCAATGTTAGTGAACTATTGGCGGGACGGTGGGGTAGCCCAATGGTTAAAGCGTTCGCTCGTCGATTCCTCACATGGGTACATTAAGTGGAGCCCATGTCTAGTGCACCCGCCGTGATATTGCCGTAATATTGGTAAGAGCTGCATAAAACCAACTCACTCACTCCCTCACTCACTCACTCACCCACTCACTCACTCAGGCTGCTTATACTGACAACAGCAACTACGGTGTTCAGGTTAGCAAGTCGTCCACCCCTTCGATATTCTATGTACGTCAATATTTGACTGATCAAGACTGAAATCTCATTTCCTTTCGTTCATGTCAGTTCAACTGTTCTGAAAATCAACCACGCTTTCGGATACACGAGGATGACATCTTCTTCAAACAGAAACATTACCATTTCCAAAGTATCAGCGTAGAGTTGTACACCATGTTTGCCCTTACAAGACTGTAGGAAAATGTCCTGTAGGCACAATGTGAGTGAACCATGCCAATAGTGGTGTAAATCCAGCTTCTCGTTTGATCAAAATAGACGCAAAATAGTTTACAGGTTCAGTTGAGACCACTGAAAATAACGCTGATTTTCATGAGTGAGTGAGTGAGTGAGTTGGGTTTTACGCCACTTTTAGCGATATTCCAGCAATATTGCGGCAGGGACACCATTAATGGGCATCAAACATTGTACCCATGTTGGGAATCGAACAGGGTTCTGCGGTGTGACGAGCGAACGCATCAACCACTAGGCTACCCCGCCGCCACTTTACAACCAGACTTGAAGTGAGGACGTATGATACTCAGACACCGGCAATGACGAATCTAGCGCTGGAAGTACTGTGATTAAAAGGTGAGCCAGATAAAGAACAGTTAGTTGCCAAGTTGTAAAGTCAGAAGTCACGCAAATTTGGTCATGGCCTTGCTGTTTGAAGTCAGCCTCCGTCAGTGATGGCTTGACTAAAATCTCCAGTGAGTCTTTCTGTTGACGGACGCTTATCATCGTCGGTATCATGGAGAAATACAATGAATACTTTACTTGTATGAAGTCACATGAAGTAAACCACTCAGTGAATACTTTACTTGTATGAAGTCACATGAAGTAAACCACTCAATGAATACTTTACGTGTATGAAGTCACATGAAGTAAACCACTCAATGAATACTTTACTTGTATGAAGTCACATGAAGCAAACCACTCAATGAATACTTTACTTGTATGAAGTCACATGAAGTAAACCACTCGCTGCCTACATACTGCCTGTGAAGTGCACTACCCACATGACACTGTTTAGACATTCATTCCGAAAGGTGGGTCCTTGCCGATACGTGTTCATGAGCAATGGAACATCGTTGCTCCTTTGTTTTGAGGACATTCTTGAACATGTTCCATAATTGTCTAAATCACTTATATCTTGAGTAAATTATCTGTTCTGTCTAAGAACGTGTATTAATGTCTGTCGGGTTCTCCCTGTCCCAACATAAGTGTTGTCGGTCTAGGTCAGCACAAAATTATGGTTACGAGCATATTCATGGTTGCATGATTGCATGGTTGCATGGTTCCATGGTTGAATGGTTACATGGTTGCATGGTTGTATGATTGCATGGTTGCACGATTGTATGATTGCATGGTTGCATGGTTGTATGGTTGCATGAATGCATGGTTACATGAATGCATGGTTGAATGGCTGCATGGTTGCATGGTTGCGTGATTGCATGACTCCATGGTTGAATGGTTGCATGGTTGCGTGATTGCATGGTTGCATGAATGCATGGTTGCATGGTTGCATTGTTACATGGTTCCATGGTTGCATTATTGTATGATTGTATGGTTGCACAGTTGCATGATTGCATGACTGCGTTACTGCATGGTTGCATTGTTAGTTCCTTGGGTTCATGACTGCATGGTTGCATGACTGCATGGTTGCATGGTTTCGTGTTTGCATGGTTGCATCGTTGTTAGTTTGCAGTATTACAAAACCGGGACCGGACAGTCCAGTGATTGGTATCATCGATCCACGATACTGCGAAGCTAAGGCATGTAAGCCTGACTACCCGATCTCTTTCAATCGCATTTTACGGCAAGCATGGCATAATGAAGATCAGTTCCAGGGTGGATCTTCACGACCTAGTGGTCCGCTCGTCACGCCGTAGACCCGGGTGTGATTCCCCACATGGTCACAATGTGTGAAGCCCTTTTTTGCTGGTGTCCCATGCCGTGATATTGCTGGAATATTGCTAAAAGTGGCGCAGAACCATGCTCACTCACTCACTCGGGTTAGACGTAAGGGGTGGTGGGTAGCCTAGTGGTCCTCTCGTTACGCCAAAGAACCTGGTTCGATTCCCCCACGTGCGTACTGTTTTGAAGCCAGTTTCTGGTGTTTCCTCCCGTGATATGCCTGAGAGCGGCGTAAAACTGTATTAAACACACTACTAGTACTTCCATGGCTGTCAAAGTGTTTCACTTTGTACAAAAAAATGCGCATGTTTACCCATATAGGAATCGAACCCGAGTATTTGGCGTAGCTTTATCTGAACTAATTTATCTTTGAGTCATATCTGTGCTTTTCTGTGTTGAAGTATATGATTCATACCTGTATCAATCTGTGTTTAAGCATACGAGTTATTTCTGTATCTATCTGTGTTTAAGCACACGAGTTATTTCTGTATTTATCTGTGTTTAAGCATACGAGTTATTTCTGTATCTATCTGTGTTCAAGCACACGAGTTATTTATGTATTTATCTGTGTTTAAGCATACGAGTTATTTCTGTATCTATCTGTGTTTAAGCATACGAGTTATTTCTGTATCTATCTGTGTTTAAGCATACGAGTTATTTCTGTATCTATCTGTGTTTAAGCATACGAGTTATTTCTGTATCTATCTGTGTTTAAGCATACGAGTTATTTCTGTATCTATCTGTGTTTAAGCACAAGAGTTATTTCTGTATCTATCTGTGTTTAAGCATACGACTTATTTCTGTATCTATCTGTGTTCAAGCACACGAGTTATTTCTGCATCTATCTGTGCTCAGGCATACGAGTAATTTCTCTATCTATCTGTGTTTAAGCATACGAGTTATTTCTGTATCTATCTGTGTTCAAGCATACGAGTTATTTCTGTATCTATCTGTGTTTAAGCATACGAGTTCTTTCTGTATCTATCTGTGTTTAAGCACACGAGTTATTTCTGTATTTATCTGTGTTTAAGCATACGAGTTATTTCTGTATTTATCTGTGTTTAAGCACACGAGTTATTTCTGTATTTATCTGTGTTTAAGCATGCGAGTTACTTCTGTATCTATCTGTGTTAAAGCATACGAGTTATTTCTGTATCTATCTGTGTTTAAGCATACAAGTTATTTCTGTATCTATCTGTGTTCAAGCACACGAGTTATTTCTGTATCTATCTGTGTTTAAGCATACGAGTTATTTCTGTATCTATCTGTGTTTAAGCATACGAGTTATTTCTGTATCTATCTGTGTTTAAGCACACGAGTTATTTCTGTATCTATCTGTGTTCAAGCATACGACTTATTTCTGTATCTATCTGTGTTCAAGCACACGAGCTATTTCTGCATCTATCTGTGCTCAGGCAAAAGAGTTATTTCTCTATCTATCTGTGTTCAAGCACACGAGTTATTTCTGTATCTATCTGTGTTCAAGCATACGAGTTATTTCTGTATCTATCTGTGTTTAAGCACACGAGTTATTTCTGTATCTATCTGTGTTTAAGCATACGAGTTATTTCTGTATGTATCTGTGTTTAAGCATACGAGTTATTTCTGTATCTATCTGTGTTTAAGCATACGAGTTATTTCTGTATCTATCTGTGTTCAAGCATACGAGTTATTTCTGTATCTATCTGTGTTTAAGCATACGAGTTATTTCTGTATCTATCTGTGTTTAAGCATACGAGTTATTTCTGTATCTATCTGTGTTCAAGCATACGAGTTATTTCTGTATCTATCTGTGTTTAAGCACACGAGTGATTTCTGTATTTATCTGTGTTTAAGCATACGAGTTATTTCTGTATTTATCTGTGTTTAAGCACACGAGTTATTTCTGTATTTATCTGTGTTTAAGCATACGAGTTATTTCTGTATCTATCTGTGTTTAAGCATACGAGTTATTTCTGTATCTATCTGTGTTTAAGCATACGAGTTATTTCTGTATCTATCTGTGTTCAAGCATACGAGTTATTTCTGTATTTATCTGTGTTTAAGCACACGAGTTATTTCTGCATCTATCTGTGCTCAGCCATACGAGTTATTTCTGTATCTATCTGTGTTTAAGCATACGAGTTATTTCTGTATCTATCTGTGTTCAAGCACACGAGTTATTTCTGTATCTATCTGTGTTTAAGCATACGAGTTATTTCTGTATCTATCTGTGTTTAAGCACACGAGTTATTTCTGTATTTATCTGTGTTTAAGCATACGAGTTATTTCTGTGTCTATCTGTGTTCAAGCATACGAGTTATTTCTGTATCTATCTGTGTTCAAGCATACGAGTTATTTCTGTATCTATCTGTGCTCAGGTATACGAGTTATTTCTCTATCTATCTGTGTTTAAGCATACGAGTTATTTCTGTATCTATCTGTGCTCAAGCACACGAGTTATTTCTGTGTTTATCTGTGTGGAGGTATACGAGATATTTCTGTATTTATCTATGTTCAAGCATACGAGTTATTTCTGTATCTAGCTGTGTTCAAGCATGCGAGTTATTTCTCTATCTGTCTGTGTTGAAGCATATTTCTGTATCTATCTGTGTTGACGTATTCGAGTTTATCTGTATTCGTTTGTGTTAAACTATACGACTTTAGTCGTTGAATTATACGAGTCATATCTGTATTTATCTGTGTTGAAGTATACGAGTTATAACTGTATTTTTCTGTGTAGCAGTTATATCTGTATTTATTTGTGTTGAAATATCCGAGTTATATTTGTCTGTTTTAAACTATGCGAGTTGTGTCTGCATCCCCTCTGTTGAAATATATGAGATATATCTGTATTTATCTGTGTTTAAGTATCCGAGTTATGTCCGTATTTATCTGTGTGGAGGTATACGAGATATTTCTGTATTTATCTGTGTTTAAGTATATGAGTCATATCTGTATTTATCTGTGTGTACATGGCGGTGGGGTAGCGTAGTGGTTAAGGCGTTCGCTCGTCACGCCGAAGACCCGGGTTCGATTCCCCACATGGGTGCAATGTGTGAAGCCCATTTTCTGGTGTCCCCCGCCGTGATATTGCTGGAATATTGCTAAAAGCGGCGTAAAACTTAATTCACTCACTCACTCACTATCTGTGTGTAAGTATACGAGAAATATCTGTATTTATCTGTGTTTAAGTATATGAGTCATATCTGTATTTATCTGTGTTTAAGTATATGAGTCATATCTGTATTTATCTGTGTTTAAATATACGAGATATATCTGTATTTATCTGTGTTTAAGTATATGAGTCATATCTGTATTTATCTGTGTTTAAGTATACGAGATATATCTGTATTTATCTGTGTTTAAGTATATGAGTCATATCTGTATTTATCTGTGTTTATATATACGAGATGTATCTGTCTTTATCTCTGTTTAAGTATATGAGTCATATCTGTATTTATCTGTGTTTAAGTATGCGAGATATATCTGTCTTTATCTGTGTTTAAGTATATGAGTCATATCTGTATTTATCTGTGTTTAAGTATATGAGTCATATCTGTATTTATCTGTGTTGAAGTATGTTTAAGTATCTGTATGTATTATCACGTCTATGTGTCACGATCAACAGCACCGCTACTCCATGCGTTACAGTATTCACTGTATCAGCAATAGGGTAAGGAGAAATCAATGAAACAACGGTTCTCGATATAACGGTTTCAAAGGTACATTCAGAGTGGACATAATATTGATTAAAAGTAAAATTTATATGTCTGTATATAATGAAAACATAATTGAATAAAGCTGATCAGCTAGCCTATGGCATAAGGCTGTCATTAAATTCGATTATATTTCCATTTCTTCTAAGTTATGAAATATTTATGGATTAACTTCTTTATTAGCCGTTCAATACCCCCGTGCCATAGTTAATTTCAAAGGTTGGGCAAATAATTAAAGACATTATATTTACGCACCTGGTACAGTTAAATCGAATAGTGTTCAAAAGGAACATATTGTGAACATTTAAAGAAAATGATCTTTTGGAAGTTTGGTTTTTGATTAATGCAAACACACGACCTTTCCTTAACTAAGAACTTATAATCGACAAAATAACCTATTGAAACTGATCGCTGGCACAACATCCCCGAAGTGGAAAGATAATGTAAACATTGTGTTTCTGTAACCTGCTGTTTAAGACGAATTTCAACATGTGTGAAGAGTATTCCACATCAATGTATTTACGTCGAACAAATCAAAATAGTTTTAAAATATGTCTAATTTTATATCTATTGTTTATATATCGATGATAAACAGTAATATTCTTCATGTTTAACCCGTACTTCTGCCACATACAAAAACAAAATATTTGAAGAATGTATTTATTTAGATATACCGATGCTAAAAGATTTTCCAGCATATTCTACCTGGACTTGACCATTGTATAAATATGTCACATTCTGGTCTTCTCTGGTGAATGCTGCTATAATGCATTTACACTGACATGTTGTTTTGTTACGAAAACATCAAGTCAACATCAAGAAACTGCGTTTTACCCACACAGTTACAAATAAACGGTCATCCCTAGGATGGGATGCAGCAGGTGTGTTGGTCCAGCACCTACGTCACAATAAAGTCACTCCCTAAGGTCGTATTTACTTTGAGTGTTTGTCTCAGTCAGCTGCTGGGACATTGTTTTCTTAAGGAAGTCGCCACGTGTTCATTTACCTGTGTGAGCCATGTGTTGTGTAGTGAATAAAGTATAAAACCAGTCGGAACGGGGAACAGTGTTTTCATTTTTGAAAATTCCGAGGTCGGCATTACACAGTCAAGACCAGTTCGTTTAGCATTTAAGAGGTAAATACATTGTCCGAATGTACCTTAAATTGTATAAAAGCAGCAGATTTAACCGGATTATTAATCACATGAAGTTCAAGGTTTATGCTTATGCGAAAACAAAGGTCTAGGAATACAGAACTGTTTAAAGCACACGATCGTCATGAGGAAAACCCAAGCTCTTCGTATCATATAGATAGATAGATAGATAGATAGATAGATAGATAGATAGATAGATAGATAGATAGATAGATAGATAGATAGGCCCTCTCATTTATCTGATTATCTGAGGGTAATAATTGCTTGATCTGTATTCATCTGTGTTGCAGATAAATGTACATAAGTAATATTCTAAACAGTAATATAATCCATCTGATTCATATTCATAATAATGCATATGTATGTGCCTTTTGTGAAGACCATGGGATCAAAAGATATATATATTACACAAAAGAATGCAGGACTTGTACAATAAAGAAAAGAAGAAGATACTTGCTATGGTCGAATTAGCGTTTTTCAGTTTCTACTTTGGGCGTTTATTTCATATGAAGTGACACCATGTTCATCGTATATTACCGAAAGAATAAGTAGTTTTGTCATGTGTGGTTTGAAGGGACTTGTAGACATTCCCAAAAATGAATTAAAATCTTGATACCTCAGAACATGCTTGATCATAGAATGCTTCAACTAAGTTCCTTTATATTGTAATAGGCGGTAGAAATTCCAACATTCAGAACATATAGCGAAATGTAATCATATTAATTATGATTAACGAGTTTCACATCACAACTGTAAGTACAATTAAATGGAGCAAAAATAATAAATGTTACCATGCTTAAGGTAGCCTTAGTGCAATGTTAAAGAATGGGAGTTAATGTTAACCTTAATAAGGGTTGCTTCGTGAAAGGAGCACATGGCATGTATGCTCAACACTTCATCGGAGTATTGTGCACTCTTCATTCACAACTCAATGCACCAAAAGGTTTGAAAATGAGATTTGGGATCACAAATTACGACAACAAAGTGTGAAAACAAAACAGAGAAATGTATGTTCCCACGGCGTTGCAAAATAGCGTGCCCATGACGGAAGAACTGACGGTCACACTGTTGAGCTCTTAATGTATAAAGGCTTATTTTCACTGACACAGAAAGCCAGTTCCGACATGGGAACTGGTTGAAGACAACATCTGGTGTCACAATAACAACAAATATTTATCTTAGTCTGTCGGTATTACAGCTGTACGATGTTGATTGTATACAATCAAGTCTGGACGAGACAATCCAGTGATTGGAAGAGAGAGCATGTGTTCATGAATCAGTATGAAATAGTGATGATAGTGATAGAGAGTATCGTGCCCCACCGGTTGCATTATTTGTTCCCCAGAAATAATTCGGGAACGCATGGCATAAGTCAAAAGAGGAAGCTACACCGGACCTCATTTTTTACTCACTGAGTCATCAAATTTGAAATGTCCTCCGCATGTCCACCAAAAGACTTGACAGAGACATTGACTGTTGTAACCTTGACAGAGGCATTGACTGTTGTAACCATGACGGAGGCATTGACTGTTGTAACCATGACAGAGGCATTGACTGTTGTAACCATGACAGAGGCATTGACTGTTGTAACCATGACAGAGACATTGACTGTTGTAACCTTGACAGAGCAGCTTCTGAAGGAGAATGGTATGGTAAAATGAGTATGCTCAATTGTACCTGAAAGGTTGTGAAATGAAATACCAGCGGCTGGATCTGTTGGAATATTGAAAAGAAGGCTCAAATAATCTGTTTTGTCATAATTTTCTTTATGACTCTTTGAAAGCTTTTCATTTTGCAGTGTATCAGCTGATGTAAATGACACATCAGCGTGCCATAAAATCTTTTCCGCTATCATACGATTCTTCAGCTAACAGCTTTGCTGAGTGTATGATAATAGTATTATTGATTTAGACTCGCGCAAGAATTGACACCAAACAGTGATGGTAAACGATGTTTGAGGAGGTAATATGTGACATACAAAACAATTTGAAGATAAAATCTTGGTTAACACCTTTTCAGCCAACACAGCTAACGTCTGTCTCGGTAAAGTGGATTACCACATACACTCTTCAAATAAAAAAAGGAAAAAAAAAGAAACGCAAAATGAAATTAAAAAATGATACTTACAATTTTGTACACATATGTAAACTCAAACACATTTTTAGGGTTTTTAGGGTTTCTGCAATGTTTTAGAAGATCACGCTTGAACAAACGCAACCGAAAATGATTTTGAACGGTTTTATCAATCAGGATTGTCATTATATGAGAGGATGGCATGCAGTGATTGTTTCTCACGTGCAAAGCATGAGTACAGCATGTGACAATAAAAGACCCAATTGAATCTCACAATTTCATCCACGATCGTTGCAAGTACTGTACACGAAAATGGGACGTCTCAGCTTTGTCGATCGAAATCAGACAATTGGACGATTGCAAGCTGACGAATCAAAGAATGAGGTGGCAAGAATCTTCAACGTTCATCCAAGCACAATACCTCGTTTGTGGGATCGATTTCGTCAAACGAATTCGACAAATGACCGTCCACGATCAGGAAGACCTAGAGTCACCACACCTGCCCAAGATCGGTACCTCCGGGTGACCCACATACGTGACCGCCATCGTACCGCCCGGGACACAGCACAAGAACAGTTTGGAGCCCGAAGAATGTCCGATTAGACAATCAGGAACCGTTTCCGAGAAGTAGTCAAACTTCCAAAAGTTGCACCTCCTTGACACGATTACATCGACGTCGACGAGTGAGATGGTGTAACACGGTGCTGCCATGGAAAACACCCAATGATTGATTCGATCTGTCCGCAGGAGGTGTCTGGCAGTGGTAGCAGCTGGAGGTGGTCATACGAGGTGCTGACTTCAACACCACCAGGTGGACAACAGTAATGACTGTGATGACTATTATTCTCATGAAATATGGACAAGATAGCAATGCATTTCTCCACAAAATTTCATTCATGTATCTTTGTTTTCCGCTGATCTACATGTCCTTGAATAAACCAAATATTCATTGATATTTGGGGTTTTGCGTTTCTTTTTTTTTTTAAGAGTGTATTACCCCATTTCACAAAGCGCTAACTCGACCGTCACTCACTAAGGTAACTTGTGGAGCGTTAAAGAATGGAAGTTTAAGCTATCCTCAAAGGTTACTTCACGAAAGGAGACATTCACCTGCACGATCAAGGACTGGTTTTCAATGACTCATGCTTGTAGTAAGAGTTCACTAATTGGTTTTGACACGCGGTGTGCAAAGTTCATTTCTATTTATTTCTCAAAGTCATTGTCTAACGTTGAACTCATGACAGGGTTGGCAGTAGGTGGTGAGTTTGGGTTTTACAACGCTTTTAGCAATATTCACTACCCGTCAAGATCAGAATTAGTCTTCCAGTAACCGACGATTGTCGCAAGAGGCGACGAACGGGATCGGGTGGTCAGACTCGCTGACTTGGTTGACACATGTCATTGTATTCCAATTGCGCAGAAAGATGTTCGTGCTGTCTGTCGTTGGATGGTCTGGTCGAGATTCGATTATTTACAGAAGCCCGCCATATAGCTGGAATATTGATGAGTGCGGAGTAAACCTAAACTCATTCACTCACTCACTCACTTGTAAACAGGCATAAATTCATAAAACTAAAACAAGACATAAACACGCATTGTATTCTTTATTAAAAATATACATTTTTCAATTGCAATAACAATCAGACAAACAGAATATACTATAATATAATCAACAATATATGTGCAGGGATGGAGAATAGACATAGAACTCCCTTTTAAACCAAATGATATCGAAACACGCATGCATGTGTATAAAATGTACATGGGATATGTCATGTAATAACCAATAATAGAAAATCCCTTTCATGTAAACACTCGTGAAGTAGAATTCCTTTCATGTAAACACACGTGAAATCCGTTTCACGTATAAACCCATCTAACCAAGAGTAATCTTGGGCTTGCCGAGAATAACTCGTTTCGATTTTTTGCCGCCGGTACCGAGGACAATCTTATTTTTGTTAAATCTCCTGAGCGGCTGGTACCCCAAAAGTATAGACCCTTTCTCTATTCGGCCGATTCTAACCGCAGAGGCTTCCAAGTTGTAGAAGCCGACGATGTCTGTGCCGTCACAGGGCATGTTCTCAGCCTGTCCGATGACGACAGTTTCTCCTGTGGTAAGTGGACACATCACGGGGGCTCCAGCATCACCCTGAAATAATACATTTTCTTAAGGTCAGTAAATAAAAGCGAGGACAACCACTGCAATGTGTGTGTGTGTGTGTGTGTGTGTGTGTGTTTGTGTGTGTGTGTTTTTTTTTGTTTTTTTTGTTTTTTTTTTGTGTGTGTGTGTGTGTGTGTGTGTGTGTATGTGTGTGTGTGTGTGTTAGTGTGTGTACAGTACACAAGCGTGTGCACTTAAAAGAACCCACGAATCCGTTGGTATATGACCAGATGGTGGCCACACAGGTGCAAACACCTAGTTGCAGGTACAGGAGCGTTCAGTAAACATGGACAAAGTACTGTGACTATGTGTCCCAGTCCACCCAGCTGTGAATGGGTACCTCATAAGAACAAGACAGTCACATGAACTCGGTGCGCCTAGTGGCTGCAAGAGTTGTATGGCCGCCAGGATGTTGAGATTGAAAATACGATGCGCCGTTGTGATGGACATCCAACGACAGGTGAAAAAAAAACAAAGCGCTCTTGAGCAGTTGAACTGGATATCGGCGTTATATAAATGTCTAGGATAGTAATAAATGCATGCGCGCGTTCGTGTGTGGATATAAAATATGAAATATTATATTACATAAAATGTAAAAAAATCAAAATAATTATGTAGTATAATAATAATTATGACATTAAAATAATACCGTTAACATGTGTTTATGAATCTCTGTCGAATAGCAAGAGACGAGATATACGTCACTTTTAGCAATATTTCAGCAGTCCAAATACACTTAGTCTCGGTAATATTCTCTACACTCCTACGCTGAGCCTACAAACCCTAATAGGAAGTGACGTCAGGTAACCTTTGCGTGACCACTTCCCCTCCAATCAAACGCAAGATGGCCGAACGGATTTAACCAGTCAGACCACAGCTATTGCTCAGTGCCACTGTCATTGAATACAAACCACAACGGCAGTTTCCAGCGACTGTTTACTTCTGTTGACAGTGTTGTAGCGTGCTGTATGTGCATCACCCGAAAGCGATCATACGGAAAATAGCATTTGGAATCGTTCGGGCACAAAACCTTTCGAGTTAAAAGGTTAAACGTTATGTGCGAAGAATGTCCACTTTCTTGACTGGTAAGCTGTGTTCTGATTGGTCAGTCTCAAAGGTAGCCTGACGCGAGCTCCCACTAGGGTGTGTAGAGGAGTGTAACAAGACTAAGTTTACAGCAATATCACGGTGGGGGTCACCAGATATGTGCTTCACACAACAAAACCCACGTGTGGATTCGAACCCAGGTCTCCAGCGCGACGTTTTAACCATTGAGCTACCTATTCGTTACCACTATCAAATAGGGAAAATACTACGTTTACGTGAAAAGATAACCTGTCCCGGTAACACCGGTGTCACTCGTTACAAACACACGCAAAGGCAGGTCAATCTTTCATCTACAAACACATGTGAATTCATGGGGATTGAAGGGCCAAATTGTCACTCACATTTTCAATAAAGAAATGTCCTCTAAATGTTTACCACAAAGCGTCCACACATGCTTTAAATCACTGGGTTTTCGTGATGTGACTTTAAAAAGGCGGTTGACTCACCAAATCGACAGAGTGAGTGAGTTTAGTTTTACACCGCTTGTAGCAACATTCCAGCAATTTCACGGAGGGAATCGAGAAATGGGATTCACACATCGTACCCATGTGGGGATTCGAAACCGGGTCTTCGGCGCGACGGACGACCCTAACGGCCTAGCAATGGAAAGTTGCGCCTCATGTGGTCGATACTTACGCCACAGGTAGAAGAGCCAGCATTGTAGAAGCAGTTATAGGTGAGAGTGGTGCTAAAAAGCGCGGCTTGAGCAGACGCCTGCAGCAGATTGGGACAGTCGGCAGTGGGCTGGAGGGTTCCAGCGTTGTAAAAGGATAATGTTGCTGCGTTTGTCCCTGAAAGAAAAAACAGTGTGTAACGTAAATTTAGTATATGAGCACATGCTGCAGTCATGAAAACTAAGAGTGATTTAGTGACTATAATGTTATGCCGTTTTCAGCATTATTTCCGAAATATCATGGAAACTGGCCAGAAAGGGGCCTCGCACATTTTACCCATTTGGGGAATCGAACCTGGGTCTTTGGAGTACCCAGCAAACGCTTAACTATTTGGCTACCCTACTGGCCTCCAGAACTGGAACCGTGATGACTATTAAGTGAATGAGCACTTTTTTTAATCAACATATTTCAACCTTTTCAATGAAAACGTATCAGTGAAGTCTTTGGGGACATCTGAACATTTGAAATATGTAGCGCCTAATGAAGTTTCCCGGCGTCAAATACCAATGTGCGTTCTAAAATTCTGAGTGAGCGAGTTTAGTTTTTCAATATTCCCATGATATCACCACAGGGGACACAGGACACCGTTTTAACACACGGTGCCCATATAGGAAACAAACACACGTTTTCACGGCTAAGACACCTCACTGCCCCTCAAACCTGAAAACAGTTCATTGTTGGGGAGGGGTGTGTAAGGTAGAAACAAATCTCACTAACAGCCATAAGAATTTGATTAACAGTTTCGCCATGATCGTTTTATCCTTTATTTGATAAGTATGATATACCTTGAAGATCGTCATGTCCAGCACCAACAACGACGCAGCTGGTGAGGTCAATGTTGTCAACCATGGCAGCGTCATAGATGCATGCAACGCCAGGGCAACTCGTGGGACTGATGGCTGTAGTCAGGGTGATTGTGTAGGAACCTCCTACAGCGATGGTGGAGGCTAGAAAAAATACACAACAAAGGAGTGAGTGAGTGAGTGAGTGAGTGAGTATGGTTTCTATCACTATTCCCATTATCAGTCTAAGACACCACAAATGGGCTTCACACACTGTGCTAGTGTTTTGAATCGAACCTGAGTCTCCTGCCTGATGAGCAAACGCTTTAACCAACAGGCTAACCGACAGCCCAGTATTCTCATATAAAAATTATCTATACCCAACACATGATTCGGCGTCTTTGTGTCTTTGTGGCGTGAATTCTTTGTTTCTAATGTCAATAAAGATTTGCATTTTAAAATAACTAATATTTACTTACTGTCAATAACAGGGAGAGTTTCAATGGTAGTGCCAGTTGTTGGGTCTTGTAATTCAAGCCTAAAATCAACATTAATACAGATATAAAAGAACATTAATCATTGCGTCATCGAGGATGATATTCGCAGAAGTTCATTTTGCACACAAAATATATTACGTCATGACGTCACAAATGATGTCATCTGTACACGTCATCCGAATCTGAATTAGAATCGTTGTGTATACATACGCAGTGCTCATGAGCTGAGCGCAGTTGTTGGGTACGGAGACAGTCGTTGTTGAAGTGACGACACCAGTGCAGAGAGTGTTTCCGGATGTGGGGTCGACGATCCTGACCACTCCGGGGTAGGTGGTGCAGTCGGTCACAGTGGTGCCGCCGAGAATCCTCGTTACGGTAGACTGGGTGGTTGCGGTCGCTGGGCAGACTAGAATAGACATTATAAACGTAAGCTACTATAACATGCTACTTTTTAAACCAAAATGCAAAACGACAGTTTTCTATGACTATAAATTTTGTTTATTGTGTGACGCCGCTCTAAGTAATGTTCCTGCAGTATCAGAAACATGCACAAAAGGGGTCATCTATGAAAGACAACTTTTTGTCACTCGCTGTTAGGCGAACATCGGTTTATCGAGGCGTCGGTTTAGCGAACATTGCGAGGGGTAATATTATTATTGTTATTATGATACCGTTCATAAACTACTAAATCGTAATTTTGGAGTAATCTTGCTACTGGTAATGATTCTCTGGATATCAAGGCGCATGCACCTGTGATGTTGGGTTTTACGGTAACGATCAAGATAATGTCTATTTAAATTCGATATTGATACAGTCAGTTTAATTTCATTTTAGACCGATGAACTGCTCACTGGCACGAAACTTAATAATTGCAACAAAAACTACTTTGCACAGTCTCATGACCAACTGTGATGATGTGTATCATATTCTTGGTCCCCCCGCAAAAAAGTTGCTTAACAAACGATTTTTATTTTGTTGTCACTTTGCGCTGTTTCTTACGAGGGCGCAACTTAGGACAGCCAAGTAATCAGCAAGCGTGTAAGTCACACACCTGACTGTTCTACTAGCAAGTGGACCCCCGACAGAGGTTTCCACAAAGGATAATTAACCACGTTTTTGGAACGTTGATAAGGCAAACCCATTTGTTGCACTTACATCGTGTTACAACCGTAGTTGTCGGCGTGGTGGTTGTAGTTGTAGTCACTGTAGTAGTAGCAGTTGTGGTCGTTGCAGTCGTGGTGGTCGCAGTTGTGGTTGTGGCAGTTGTGGTTGTGGCAGTTGTGGTTGTGGCAGTCGTGGTAGCTGTTGTCGTTGTAGGAGTTGTAGTAGTAGTAGTTGTTGTAGTGGTAGTGGTGGTGGTTGTGGTCGTTGTCGTAGTGGTAGTTGTGGTTGTTGCTGGTTTTGCTGTTGTTGCTGCTGCAGTTGCTGGTGCATTTGCACAAGAGGACTGGTAGGATGAACAGACACACTGGATGTGGCAGGAATTGTACCAGAAGTTGCCAGGATAGTACGGCATCATGTTGAAGTAGAAGTAGTTGTTTCCTGAAGAATATTATCAATAAACAAATATTGTTTTTGTTAGCGAATAGTGTGTTACGCTATTCTAAAAATATCACGAGAAATCGATTGCAAATACTCAGCAATATTCCACCTATATGGCGACGGTGTGTAAATAATCAAGTCTGGACCAAACAATCCAGTGATCAACAGCATGAGCATCGATCTGCGTAACTGGGATACCATGACATGTGTCAGTCAAATCAGCGAGTCTGACTACCCGAGCCCGCTCGTCACCTCAATCTAGCCCGGTTAAAACATTTTACTCATATCAAGATTTTTACGCATATCGGGGTTTAGGCGCGGCAAAAAACCTTCTTCAAACCTAACCCCCCTGCCCTCTTCCGTCATGAAAACAAGCCAATGGCACTGTATCTTTACATAACTGACTGAAAGACCCTGAGAAGAACTGAAAAAAGCGCTGAGAAGAAAGGTGGATGTACTCTGAATACTGCGATTGGGAATCATTCAGAGATCGCAGTTTGTACATTAGAGAGAGCTCGAAGCTTTCGTCACATTTACTATACAGGAGATATGTGTTGGTATTATATGTTAAAATACATAACTTCTTTAATGGGTACTGTTTGACGATTTTCTCTACAAATGCTCTTTTTGTGCTATCATTTCCAAACAGAAAGGACACATTGTGCTATCATTTCCAAATAGAAAGGACACAAGTCCATTACAAACTAACGTTTATCAGTGGAGGACTGTCGATGTTTCTATAAAGATTTATACTCACTGGTTCTTCTCGTGTATCTCTTGTAGTAGCGACAGTCAGAGATGTCGTTAGCGCAACACTGTCCGCTTGTGTCCACCCAACACGATCTGATGTCTCTTGTGCGTTTTCTCACGTCAATGGCTCTCAGGAACGCTTGTCTCTTGTAGAATGAATTATTGTCGGCCGCGTAGCAAACGGCCGCAAACGCCGCCACTAGCAAAAGCAGCTTCATCATTTTCTCTGTATGTTGACTCGAAAACGGCGACTCGAAGATGCACCTAATGCATTGTGTAAATGTAAGTGTAAATTCAAAGGCGACGATGATGGTGATGATAATGATGATGATGATGATGATGATGATGACGACGACGACGACGGAGATGATGATAATGATGATGATAATGATGATGATGATGATGATGATGATGATGATATTTCCACGTCAGATGCATTGATGGAACCAAGTTGTTCTAAATACATAACGAGCTGAGACAGAGTGACTGGAAGCACTTCTATGGGTGTCAACGAGCGATATATAAAGACGAAATAATCCACATATTATACATTTTATCACTGTAGTATAAATATTATATGCAGCAAAACGATATATGTAATACACTAAATTCACAGTATGCTTTTTGTTTACCCCAGCTAACAAAAGACCAGACCATCCTGTGACTGACACTATGAGCATCGATATATACAATTTGGATACAAGTGTCAACCTTGTCAGGGTCAGTGAAGTGAGAGAACCTGACCACCCGACCCCTTGAGTCGCATCTCATGACAAGCATGGGTTTCTGAAGACCAGTTCCGACTCGGATCTAGAGTCCAGGATCTTCACAGGTAAAGCAGAGTAAGCCAATATTCACCCTGTGCCTCATTCACTTCATACATAAGAGCATTTCAATGAAAGATATACTGTTAAATAACCTATGCATGAACATGTACTTCTTAATTACAGAGCGTCATTTCAGTTATAAAAGTTGGATACAGGCACCAAGTATCGAGAGACGAAACAGTTTACTTACCAGAAGCTTAGCAGAATGTCAAGACTAAACACTCGTCGCTGAACGATGGCCCTCCACCAAATCTCCAACCCTTTTATACACAGTGAATGTAAGAAAAGAACGAAACTACATCACGTGGTAGAAGTTGCTTGGCGTAAACTCTGACGTCACTCTGGAATTCAGTATAGTTCTATTATCTATCAAGCTATTATTCAATAGATATAAAGAACCAAAACCTTTTGCCAACCTTCTCGGGCCAGACGGTGTCAGTGGGGCATGGTCGTACTCAGATAAGACAAAACGTCTTCTCTGAAAGACGACAAAATAGACGTGTTGACCTTCTATATGATATTGTATGAAAGGTAGGTTACACCTGGGACGTAACATTCCGCTTTACATAAGTGAAACTGTCCAGTGAGCATTGAAGGACATGGCTGTACAAGGGGCCACGGCGCCAGGCTTTGTCTCAGTGATGATCTAAACACAATGTACTAACGTGACGTCTGAATGTACTAACGTGACGTCTGAATGTACCTCGTGTTGACCCAAGCGTTGGCGTGTCTCTTCTCATACCAGTTTACATCTGGCGACACAGGAATATGGTACCGGAGATGAATACAGTTTAGAAATACTAACGAGTAAAACATTTATGTCCATGATGTCATGGCATTATGACATTATGACGTAGTCACCCAATGTCTTTTCAGACATATTTTTCGGCAGCTGTGGATTCTGTCGTCAACACTTGCAATATTTTCACATTTCACTTTCAACCATCTGATCCCGTATCTTACTACAAGCATGGGTTGCTGAAGATCAACTCGAACCCGGATTATCACGAGTGGCACATAACCAGTCTATAAATTTCACTAAAATATAGAAAATATTCATATTATTATTAATAAGAAACGAACGATATTTTATGGCTAATAAAATTATTGAATTGTGATGCAAAATGTCGCTGTAGATTCTCACAGCAACCCACAGAAGTATATTTAATAATTCAGGCCATGTGATCTATAGTACAGTTGTATTTTTTACATTGTATAGCCACGTGGAAATATAAATGCACATACATATATTAACGTGTAATTCAAAAAACCTTTGTTAGGAATGTTGAAACCGATAATATCTGATTCTGAAAAATTGATAATGTTTGCTAATACATAGTACATGAAACACTCCCTCTACATTGCCTTATTATATCATGATACGACGTTTCGGCATACATGTAGGTTATTGCACCGTTGTCAAGCAAAGTCTTTGTCACCCTTTGAACTGTTTCATTTTCCCCATTACAAAGACTAACGAAAACTCGCTTTGGTTTGATTAAGTTTTGTTTTGTTAAGTTAACTGACAAAGGTACATGTGATATATATTTTACCAGGGGTGTACAGTTGTTTGAAAGGTAAGGAAGGTAAGACTGAAATCGATGGTATATTTTTCTTCCATTTTACCTCAGCACGTATTGAAGGTTAAGAAAGGTGAGACTGAGGTGAAGTGTGTTTTCCTACTTCACCCCAGTACAAGCTGAAGGGTAAGAAAGGTGAGACTGAAGTCAACTGTGTTTTCCTATTTTACCTCAGTACATGTTGAAGGGTAAAAAAGGTGAGACTGAGGTGACGTGTGTTTTCCTATTTTACCTCAGCACGTATTGAGGTTCTGATTCTGGTAAGAAAGGTGAGACTGAGGTTAAGTGTGTTTTCCTATTTTACCTCCGTACGTATTGAGAGGTAAGAAAGGTGAGACTGAGGTGAAGTGTGTTTTCCTATTTTACCTCAGTACATGTTGAAGGGTAAGAAAGTTGAGACTGACGTGAAGTGTGTTTTCCTATTTTACCTCCGTACGCACGAGAGAACGCTTTAACCACTTGGATACCCCACTGTCCATAATATAGGAAATAGTCTAGGTGCAAATGAAAGTTTCGATTGTTACTGCCGCGATGCAAACATGTCTTTATGACTAAACATTCGTTAAAACCACAACAACCAAGTAGCAGTTCTTTGTTTGGTAACAAAAGTCACATACCGATGGTTCCTAATTCTTTTGTCCACTGATTTCAAATTGATTTTACTTACAGAGGCACCAGTATATTAGAGACCACAAATGTTTTCGACACGCCTATCCGATGTTGCATTGCAAAAATGCGAAGACAGCACAGTTGTGGCAGACTTGTAGCGTATGTAAATCTGTTCGTTACGTCAGATGATATCTGAAACAAGAGCCTCCTCCGGCTGTATGTCCTTAAACATTTTTTGTTCAAAAGGATAGCTACAGGTACCTCACGTACAAGTGAGAACCTTGTCGACTGCAGTCCCATACCTGTGAATGAGGGAGTCTCCTATTATACTCTTCTCAACATGATAACAGAAGCAGAGCAACAGTTCCTTTAACCTCTCGGGAGCTGGATGAATGAGATAGTTATACAGCGTTATATTTTCGTTGTTGAAATCGGTAATTTAGTTGCCTTTCGTTGTGTGGTTGGTTTCAGCGTACGTGTAAGATCGTTTCGTTCGTCAAGCAGTCATCCTGGTGAAATATCACTGTGGGAAAATACGTTAGTGTTGGTTCGGGTTCAAGCTTCTTTGTAAGTCTCCTCCTGGTAAGTGTATATTTAAAAACAATGATAATAATAATCATGTATCTTCCGCGTCACTCCATGCCCAAAGCATGCCCGAAGCGCAGAAACAATCTGATTATTACCCTGGTTAACAAGCTACCTGTTAGACGCTGGAGGGTTCGTGGTTACATGACTTGTCCCACCTGGTACCCATTTCCTGCTGGGTGATCAGAAGCAATTTTGAAGAAACTCTCTAGCCTAAGGTGAGACCACATGTCTATGAAGGAAGTCACAGAAACACGCAGGATATAGACTAAACAAATTAAAAAAAAACACTCTGATGCCCACATTATTGCTAATAATTGTCGGTAATTCGTTTTAGTTTTTTATTGTGTATTGCACACTCGGCTGTTTGAACATGACCTTTGCGACCGACATGAAACAGTTGGTTATAAAGTGTGATAAAAGCATGTAACACAACACTCGCATGCGGTGATTCACGTGATCCTTAGTCTACATACATAATTTATTTTTATTAATATAAATTATATTTCTTTATTTCTGTAGAAATATACAATTTTTCTGAGACAGAAAACGAACATTTGGAAGTGTGAAAGAAGTGTGTCACAAGAAGAGTTGTTCACCCCACACAGCAATATTCTAGCTATGTGACAGCGGTCTGGAAATAGTCTGGACTTGACAATTGCTGATCAACAGCATAATCATCGGTCTATGCAATTTGGATAAGAAGACACGAGTCAACCAAGATAGCGCGTATGACCACCCAATCCCGTTAGTCGCCTCTTTCTACAAGCAGGGGTTACTGTAGATCAAATGTAACCGGGATCATGTCACTAGCAGGTGACGTAACCTGAGTCATACAGCAGACTTCTGACTGCAGACTCTACTAGCTGACAGTAAAGTCAAGTAGAGCGTCAGCACGTCGTAGCTGCTCGAGCTAGATGGTCATCCACAGGACAAACCTGAAACAAATTCAGAGGGCTCAATGTATTCTATGGGTTCACAAACATGTCAGACTAAGCAAGATGCAGAGGAACCAGATGCAGGTTCGTATCTCAATCTACCTATATATCTGTTCCAAGTTTCCTTTATTGGCCCTAGTGTTTGTTTGTGTTTGCTTGTCTACTTTTGTAACGAAGCACTCAGAAATATTCCATGAAGGTAGTATAGCAGTACTGGCGTCTAACGGTGTCCATTAAACCATCGGTGTCATGGACAGCCCTTTCTGTTCTCCAGACTTGAACCCGATCGGACACATCTAGGGTGAACTGGGAACACCAGAGCGACAGTAGACGAACCGACTATCAACCATGCAACTTTCGGGGGCACGGTGTGCGAGCTGGCTACGGCTCCAGGCTAGTGATCCAGCGAGCTTGAGGTGATGTGATCGAGACAACCTATGACCGGGTGTAAAACCTTTGGAGTCAGCTTTGTGTGCAGACTCTTGCAGTGTTGTCGCAAACTCTAGTGTGCAGTACACAACACACAAAAAAACACGAATACGTTGGTATATGGCCACATGGTGGCCCCATGAATACACCTAGTTGCGAGTTCAGCAATGTGCAGTAAACTTGGACAAAGTGCTGTGACTATATGTCCCAGTCCCCACCACCCCTGTCAATAGCTAGCTCGTAAGGATGGGAAAGCCACATTATCTTGACGTGCCTAGTTGCTGCAAGAGTTGTATGATTCCCAGGGAGTTGAGATTGACATCCAATGTACGAGGGGAAAACAAAGCGCTTTTGAGCATGTGATTTGTATATTCACACTAAATAAATAAATAAATAAATAAATAAATAAATAAATAAATAAATAAATAAATAGGTATACTATTTCAGAAAAGAAACGCATAGGCGATTTATATTTTTAAGAATCCATTAATTATCTACTGTGTTCAAAAATATGTAACAAAAGTATTGATAACATGATTGCACAAGTTCAAAAAACAGTTTTACTTGAAAATGTTGATTTTGATGAGATTTCTTACAAGGATTAGAAAAACATCGCCACATCGCAATAGAAATCACCCTTAAGCTGCAGTTGTGCAGCAAAGCGCATTCGCTGTCTGACAATAAAAGTCAAGATTACTTTCAGAAAATGACATTCGTTTGAAGGAGTTTCAAGGTCAAGTCACTGCGTCACGTCTTAATACCATGGTGTGTGTGTGTGTGTGTCTGTGTGTGTGTCTGTGTGTGTGTCTGTGTGTGTGTGGACAGAAGACGAGCATTCCTTCTTCAATGGCTAAAACTTCCAGCAAAATTATTCCGACAGATTCCCCTGTCCATGAGTCGTTGCGACCGCCCAAGTGAGAAAGCCACAGCGGCTCGCGACAGCCGAGTAAGTCACAGTTCCTATCCACATGTATTGTGCAG
This sequence comes from Haliotis asinina, assembly GCF_037392515.1. Lineage (NCBI taxonomy): Eukaryota > Metazoa > Mollusca > Gastropoda > Lepetellida > Haliotidae > Haliotis > Haliotis asinina. The sequence continues at coordinate 19,305,516 of NC_090291.1, forward strand.
GCAGTTTTGTTCACCACACTGAAGGTTAGCTTTCACTTACAGCGATCGCTCGTTAAAGCGTGATGTCACGCCGAAGAGTGGATTTCTGTTCCTCACAAAGTGTGAAGCTGAATATTATCTAAAACAAAATAAAACCATGCTCGGTTGTTAATCGAAAGTTCGATTTCGATTCGATAAAGTTCGCTGAGCTTATTATACAGGTCGAGGGATGGAAGATGGAACATTAAGCCTGTTTGCTCCTATTTCATGAAGTTACGTCTCATAGAGTTAGCAAATGAGTTACAGGGTTCCATGAACAACTTAATGATGGAAGGTTAAAGTCACATGTGCACCGCTTGGCGAATCCCACAAGAACGACACAGGAGATCCAAGACATTTGAACACACGGTTACAGGATCCTATAAGACTAAGGGTGGCAACTCTGCTCAGCTAATTACGGCTATATTTGGGCACAACACTACTCTATTGTGTCGACAAGTTCCTCCCACAAGTTGGCCACGTTCAACGAAGCGCCATAAAATACAGACAGAAACTGTGTTGACAAGACAAGATCAGGGCCTCCCGAATTTTCAATATTACGATAGTCAAGACTTGATGACTAATTTAGTTTGAAAGTATTATACGAGGCCCGTACCATTTTAGCAGTACATGTCAAAATGCGTATCATGCATATATAAGTATGCAATACTGTCTGTGGATGCCAGAAAAAATCGTGAGACAAGTTCTTTGTATGTTGAACAAAAAGTGACAGGCATTGAAACTGACGAGTGCTATTATACTGCAAACATAAAAATCCTGCGCCCTGAAAACTTTGAGACTTCTGCTTTAATAGAAATTAGTTTAGGAACCTGAACGTGCTGTAGCCTCCCACGAGGAAGTACTCACATCATGAAGTACTCACATCATGAAGTACTCACATCATGAAGTACTCACATCATGAAGTACTCACATCATGAAGTTCTCACATCATGAAGTACTCACATCATGAAGTACTCACATCATGAAGTACTCACATCATGAAGTACTCACATCATGAAGTACTCACATCATGATTGTATTAAGAAAAATACCCATGACTCATTTACTGCCTTCCGTTCATTTGGACAACATGCCATCTCTCGCGCCATCTCTTTTGTTCAGCCCAGAATGTCTTTCGCTCATGGCTAAAATCTTATTTGACTGCCTTTCTGAAAAATGGTGAAATTTGAATCCTGCAAGCTATGACTAGGGGTGAGTCTAGGGTTACTGACTACTGACATATGATACTGGGTTGTCAGGTATCGAGGACATATGTGGGCAGTTTGATGCATGTTGCTGACTGTATCTAGTCGATAGATACTCGTCCTTTATGCCACTGATTTTTTTTAGCGCGACCTTTTTAGGTAACGGCATGACTATGACGTAAAACAATTATCACCAGGGCCCTTATTCTCGAAAGCTGTTTGAATTCTTAACTTTGATCGTAGCCCATGTGTTAAGAATGGGCTTGAGAAGTTCATAGCGATACGAACGTTTCGAGAATAGCTAGCCAGTTACACACTCTACACTCCAGTGGTGTTTATAATCCAGTGGTGTAATTGATTCAGTCCTGAAAACTGGCGTGACGTGAAATGATTTGCTTGTGCACCTGTGGCACAGGGCACGCATATGTTTAGTAAACACCTGGTGTCATTATTTGATAGCTGATTAAAAAACTAAATTCACACGCACAAAGGCAAAATAGCACAGTGGACTCTTAAAAAAATAGAAAGTTTTTTTTGTCGTAAAATTGTCACCTGTGGCTGAACGACATGATCTCGTTCTAGGATGTTGGGACGATTGAATACGTTGTTGACAAAATATTAATGTGATTATTTCATTAAAATATAGTTAGAGCAAGGTGATACTTTTTTGCTTTTATCTGTAAAGGAAGCATATAGTCCAGATATACAGTATGGTTCAAAATTATTGGGAATAGCTAAAGCATTTCATATTATTAAACGAGAACAAATCAGATAAAATTGAATGTATTGTGAAAGTGAACTGACCATTTCATGTTGTGTAGGTAACAATTTAATATTTTATCAAGTCTCCTTGAGCTTCACGGCACAGTCTAAGACGGGTAGGCATACTTCCTATCAGAGAGGTTAGTGTCTCGTGAGTTATGCTGTCCCAGTATCGGACCACTTCTCTCTTCATGTCTTCAATTTTTGTCAACCCCTTTTGATTCACACATTCCTTCATCATCCCCCAAATGTTCTCAATGGGATTTAAGTCAGGACTAGATGCAGGAAATGGTAATGCAGTCACATTTTTCTCCTGAAACCACTGCTTGGCATGTTTTGCGGTGTGTTTAGGATCATTATCTTGCTGCAAAATCCAGTCATTTCCATAAAACACATGTGCACTTGGTAGGAGAAAATTATCTAATATATTAGTGTAGCGTTGACTTGTCAGATTTCCCTCAAACACACACAGCGGGGTCGTTCCTAATAAGGATAACCCTCCCCATACATGAAACTTTGGGCTGTATTTAGGTCGTCGATACAACGGTGCTTACGCAGACTTTGTCCATATTTTCACATTATTGGGATATACCCATATTGAGCTTTCATCAGTAAAAATCACATTTTCCCAGTCAAAGTTTTCATGTGCCAAACACCACTCAACACGCCTGTCTTTATGTTCTTGTTTCATGAGAGGAGAAGGAATTCCAGTCTTTTTCTCCCATCCAAGATCAATCAATTTCTTCTAACTGTGGATTTTGATACAACTGTTGATCCCCTTTCTATCAATTCATACCTGATGTTGGAGATGCTTGCCCTTTGCTTTTTAGACGCTAAAATTCCCAGCCGGACGCGATCTGAGAAGTCCAATTTTCTGGGTCTCCCTGCTCCTTTCTGGTGCCCAAAATCCTTTCCCTCTTTAAAATTCTTCCTAATCCTATATACAGTAGAAAGAGGAGTTCCTGTTCTCTCTGCCAATGTATTTACATCATCAATTCCTTGATTACACAACTCAAAAATCAACCTTCTTTTATCTTCAGCAGACATTGTTGACAGTGCTGAGGAAAATGACGTCTGCTACAAATTCAGGGGAGGTAACTCTAATTGTACTATACTCAGTAGGCCAAGATGAGTTACCTCCCTTATACCATTACTTAGTTTTAAGTATCAGTGAATCAGTTGAGGTGTTAAGATAGCTCAAAGTAAGAAGAAAAATTCTCAATAATTATGAACCAGACTATATACTAGTTTACTGAATGTAATATATCATATTATCAGACACTGTTTGACATGTTTGATGTTGAATTGAAGACAAGGGATTACCAGAGATGCCGTCATACCACAGTTTGCATTCATACTGAGGCCGACCGCATTAACAAATCTCCAGATTAACTAATCAAGTCACAGGTAACTCTTACTGAAGACATAAACAACGCAGATGTACCAGCTGAGCAGACATTGCAGGTGATAAAAATTCGAGCAAGATGGAGGAAGATGGAGAGTTACTCCCCTTTCACCACAACGAACGGAGTGATGCATAACAGCAGGATCTCTCTCTCTCTCTCTCTCTCTCTGTCTGTCTCTCTCTCTCAAACACACACAGACACACACTCTCTCGCGCGCGCGCACGCACGCACGCATGCACACACACACACACACAGAGACACACACACACGCTTACTCTAGTAACCGGTCAGACGAATCAGGCTATTCTCGAAACATTCGTAGCCTTAGGAACTTCTTAAGCCCATTCTCAACACATTGGCTACGATCAAAGTTAAGAATTCAAAGGGCTACGAACGTTTCGAGAATAAGAGTCCAAATGATATCATATAAAAATGCATGTGAGAATAGTGCAAGAAGCTCGCTCGATGTCAGTGAAAAGGTGATCGTATCCCGAGTGTCCTTTCGGAAACATTATGACACAGCTTACTGATGGTATTATGACTTTTGTCACATACATAGAGTGCTTAAGGCAGGGTTTGTGTTTAGTTTGAACGCCAGTAACGATTGTTTCGACTGCACTCAGTGTATGCATGTAAGTGTGTGTGTATGTATACACCTCACACAAAAATAAACAACAATTAATTTCAGTGTAATAACTTTTATATTATTTTAATCGCGATAGCTGTTTTGCCAACATGTAACTGAAAGGTAAATATTCAAAGAATACTTAATCTTTAGACACTGTCAAATTTATTTATCTGATAACATTGACAACATCACCCGAACACAACCAACATATTCTCCGCTCTTCACACGTGCTCCCTGATCGGTGTAACTTACCTGGAATCATTCCTCTGGCACAACAAACGAGTACTAACTTCATTTTATGGATGATAAATGGATGCCCCTCAATGGGTGATAATACCCGAGAAGAGTCGTTAATGATGTTGTTTAGATCAACAGCGTCACACATATAGAGTAGCCTGCATGGTCTTTATCACACAGAACATGCTTTGGATATTACTTGAAGTCGTGTTCACGGTCTCAATGTTTATTCCCAAGACTCTGATGATCTTGAGCAGACTTTACAGAGAGAATGACAGATTATTCCACAACAGAATCTTTAAAGGTGTATCAATGTAAAGACGTGCAGAAAATTGCATATGTGCTCATACGCATTACTGAACACTGCTTCTCTGTCCAAAACTGACCCTTAATGACGTTTTGCTCCATCAATGCAGCGCACTTTGCACGAGAGTTTCACGTTTACATGCTTTTGATTATTTGTAAGTTTATTATTGGTCAATACCATTCAATTTACTTTGATAACAGACTCACTTCGTCCATTCACATCAACCACCCTTCATCAAATTGTACTAAAGCTCCCAATTTACAGAATAGCATGTCTGCCACAAAGTGGGGGGTGCTGATAAATCGTCTTTGCTTCTTTTGTACAAAGCACTAATTCGTCTAGATTAGAATATGACTGTCAACTTTTCATGAATGCTCCAAAATGTCATTTGGCTAAACTTGAGAGTGTACAAGCCAAAGCTCTTCGGATATGCACTGGTGCCTTTCCTACTACTCCAGTTTCTGCCTTGCAGATGGAATGCTCGGAGCCTTCCGTGGACTTCAACACAACGTTCTATTTCACAGGATTTATCGGAGCATATAAACAAACAAGTGTCACCAAGTGTTATCAAAAGTCCTGTATAAGATTTCATTTACACTATACAAAGTATTTTCTCATATTTACACAGATGCTTCAAATGATCCCAGAACTGACAACTAAGCACCAAGTTTTGAAATGGACACAAGATAATGAACACGAATCAATATTTTTACTGATTCGTTGTCAGCTATACAATCCGGCAGGTGTACAAGGTTCACGCAGTGACATACCAAATGAGATCTTGTACTTGGTTACTGTGTTAAACTCCATGTACATCAGCTGTGGTATTGTACAGATTCAAGCACATGTTGGTTTACCTGAAAACGAAGACGTTGCTGAGATGGCTTACAACACTCAGCGTCCAAATATTGAATCTATTATTAAGAGATTACTTGTTTGTCATTTCATCTCCCATAAATGCATCTTGGCAATGAAACTACTGGTAGACGCATCTACTCTTCTTGTCCAGTAGTAAACAAACATTTTAAAATTCGTCGGCTTTGTCATAGACATGAAGGTGTTTTAAGTCTCTTCAGGCCAGAACATTGATGACAGATGGCATATAGAAGCATTTTAGATAAAGACCTCTCTCTTATATGTGTATGCTGTAACTTACACAGTCCTCATTGAATGTCCACCTCATGAAAACACCTCGCGAGGTTCTGAAAGAAATTGCTTAACAAAACCAAAATCATATTTTAAATGAACACAGTACCTATAATTTCATATATGCTTTTAAGGCCCATTGTCGCTATTAAACCTTACCTACCTACCTACATACATACATATCTAAGCGGTAGCCTAGTGGTTAAATCGTTCGCTGGTCACGCCGAGGGTTCGATTACCCTCATGGTCACAATGTGTGAAGCGTATTTGTGGTTTCCCCGGCGTGATATTGCTGGAACATGGCTAAAACAGGCGTAAAACCATATTCACTCACTCGCTGTCCAATGAATACCGCTTCAAGCACTAATAATGACACAAACTGCGTATTCGATCGTATAATTTTATTGATTAACAGATATGCACGTATTGGGAGAGAAAAATAAAGGATCACAGGAAAATTCAAGCGTTCCTTTAATATTTTCCAGTTTCCACCTTGTGATGAAAACTACAAAATATTGAAGGAACGCTTGGATTTCCTGCGATCCTTTATTTGTTTCTCTCAGTATATTTACACGTTATAAACATCCATAACAAAAACAACACTAATTAGTTGCAACATGTTACAATAGAATATTTAACAAACTCGGAATAATGAAACCTGCTAAAATTGGTTCATAACACGTTAAACCCAGATTAATATTCAACCCGTGCAGATCCCGGCACGGACCGGATAGAGTTATACAAAAATGGGTACCCTGTGGGATAAATCACGTGACTATTAAACTTCGATCGTTATCATTATCATCAGTTAACCAAGAACTATATCCTTTCTTCTCGTCCTCAGAATGCGGAGACCATCATCCGGATCGCCCATGACGTAGGCGCCAATAACGCCGAAGCTCTCACATGGAATGTTTTCCACTTGACCAATCACCACCATCTCTCTTGTATACGACAGTGGGCACATCACACCTCCGCCATTGTCACCCTGGCAACAAATGTAATCATATTAACATAAACTGCATGTTGAAAAATTATGTGGAGCGTGTAAAACATGTACACACACACACACACACACACACACACACACACACACACACACACACACACACACACACACACACACACACACACACACACACACACACACACACACACACACACACACGCACACACACACGCACACACACACGCACACACACACGCACACACACATACATGGAGCTCCAGGGAGACAACAAATTCTAGACTTGCTTCATTCGGGGCCTTGGCATTCCAAGGACAGTTAGGTTCAGGGACTGTGAGACCGACTATGTCTTCATCTGCGTCTCAAGAGAACGTCATCTTGATACTGCCATAAGGTGAAATGGTTTGAGAAAACATTCGCCCAAATACTTTCAGTGGCCGAGTAGCAAGGCAGAAGTTCGTGATTAAGCGAATTTCGTGCTGGCATGAGAAATTCCCAAAACAACAAAAATGGAGGTTACTGAAAATACCGGTGCACAACTGTTTCATGGATACAGTTATGGAACAGTGCGGCCATGCAGTATCGAAAAGAATATCACAGAAATCCGAGACTTTCAAAAGCCGAACTTGACAGAGCCAGAAATAGGGGCCTCATAACGTTAGATAGCAAGAGCTTCAATTGCAGTCAAGAACGGGTTGACCAAGGGTTACCACGACAGCTGACACCGCCACACTATACCTGTTAAACAGATTCGTGACGGCGACGTCGACCGCGGCGACGGCCTTGGGACACCTCGTCAGCAGACAAACCGTACTACGACGATTCCGTGTGGCTGCATCAGAGCTCACCGTCCCTTTCGTGGAGAGGCATCGAACCGTCCGACACTGTCAACGCAGGTTACAGTGGACTCGAACTGTACGTCGGTGGCATTGACGTGACTGGGAGAGAGCTCTGTTTACCAACGAGAGTCGACTCATCATGTTCAGAAATGATGGGCGACTTTGTGCTTACAGAGGTAGGGATGAACGACTGGCGCCAAACTGTGTCCAAACGAGGCATCATTTTGGTGAAGACGGTGTCGTGGTATGGGGTGGGATTTGTAGCCAGCAGAGAACACGACTTGTCATCCTTTATGGAAATCTGACTGCTCAAAGGTACAGAGACGAGACCAGCTGTGTTAACATTTGTACGTCAACAGCAAAGGGGTTTGATCTTGTAAGAGGACGATGCACGTACGCATACACCTCAACAACGTGAGCGCCAACGTATTGCCCTGGCCAGAACGATATCCAGATATCAGTCCGATAGAGCATCTCTGGGATCAACTTGACAGACTTCTGAGACAACGGCACCCCCACCAGCAAATCGACAGCAACTCGAACACGTTCTCTTGGATCTGTGGCACAGAATTCCTGCTGACGTCATCCGGCGACTAACGTCATCAATGTGCTTTGTCATGTTTCGGTTCAAGGGGTCGTCACAGACGACAGGCTTGGACAGTTCCATTATGTGGCTTGAAATGATCTGTGACTGGATAACATTATATGTTGACCAGATTACTATCGAATGGCCGTGGGTGATACTGTTTCATGCTCTGTTAATACCGAATTGTGTATGATAAACAATATTTCTATCATATATGTATTGGTGTCATCTTTATGAGCCACAGCATCAGGTGATAAACTTCGGTTGATCTGTGGTTAATATGTGGGATTACATATTCTATTACATTTGTTGGGCTGAGTCCCATCAGGGATCCGAACCGACACCCTCAGAGTCAGGCATCTGATCGCCAGCACACAAAGACAGCCGCCTGACCCGTTCATTTACCGCGGTTGAAGTTGACAGTGCAAATCTCGGATGGGATTCAACCCAACAAAGGAAGTATTAGAGTTTAAACTTTACTAGGAAAGTGTAATCCCAAATATAGCACATGATGATTTTTCCAAATGGCATTGTGAATGGCATTAGAAGGGTTCTTCAATACTTACTGAGCAGGTAGATGAACCACGGGCAAAGAAACAGTTGTACAAGACGTCGGGGCTGAAGAGAACGGATTGGTTGGACGACATGAGGAATCCATAGCAGTCTTCGGTTGGTTGCAGATTGGGCACGTTCATGAAGGTGAGGGAAGATGACCTCTTGCCTGAAAACGTTCAAAAACACAAACTGACTGTATTTACAAGTCTTACACGCTCCTTTCAGTAATGCTAACAGTCCGTTTATCATGCACATTACTCCACGCATAATGCATGCTCGAAGCACCCAAAACAATCTGATTATTATTACCACGGACAACAGAAGCTGCTTGTGAGGAGCAAGAAGATTATTAATCATATGACCTATCCGACCGGGTACTCATTTTTCGACTTTGTGAACAAAGGCAATTTTGAACTAACTCACTTAATTTAGGGTGAGCGAGTTTAGTTTTACGCCCCGCTCAGTAATATTCCAGGTGCATGGCGACGACTTGCGTTAGATGTTCTTAGAAATATAGAGACACAGATATCAATCCGAATGTTCGACAAGCAATGGTTGACACCTCTGCAAAATTGCGTCGCCTAGTCATGGAAGGATGCGATGGTTTCGGTATAATTCCACGACTGTGTTTGTTTGGTGTTTAACGCCAGATTGGGAAATATTCCAGCTAACAATCTGAGTCTGGACCAGATAATGCAGTGATCAACATCATGAACATCGATCTAAGCAAATTGGATGAGATGGTATGTGTCAACAAAGTCAGCGAGTCTGACCCCCTGATTCCATTTGCTGCCTCTTACAACAAGCATGGGTTACTGAAGACTGGGTTTTGTCGACTGTAAGCATAGCTACGACCAAATATTACCTAAAGGGTATTATCACAGTAACGATTTCCCGAACCTATCCGTGTTCTTCCCGAACGTGAACGTGGTATAATTCAAATACCGTTAACGCGTCGTAGAACACAATTTACTCACTCACTCTATGTTTTGAAAGATGCAACGTACCACTATTAGTGGTGTAACCACCGGCGACAGCGACACAACTGCGTAGGTCTATTTCGTTCAACATTCTGCTATCGTAGATGCATGCTATTCCAGGACACGTATCGGCAGACAGTGGGTACCTTAAGGTAAGTTCGTAAGGCCCCCCAGGACGAATACTGTCAATCTGTAATCCTGAAATGAAAAAAAGAATAAAATATATATAATGCCCCAATAATTGAAGAGAAATTACTGGCCTTTCAACGAACTTCGATTTTGTTCCGGAAAACGAACGTTGTTTGTGCTGTGACATCCTTAATTCGGGGTTGAATACCATTTGTTTGTTTGTTTGTTTGTTCATTCATCGTATAAGCCGTACGCATCCGTATTACAGCTATATGGTGGTGCTGTATAAGTAGTCGAGTCTTGACCAGACAATCCCGTGATCGACGTGACGAGCAATCGATCTACGCAACTGGGATAAGATGGTATGTGTCAGCGAGCCAGACCACCCGATCTCGTCAGGCGCCTTTTAATTGTTGCTGAAAATCAATTCTAACCCAGATCTTTAAGGAAGGTTAAAAAGTAACGAGTGTGGAAACTTTAGACTGACAATTAGTCCAAGAAAAACACTTGTTATTCGTATTTAAGAATACTACAAAATAGTAGATATGAACCAAACAGCGCCAAGAACGATGATAAGATGCAGGTATTAAGCGGAGACAATATGTTCTTGTCCAGTCATTTTGGATTTGCCAGCCTTTCTAATATATTCGAAAGGACCAACTAATCCGTACTAATCAGTTACACTTATTAGTTTCTGCAGAAACTGTTATTCGATTCCGAGTATACCTGCCGCAAATGATGACAAGTCAAATCTTAGGTATAAGAAAGTTAACTTACGCGATAGCGATAATGTCTCTAGTGGACGCCCAGTTGATGGATCTGTCAAGGTTAGTCTGAAACGAAGACAGTACAATGTACAGTAAAACACCATTGTGTCGACCTTCCTATATATATGCTTCGAGTTATCAGAAATTCGACACAGCCGATATGTATGAGTGGTATAAACATACTATTAATACATGAAGGACTTCGAGAGTACCGTATGTTCGACACATCGCAGGTCGATACAACGGTGCTTGGCTGGATCTGTGAAGATGGGGCAACTTTGTTGGAAGACCTACGGATATCAAGCACATGCGATTGGAATCGGCGCAGGGTGACGAGAGTCACGTGCAAATTACTCAATAACGGTGGCTGGCTTTGTGCTCTGGCGATTAGGTGCCTGACTCTGAGGGTGCGGGTTCGAATTCCGGATAGGACTCAACCCAAAAAGTACTAGAATTTGTACTTTGCTAAGAAAGTGAAATCCCAAATATGGCATATGTTGCATTTGACCACTTTCTAAAATGGCATCGTGTAATCATACTTCCTACAGATATTAATATTATGTACTGAATTTAAGCATCAAATTTTCATTAATTGTTCTTTCCATTTCGCTATGACCATATTGAAAAAGTTTGTCTGTCCTTGACAAGTGTTTTGTTCATGTTGCTGTGAAGAAGTTGGTCTGTGGAAATCTGACATCAAAAGATGTTGAGTTGTTCCGAGTTGTGATACGGGCATGATGAGTGAAGTTAGTTTTACGTCGCTTTTAGCAATATTCTAGCAATGTCACGGCGGGGAAAACCAGAAATGGGTTTCACACATTATACCATTATTATACATTATAGCACATTATGCCACATTATGTGGGGGATTGAACCAGATTCTTCAGGTCACGAGCCGACGGATTATCCTTTCGGCTACCCCAGTGCCCGATACGAGTCGTGAAGATCCTGGTTAGAATTGAATTAATCCATGCCTGTCGTAAGAGGGGACTAACAGGATCGTATATATAAACAAGTTCGTATTCCAACGGTTTGGTCTAGATTCGACTGTTTACAGACAACCGCCACATAGTTGACATATTCTGCGTGCGGCGTAAAACAACAAACAGCTCATACAGGACTACCGGTTTGAGACAGGATGTCGTATTGCTGACTTACGGTTGTATAAGATTCGACGCACAGTTGTTGGGAATAGAAACTGTGTTACTTGACGTCACGATACCAGTACACATCGTGGCGCCTTTCGCGTTTACCAGAGTGACAACACCAGGATACTCCGTGCAGTTAGTGACAGGTCGACCGTTCAGGATCCTCGCAATATTCGACTGGGTTGATGTACCTCGACAGACTATAGAATGAAGAACAATAAACAATGCAGAAGTACAAACATGTTCTAAAAATTCTGATTTGGTGAGTGAGTTTAGTTTTGAGCAATATTCCAGAAATATCACGGCTGAGGGCACCAGAAATAGGCCTCACACATTGTACTCATGCGTGGAATCGAACCCAGGCGTTCAGTTTGTCGAGAGAACGCTTTGGCCACAAGACTATCTCAACGCGGCCTACAACCCAAAGCTTCCGGTTGGTACAGTAGATGTCCTCGCTCGTCACGCCGAAGGTCCGGGTTTGATTCTCCGTATGGTCACCTTTGTGTGAAACAGATTGCTGGTGTCCCCCACATACAACCCAACCTCATCACTCGTCCCAGTGAGTGTTATAATGCTGTAAGCAGATCCCGACACAGCCAAGGGAGCTTACTTTGTACATCAGCATCTGGATCACTAGTGATTCAAACAAAGTATTGCTGAAGGGTTGTCACAGATTAGATTGATCAAATGAGAAATATTACTTATATGTGCGCATGACGTGCTCAGTACTTTCGTTTGACTTAATGTTTTGACTGTAGGCACTATATTGGTATATATTGTACTTACAGCTTGATCTCACTCCTGTTACAGCTGTCGTCGGTGTTGTTGGTGTGGTGGGTGTCGTTGGTGTTGAGGCTGTTGTTGGTGTCGTCGGAGTGGTGGGTGTCGTTGGTGTTGAAGCCGTTGTTGTCGTTGCAGTTGTAGTTGTAGCACTTGTTGTTGTAGCACTTGTAGTAGTGGCAGTCGTTGTAGTGGCAGTTGTGGTTGTCGCAGACGTCGTGGTCGCAGTCGTGGTAGTTGCAGTTGTTGTCGTTGCAGTCGTCGTAGTTGCAGCCGTTGTTGTAGTTGTAGTGGTAGTCGTCGACGTTGTAGTTGTAGTTGTGGTCGGGGTTGTAGTTGTGGTTGTAGTTGTGGTTGTAGTGGTAGTAGTTGTCGTAGTGGTGGTAGTCGTAGTGGTTGTAGTTTTAGGAGCAGCCGTTACTTGTGAACACGATGCGTGGTAAGAGGTACAGAGACACTGTACGTTGCAAGACTGGTACCAGTAATTGCCAGGATAATAAGGCATCATGTTGAAAAAGAATATATTATTTCCTGAAACAAAATTGCATGGTAAATGTTAAACACAGCACCACCAAGCTTCAGAAAAAAGTACATCTTGTTCATAAATTTCTCCTCAAATCTATCTATATCTCTTTCTTTCCGAGGTTATCACCTTCAGTAATGAAGATACCGAATGTGAGCGTATGCTTCTCTGCCGGTGGCACGCATCATACACATAATCAAAGGCGAGTAAAATGATCACTTGAAAAGGTTCGGCAACATTTGATTCGATCCGAAAAGGAAACTGCATACGGCATATATTTTTCTCTGATGCATCAAATTTTGAAACATTTATTATATCAGATGTCAGACCAGAAATGACAATAATCCGGGTTGGAATTGATCTTCAGCAACCCGTGCTCGTCGTAAGAGACGACTAATCGGATCAGGTGGCCAGGCTCGCTGACTTGGTTGAAACATGTCATCGTTTCCCAGTTGCGTAGATTCATGCTCATGCAGTTGATCACTGGATTATGTGGTTCAGACTTGATGGTTTACAGACCGCCGCCATATAGCTGAAACATTGCCGAGTGCGGCACAAAACTAGACTCATTCTCTCACGCTTTCATATTGCTCTATACTCACGTGTCTTCTTTGACCTGATCTTGTTCTTGGGCGTGTATTTCCTGTGGTATCTCTTGTAGTAACGACAACCGGCGATGTTGTTGGAACAGCATTTGCCGCTGTTGTCCAGCCAGCACGAGCGGAGGTCTCTGGTCAGTTTCCGTTCATCAAGAGCCATCAAATATGTCCGCTGTTTGAAGCTTAGGCTTCTGTCTCTGGACTTCGCCCCCACCACGTACACTAACATGGCCAGTAAAAGCAGGTACTTCATTTTGCTGAGAACACAATGACAATGTTTCAGTATCACATGTCCATGTAAGTAATCACAACAAGTAGGCCATTTCTTTTGCACTCAATACGCCCACAGCATGCCCATAGTCTAGACAGTTCATTATTACCAAGGATAACTCAGGTAATCTGTGAGACACATGGATATCATGTTATCAAATGTTATGGTATGTTTCAGATTTGTTACATCCATGACACAATCAGTTTATTTGCATAACAAATATATTGTGCTTTTTATGATTTTGATCACTGGATTGTCTGGTCCACACTGGATTATTTTTATCTTTGTGAGAATGTTTACCGGGAGAATGATCCCAAATAAAATCTTCACCACAACGACAAGAGTAAGGACATGTGTACGTTAAGTGAGTGAATGCGGTGTTACGCCGGGGTTTTTTTTGCAATATTTGAGCAATATCACAGTGGAGGACAAAGAAACGTGCTTAACGCATTGTAGCAATCTGGGGAATCGAACCCGGTTTTGCGGCGTGATGAGATTCATTAGGCTACCCCATCACAACAACACCTGAAAGAAGACTCTTCTAAAAGTTCACAAACTGTCAGCCAGATAACTTACCCAATATTAGAGTGATGCACGTGATGTCAGCATCCGTTGGAATGTCGTTGAGTCGCGGTCAGCTTCTTATATACACCTAGGTTTTACCAGTCTACGTGGTTACATAATGGTTTGTCAGTTTCCACCATTTTATATCAGATCTCTTTTTCTTCAAATACATTTTGAACAAAACGCACAAAGGTTCTTTGTCTGCGAATTCGTTGAGTTTAGTTAATGTTTCCGCCATCGCAATTCTGCGAACACTCTATCCAGAGTAAGACAGCATGTTGTTATGCCTGTGGCCATTGTCTTGGTCAGGACTACAACCAGGACACGCTCAGCGCTTTTGAAACAAATGTCATAGCTCACAGGTACATTTATTCAAAAGTGTACAGATAAAGTATTTGTAGCGCACAACGTTACGTGTGAAACGTAAAACCCGACAATGCCAGACCGTGCCGCATATTACAAACACAAGCATCAAAACAATGTATTTGTTTTCAGGATAAGTAATTTATAAACAAGTAAATATTTACAGAAATCGAAGACGTATTAGTTGGACACGTACGTTACAACCACGTACATGTGCTTGACATAATAGGCTAATACACACACAGAAGGTACAGTTTATCACTTTACTGTGAAGATGTATATTGATGAATGCATCTAAGACTTATAGCATGGGTGTGCAATGTTTTGACACAAATGGGATGAATTAACGTCAACGCTAGGTGTGTATGTATGTATGTATGTATGTATGTATGTATGTATGTATGTATGTATGTATGTATGTATGTATGTATGTATGTATGTCATATACGCGTATGTATATACGTATGTGTGTATATGTGTGTGTATGTGTGTGTGTGTGTCTATACATATATAAAAACCCTTATACACACACATACACCTATATGTACACACCTAGCTTTTACCAATCATACTAAAGCTTTCACAATACAATACATACTAAAGAGTTTCACCTGCGATGTGTTTTGTCTGAAAACCAAAACCGTTCGTTGTTAGTACACAAAGAACTTTTAATGTCAGTCCACTTGTGTATAAATATACGAGCCACATTTCATCCAAAATAATTTGTTTATATGATACACTGTTTAGCAATGACTGGCGTTATTTTCCGATTTTGTAACATTTACGTATCATTCACATTGTACATTCATTATGACATGTTAACTATTCTGTTGTATCCCCGAGCGGTATTCATATAAGCCTATGCTTATTTAGTAATTCGGTATCTTTCAATGGAAATATATTATGTTTAAATCAATTATAAAATGAGCATGCAATGGTTTCATATGTTCATTTTCATTCATGTGCGATAACGTTTAACCCAGTGGTTAGAGTGTGCCTTACATGAGCCCATTCTGATATTCATCCATTTCTAATAATAGTTGCTTCTGCGATTAGGAACAGCAATATTACATAATGCCGCAATTTGCTCTGCATGAATGATACGTCTCAAAGCTATAAGGACCCAGACTTGTACAGTCAACTATGTTTATGACAAACTGACAGATATATAGATCTGTTAGTTTTGTCCCGTCACTGCTTATTTTAGTGTGTATAGTTATAACGAACTACGGTTGTAGCGAAGTGGACTTGCAAAGCGATCGTAGCGCTACAGTAATTGTAACTTTAACAGAGGCTTAAGATGGTCGTAGCGCTAAGATTGCTTTGTGCATGTGAGCCCTGAACTGTATATAACTGAAACAATATTCGTCACGGCTGAACAAACTTCACTCACTCATCCCGCTCTATTTCAGATATGAACATTCATGCAACAAAACACACCGAACTATTTTCTATGAAAGCAATAGACGAAGTAACATTGTTGTCGGAATCACGCATAATCCCCGCCTAGTTTAATCCCAGCCTATTTTAATCCCCGCCCAGTTTCCCTTTCCCGGGTGCCGCTCTGAATGTTTCAAAGAAACCATGATACACATTATTTGCGGAAGGGAGGTTGTATGAACCTCCTCTCTCTGCCATCTCTCACAATAGTAGGGCAAATATACATCTACTAGACCCATCTTGGGGGTAAGGCTACGTAAGACGGGTACTCGGGTACAAGCGACGACACCCAAACAAGGAAGACTAGTACAAGCAAACACAATCTTGTAACTTGAGAGGTTACATATACGTGTGTAATTATAATTGGAAAAGCCCTGTTAGGTCACCCCCTGTTGCAATAAGTTGTGGTAGTGATGTCATTTATGATATAGGACCATTGTGATAAGCCCTCTCGAGTTAGCGTTGGGAGAGTCGATTCCCTGACTTGAGGTAGAAGTGAACGTTATCAATATTTACCAGTGAACTCTCTGTGTAACGATTATCGACTGTACTGATATGTGGAAGTGAGTAAGTTCAATTTATGCCACTTTTAGCAATATTCAATCAATATCACTGCGGAAAAGGACTTTACACATAGTACCCGTGTGGGGAATAGAACCCCGGACTTTGGTGTGAACCCCTTAATCACCTGGACACCCTGCCGCCAATCAGAGAAGCAACTTGATCAATAAACACTATGGAGCAATAACTGATCCAGTTTTGTTATAAATTGCTAAACAAACAAAAATCATATGTAGAATCAGTTTATATGCAATATATTTTGTTTACACAGGTTACGAATTCAAAGCAATGTAATTGAACTCTTGTCATCATGGATAATTATATTTATCGTTACACTGGCATTTTTAAACGACAATTCAACGAGGTTAACGAAATTATAGTAAATAAAGCTTGCATGCTATTAGAATTTATTGATACTATACTCGGTATTCAGAATGAAAAACAAAAAATTGTTAGTCCTTTTTTGAAAAAGGTTTGACTCTGAACAGTTGCCAGGAATATATTTTTTTGTATTGCAAAGGCGTAACGAGATAACGCGGAACGTCATCGAGTCCACAAGCATTACATTAGCATATTCACTCGTCAACACCATCTTATGAGCCGGTAAGGCCTATGTTGAGTCAACAACGGTTATTACTAGTGGTCGGCCTTTTCAGTCGCCCTTGCCAGCCGTTCGACCAATGTATCGCCTCCTACCCATCATAGGCTTTTGTGGGGTTGTTTGACTTGGGTGTGACAACCTAAAGTAATGGCTACCCTGCATTCATAGTATTCTCAAATGTTTACCAACTCCACGAAATGAATAGTGCAGATATATACCGTATTTTGACAGATATTCCGCCCTGGTAAGCGAGAAAGAAGATGGCGGCTATCAAACTGCTAACACTTGCCTTGGCCGTACAAGCCGTAAGGTCCGATTTTACAGGTGAGATTGGAACAATTTTCAATTTTAATATATGCGGAAAATATATTTAAATCACAACGCGATTCTTTTCTGCTGTTGATAATGTTTTTCCGGACTGTAAGATTCTATGTGAGTATGGAAGGTGGTGATTCGCCGTCCAAACTGTTCGAGAAACCATTACGGAATATCGTATCATTCTTTAAATATTTATGTTTTAATATTTATGAATATCCTAGTGTTAATAGTTGACAAGCTGAAAACAGTTGGTTAAAAACAGTTTGCTTAGGATTAAGTTCTCGTCTCTTTCGGTATTTTAAAAAAACAACAACCTTGACTAATGACACGCTCTCTATACATTGTAACGGACATATTGGATAACAAAAAGTGTTTGTCCAGTTAGACTGTTATAATGTCCAATTACGTTGTTAATTAGGTTAGGGATAGTGTGTAACAGATAACATAATGACAACCTTTGTACTGAACAAGGAAATTACTTCAAATATATATCTTGGGTGTATTTAACTCGGTTTGACAATGTTATCTTTTAGATATTTTTTGAGAGTGTCGTAGTAGGGATAAATAAGTATCTTATTTGTTTACCAAAACGTTCCCAAATCATGAAATGCTCCACTGCAAAAATATATTTTTCCGATGTAAAATGTGGTTACACAATGATGACCCTTCCCATATATCCGAAACACAGGGGCGGTTGGGTAGTCTAGTGTTTACAGCGTTCACTCGTCTCGCCGAAGATCCTGGTTCGATTCCCCTCATGGATACAACATGTGAAGCCCATTTCTGAAGGAATATTGATGATAGCGGCGTAAAACCATTGTCACTCCGAAATACATCTGTTATCTTACTTTGTCTGTATGCTCAAATCCATCATATGTTCAGTTTGGAACGTATGCAATGCGTTATACGATCGTCAAACATGTCTGAGAGGTGTCACACGCAAACCTTTCCCAATACCACGTCCGATACCCTCCACCGTCATCAACTTGGTCCTTGACTTGACTCACTGAATTTGCACATTACGCATCACGTTTGGAAAGTTGCCCTTGCAGAACAAGGAGCTGTATTGACTTGAAAATATACGCATTCTGGTACAGTTATCAAGTTGATTTTTTATTAAAAACGTGATTCTGAGTAAGTATTTATGAAGTAATGGAAGCATGACGATGCCCTGACTTACTTTTTCATAAAAACGAAACAAGGAAGATGCTATGTAAACAACTCTTTGTTAGTGTTTTGAAAAGCATGATGGACAACGCACCAGACAATGTCACCCCATCCCTCCTCTTGTATTGAGCAAGTGTATGAAGCTTCTCGCTTCAGTTAGCAACAGGCTTTTAAGTTAAAACGTGATATTTGTGAGTCAGACCCACCTAGTAAGCACACAGTGCTGTGAATGACAACATGACGCTTAAGAAAGCACCTCGCTATGTGGACATGATCGACGTATATGCAGGCAAATGTAGATTTAGACGAACGTCGTTCTACAAAAACGTAGTCATGAAAATATTTTGACGGCAATGGCAAGGTTCTTCTGTCAAGATACATTCAGATGGAAGATTTTAGCTATTACGACATCATTTTAGAAGTGTTTATCGTACTCATCAATGAAAACACAAAAATTTCTTTGGGGGGTCGGCAATAAAATTTATAGGTCGGTCTGAAAATGGGAAACGGAATATAAACATGATGTCCTTGCCTCGATATATTTACGGCACAAATGCTACAATATACCATGGTTTATGAGCAAATGAGTCTTAGAGAAATGTTTAAAGTCTTTCACCAGCTCTTCACATGCAATGGACAGAATTTCTTTTGAAGTCCTAAATAAACGGAAAACGTGTCTTGGTTATCTACTTTCGTTGAATGGTCATGTGAAATGGTGGTGTGGTTTAATATTTTTGTTTTCTGGGCTATATCAAGAACATTTGTATGTGACGTATTATTGTAAAAGGGGCTGTGATAATAGTAATGTAAATTTTTGTGCCATTTCTTTTAATCCAACGCGATCTGCTCTCAGGTGTTACATTATTACCCCGACGGCATTGTCCTTGCTAAGCGCTAAGCGAGAACGTATAGGTCCGTACATCCGCCTCTCGGGTACCCATTTTAAACAGTTGGGAGGGTTGATTGCAACGTGGACCAAGTTCCTTGTCCAGGAACACAACACAGGATGAGACCCACGTCACAAATTGTCGGTGCCTCCACCGGGATTCTATGACCTGGGTTACTGTGTGCACAGCATTCAAATAATGTGATGTTTTATCCACCCTGGCAATCAAAACACTCACTGTTTGGGTCAGTGAGTCGGTCAGTTGAGTTTGGTTTAAAGACTGGATTCAAGAATACTTTACCAGAACTACGGTATGCCCCCGTACTTCGGTCCTGGCGATAAGAGAGAGGTACAATGTCAGTACCAGGGGGTCATTGGAACTTTACCGTAGTTCCTCCAGCAGCCACAGGGCGATGATCTTCGTTCAATAGGTTTATTAAGACTGTGTTGCTGGTCAGCCCAAACTATGGTCACCCAGTAAGACTTCAGCCACAAAGCTCCGGTCGTAATCCAAATGCTGGTGCTTTTTAAGATAATTTCTCAGACGATTCCATCTGACAAACACCAAGAGTGGGAGCGCACTAGGCTCCCGACTTTAGGCTTTGCTACCGCTTATAGCTGGGTCCCGACGCCCTTCTCCCTTTTCCCATTGGTCACCAACCTGTAACCCTGACTATCCCCCCCCCCCCCCCCCCCCCCACACACACACCTTTATCACCTGTTATTATTTATATTAATTATAGATGATTGTAACAATAATCATCATTTCGTGTCTATAATATTAGGATCTACACCAAGACCTCACTAAATGTCACTATAGAAAGTAATTCCCCAATTTGTATCATAAGATAATCAGATATATCACCTGTAACATATGATATTAATCATGGTAAGAATCTCTTAATAATAGTAGTCCCCTTGTCACGAGAATTTCCCAAAGCATGATGCGCTGCTCGAAGCGCCCACACAGTTTGTGTATTGCTATTACCTCTGACAATCCGGGCTGCCTGTTTGGAGCTGGAAGGTTATAGTCACATGGATATCGGGATTGATTTATTTGCTGTGTCATCAATATTTCAGTGTGTACGGTTCTCTATCGTGATGGCGTTTGTTACGAAGGAGGCTGTCCCAGGGGAACTGTCAGGCAGGCTGATACGTTTTTCAGCTTCGTAGCTTGCAGGACCGGCTTTGCATGTTGTACTGGAACACGTGAGTAATGGACTTTGGTGAACTGTCATCACCGACAGTTACCGTGTTGTTAAAAATACGATGCTTGTGAGATAACACTGAGCATGCGTCACCCCTCTTCGTAACCTGCAAGACCAGAATATCCGGGTTCGAACTGATGTTCAGCGATCCATGCTTATTCGAGGAGTAACGATGATTGGTTGGTCAGGCTCGCTGACAGGATTGACACATGTCATCTGTTCCCAATTTTCCAGGTGGATGCTCATGCTGTTGATCACTGGATTGTCTGATTCAGACTCCATTATTTACACATCGCAGTCACATAGCTGGAATATTGCTCAGTAGTGCGTTAAACAAAAACACCCGTAACTCTGCAAAAAACAATGTGCATAAGCCCTTTAAGTACATGAACAGAATCAGAATTGTGATTCATTTTATATACCTAACTTATCTGAAGATATGACCTGTGAAGGTCCGGGGTAGATGCTTGCCATAAAAGGCGACTGTGCTTGTCGTAAGAGGCGACTAACGGGATCGGGTGGTCAGGTTCGCTGACTTGGTTGACACATATCATCGGTTCCCAACTGCGCAGATCGATACTCATGTTGTTGATCACTGGATTGTCTGGTCCAGACTCGATTATTTACAGACCGCCGCCATATAACTGGAATATTGCTGAGTTTGGCGTAAAACTCAACTCACTCACTCACTATGCAGATACACGTAAGATATCAACCGAACTACATACCCATTCAGTCGGGTCAATTCGTTACGCGACATGTTTGCTCTGTTGCGCTTAGATCCTATCCCAAAAGTTACTATATTTTGAGAGTGATATTGAAGAAATACAGGCATTGCATGAACAAGACCGTGACTTGTAGTGATAGGTGTCTTATTCTATAATGGCATTATCTTCACGGGCTATAGGATGATTCACAATCGGCAAATATGTATACGCGAAGTCAGTTTCAATAACAACAATAGCTTTTTCTAAGTCTATTTCTCACATTCTTCATTGTTCTTACGCATTTACATACATTACAAACATTATATGATAACATATAGTGGTTTATTCGGGACTTTAAAAACAGTTCGCTATATCCCTTCGTTTCGTTATATCCGTGTTCGTTATAAAAGTATTCTGCTGTAGTAGCAAAAACCATTTATTATAGATTATTGCGAAAGAGCTTCACGATGGACCTGTAGGTTTTTTTGGTTTGTTTGTTTTTGTTTTGTTTTGTTTTTTTGTGGGTTTTTTTGTTTTGTTTTTTTGTTTTTTGTTTTATATTTTATTCATTTCAGTGAGGCAGATACATTTTCGTGTGAGATATGGATGTACATGAGACTTGTAACAGTAACAACACCATATAATACCATATTCAGACAAGCAATATTCATTTCAGAGAGGAGGCTACACAACTGCAATTACCGTTATGCGAGAGTATGGATGTACATGGATACTGTCACCATACTGGCCTAATATATTTCTGTTTCATAATGGCAGTGTATACTTATTCAAATAGAATGCATTCAAGACATGAAAAGTAGTTCGTAACACACCCAGAATGAAAACGAACATTCAGGCTACATAACATTTAGGTAGTCATGTAGTGTAATATGGGTACAACCAACATGACATTAGCATGACAGGGACACTGGGTAATAAGTTACGTCAGAGAATAGCACCACTTACATATCGAAGATACATGTGGCGGGTAATTATACTGCACCTCTAGAAACAAATAGGCGTGCCGTTGGTTAACGCCACGCCGGAGATCCGGGTTCGATTTGCACATGATTGCTATGTATGAAACCCATTTCAAGTTTGTCCCCCGACGCGAAATTGCTGAAATATACTTACTTTCTTTATAGCGCTGGCTAGTTGTGCAAACGAGGACAACTGTGGTGTATGGGGACCTACTGCTCGATTAGCTTTTTCTAGAGACAACCAACCAAAGCAAGCTCCCTGGCAGGCATCACTTCGACGCATGAGAGGACCCAATCTCCCCAAAACTCTGGGTAACTCACTTCATGGCGCTGGCGGAGTTCTATTTCAAAAGAATTGGGTTCTCACGGACTGTGCAGCACTTATGAGGTATGCATACACTGTCGTAGAAACACATGTGTTACAAAGTGGAGAACTCGTAAAGATTCAGATTAAAATTGGTCTTCAGAGGCCCATGCTTGTCGGAAGAGTAACGGGACTGGTTGGTCACACTCGCTGACATGACTGACACATGCTTTCGTTTCCCAGTTCAATAGATCGATGAAGATGCTGATGATAGCTGGATTGTCTGGCCCAGACTTCATCTTTTTCATATGGAATATTTCTGAGTGCGGTGTTTAACAAGCATATTTGCAAGACCCGTGCGAAACATCCAGAAGTGCATCTTTGTAATATCTGTGTATTTGGAGTTGCTAAAGATTTAACTACTGTGCTTAGCGAGAACTTCTCGATTATCTGCCGAAATAGAATCCAGCTGATGTAACATACGAAACAGAGGTAAAAACACATCAGTTGATCCCTGTGTTATTGATGGCAAAGTCATGTCCAATTCAACATGTTCCAATTCACTCTCTCAATATTAATAAATACAGAGAGGAAGAAACCATAATAATTGTACCAAAGTGTTCAATAGGCGTCTTTATAAATATCCAACCTGTTCAGGTGTAAATCTACCTCTGTTTCCAGTGTAGGAAGACGTGATGTCGACGAAACATATCAAGATAGAATGGTTGTTGTTTTGGGTGAATACAACATTTCTTCTCCCGAGATTTACAATGGCGTTCAGCAGGAACAGGTCCGTCAAGTGAAGAACGTGTATTTTCATCCTGCCTACAAATACAACGTAACGTCAACATTTGGAGACCTTTTGATTGACTACAGCAACACGAACAACCAGGACTCCTTTCAAGGTGCTTCTGCTGCAAATGTTCTTTAAACGTATTAACATTTAGAAATATCGCTTAGTGGGGTCATATTGGGAGATATTTGTAGTTTATATTCATCGTGATACGGAATTGATTTTTTCAAGAATCGTGTTGTTTTGATTTCGAAAGAGGGTAAAATGGTGTACAATTTTACTGACCTCTTTTGTTTTCGGAAATTAATTCACAAAGACGTGTTGGTCTTGTACTTCCGTGAAAAGAGTAAAGTTAACTATCAATGTCCTCGACTAACTCATGACTCATTTGGTTTTTGACGACATGGTTTCTTATTGGTCACATTTGTACTGATATTCTATCTGTACAATTCGTATCTCGTCGTCATATTCATCTATTTTTACTGTTTCTTCTACTAGTATTTTGACCTTATTTGTAATGTTCTATTTGCACTATTTATCTGTGTTCTCTAATGAATTATTAGTTCTGTTTTTGTAACGTTCTATTTGCACTATTTATCTGTGTTCTCTAATGAATTATTAGTTCTGTTTTTGTAACGTTCTATTTGCACTATTTATCTGTGTTCTCTAATGAATTATTAGTTCTGTTTTTGTAACGTTCTATTTGCACTATTTATCTGTGTTCTCTAATGAATTATTAGTTCTGTTTTTGTAACGTTCTATTTGCACTATTTATCTGTGTTCTCTAATGAATTATTAGTTCTGTTTTTGTAACGTTCTATTTGCACTATTTATCTGTGTTCTCTAATGAATTATTAGTTCTGTTTTTGTAACGTTCTATTTGCACTATTTATCTGTGTTCTCTAATGAATTATTAGTTCTGTTTTTGTAACGTTCTATTTGCACTATTTATCTGTGTTCTCTAATGAATTATTAGTTCTGTTTTTGTAACGTTCTATTTGCACTATTTATCTGTATTTACACTTTAGTTATATGTATGGTTTACAGTAATGTTATGTTTAAGCTATTGTTCTATGTTCACTGTGTATCTATATTTACTATGAGTGAGTGAGTTAATATTTAACGTCACATCGGCAATATCTCAGCCATATCGTGCCGAGAACCATAAATATTATACATAATAGTGAATCGTAAAAATGTCAACGAAGGACACTAAAACAACTAGATTATTACAGATAGATTTTTAAAACCAGTAATTAATTCTAAAACAGTTTAATAGTAGAGGACGATACATATAAAACGCGGGTTATAGATCGATATTTACTAAGACTTATTTGTACTGTTTATAGTAATTCTATTTGTACTACTTCCGCTGTTGTTGTACTTGCAGCAAACTCCTTCTGTATGATCGAGTTAACTGATTCCGTTACGTACAATGATTGGGTGAGGCCAATATGTCTGCCGAGTTCAGATGTGTGCACCCAGAGTGAATCCTGCAGAGTTACCGGATGGGGAATAACGGAAGATGAAAGTGAGTCACAATGCCAAACAACAATAGCAATAACAACAACAATACTAATAACCAAATGTCACGCTTTGCATTCCTAGTACACTGTCGTCAGGCTCACCATTGTTCTCGGTGCCCTTTGTTTGGTACCTCCTGATCTCTTGGCGCAGATTTTTACCGGGAGCACAGCCCTTCTGACACTCTTGGTAATGCATAAGGCTGCAGTCATGGAAGTCTTCATATTTTTCGGAATGTTCTTGGTGGGTCCGGCTGGACAGCGTTTCCAAGGAGAAGGATCACCCAAACCCTCACTTTTGCTTACTACTTTTTATCTGTCAAACATAATCGCAACACACTTTCAAAATCTACACAAATTACATATTTTGTTCATTTGTCTAATGTCAGGACTGAAGGACCTTCTTCAAGTCGCTTACCTAAACTCGTTCAGCAAAGCTGCATGTGAAGCTATTGTCTACTACACCACAGCATCCAACGCATCATTCCCAAGCAACACCAAGTGTGCCCAAAATATAGCTACGACCTACTCTTGTGTGGTAAGAAAGATTCATTACCAAAGTCAGTTAGTCGTCATCTTTACTACTGACGTGTCTCTTTCTCGAGGTATTTTATAATTCCCCCAAACGTATTTAATGCCCTTTAACGTAACGCATATTTTGCACAAAAGGGGCGAAATCTATTCCCTCCTCATAGAGGCGATGGGGTAGAGTAAGGTTAAAGCGTCCGCTTTTCACGCTGAAGAGCCAGGTTTGATTCCCCATTTGGGTACAATGTGTGAAGCCAATATTTGGTGTCCCCCGCCGTGAATATTGCTAAATGCATCGTAAAAACAAACACATTTATGACCGACACCTATATTCTCCTGTTCCAGGGTGACTACGGGGGACCATTTGCCTGTGATGACCCCACAAACAATTACAGAACCACCCTGCAAGGTTTGATGACCACTCGTATCCCGTGTGAGAGCAGCACCATTCTCGTATCGGATGTTCCTAAAGTTATAAACTGGGTTTGGGACACATGCACCGCAGCCCAGTAAACACCCGGAGGACATCCTTCACCTCCAGCATCTTCAAAGTCTTTCAGCGGAATTGAGGACGGATTGTCATTGTAATCAACGACGAACGATGTTTCAACACTGAACCTTTACGGATAAATTCGTTTATTTAATTTGATCTGTTTCTTATGCATTGGGCAACCGTTTCAGAAGCTTAAAACACACTCGAGATAACTGAACTATTAGGATGGGCCATGACCTAATCCGATGCAGCCAGAATGTACCATTCCTTTCAAAGCAGACTGAAATTCTTTTTCTGCACATTTGTGTATTAAAGCTTTGACGTTTATAAGTGAATGTGAGTCAACTGTCTTCAATTCCATTTGTGTGTGTGACAGAGAACGGTCACACCTTGCGGAAAGTTTCCAATCAAAGGGCCCCCTTGAACATAATTCCAAAGTATTGATTCCAAAATCAAATATTTTTTCTTGGGTTAATCAGAAAGTATCATGAAATGATTTTAGGATTTAACTGGGGATCGAAATGTAGCATATACATGTATGTGTACTATTATCTGTATATTCATAGCGGTATTAGCCGTTTTTTCTGTTAAAAACGTCTTTCTATATGTCTAGTTGGGCCTCCTTGTTATTATACGGTGTAAAGATCGAATTAGCCAAAATAGTATGTGGATGTTTTCGAAATCACCCTTTTTATGACTGCCATTTTAATTTCAAGGGAACGTTAGAGGTAAAACTCCATTCATAGATCCATTCATATCACGCCACATTCCATTTACACCCTCGCACACTCGATGACCAGGAGAGTAGAGATCAGCACCAGTTCATAGTAAAACCTTTGTAAATGTCCGTTTCTCGACCAGACATAACCTAATATGTGCCTGTTTATAACTTTAATGAGTCCATTTCTATGGCGCCAGTTCCAAACAAAATGTGGAGGCTCAGAGCGCAATAAATATGCTGCAATATGAACTCTGTCAGTGGGACACAACACAGAAGGCAGTAGATTTTAGGCAGAAGACATCAGGTTTGACCGATGAGACTTGAAAAACGAGTTTGTTCCATAGATCTGCAGCGTTATTATTAACAAATCATTTCAGGTTTGTTTTGGAATATGGAAGAGATGCTGGTCTGTATCTCGAAGGACTCAGGATGGGTTACATATTGGTGTGAGTTCGATAATTTATTATAGGTCAGATAAATGGTAGCAAAGGGAGTGAGTGAGTGAGTTTAGTTTTACGCCGCACTCAGCAATATTCCAGTCTATACCAAAGGCTTGAACTAAACTCGTGCTTGTACAGGAAGTCACTTTACAGTCTGGAGTGAGTTAGTGAGTTCAGTTTTATGTCGCTTTCAGCAATGTTGAAAGCCATTGTAGGGCTACTCAGTCAATCCCAATCACTGGCTTCAGAGTATCAATTAGCTTCTCATGATCAATATATACTGTCTGGCAGAAGCAGAGAGGGATATGACAGACAACCGTATTTACACAGACAGAGAATGGGATTCGGCAGTGCGTACTTGCGGATACAAACAGGCTGAAGAAGCGTCAACAACAGGAAATAGACTGAAACAGTGTATATTGCGCAGACTGAAGAAGCGCCAACAACAGGAAATAGACTGAAACAGTGTATATTGCGCAGACTGAAGAGGCGCCAACAACAGGAAATAGACTGAAACAGTGTATATTGCGCAGACTGAAGAGGCGCCAACAACAGGAAATAGACTGAAACAGTGTATATTGCGCAGACTGAAGAGGCGCCAACAACAGGAAATAGACTGAAACAGTGTATATTGCGCAGACTGAAGAGGCGCCAACAACAGGAAATAGACTGAAACAGTGTATATTGCGCAGACTGAAGAGGCGCCAACAACAGGAAATAGACTGAAACAGTGTATATTGCGCAGACTGAAGAGGCGCCAACAACAGGAAATAGACTGAAACAGTGTATGGTGCAGTGTCTACTATGTAGGGTGCAAACCAAGATAGAGTAGCAAGGTGTACTTGTGTGTCGATATTGTCTGAATAGAGTGTACTCGTGTCGAGATAGACTGTACCTGCAGATTTCGATTTAGCCACTGGTTCAGAGATACGCTTCCCTTTAACTAAGCGCTCATTTAACCATATTCGTTTATGATCGATTCAATACACTCAGCTTCGTTCTCTAACGATAACATCACTCCCAAGTTGAACCAAAACAAATCATTGGTTCAAATCATTTAAGAATCATGCAACCACCGTTTTCATGACCAGTCCGTAAAGCATAAATAAATCACAAAGACACATACAGCTACCTCAGCCCACTTGCCAAATAATCCATTTCAATGAACAGAAATACAAACACCCCATAACGTGTATTCCAAGCCAAAGCTTTATTTATGACAATTGATCAAATATTAGATTTGATTCACAGGTAAAGTTTCAGCAAAACATTTAACAAAACGGTAATACAAAGTCGAGTTGAGCATATCCATATGTGTGCTGGGGACTTGCAGATGTTACTAGGGTGTTGCAAATACGTTGCTGATCAGGTCGCTGCCGATTTTTCCAATATCAACGATGACATTGGCGCCAGGCCTGGCTCCGAGGCATGTACCCTCCTGTATGATCCCCTTCAGGACCCAGCGGTTCTCCTCATCCTGACACATGACCATACCCCCTTCATCCCCCTGCAACAGCCGTAATGATAGCAATAATCAATGAACATTGTAAACCAAAAGTCACTGTGTTCTGTAATCTGATTGGTTGAAAAACATGATCATGTGACGTAAAGTTAGAATGACGTCACAAATGAGCACCTCCAGATGCTACCATGGGAACCAGCTGAAACGGCCAGCTGATGACACTTCACTGCTGTACCCCTACTCGATGTAAACGAGTGCAGACAGTAAAATCCCTTTGGTGTACTTTTTTGTTTACAATGTCGATAAACATCATGTGTTGGCCAGTTTCCGGGTGTTGTTGAGTATTTGAAGCACGAGAATATTTCATTTGATGCATTCCCGTCCTTCAAATACTCAATAACACCCGGAAATTGGCCAACACATGATGTTTATCTCCTAATTCTACCACGACTTCAGTAAATTATGGATAGTAACTGACTAATTAAAGTCGTTCAGAAGTAGATAATCACCTTGCAGGTCTATGATTTTCCGTGCGTAATTTTGCAATATTTCCGTATGCCCACCAACATGGCGGACACCAAACAAACTACCGATATATCGATAGATTAGGGCGACTTTGCTGTCGTAAATTACACATATGTCCATAAAAATGGATTCAGCGATGATGGGTTCGTGTCATTACTTGCGGAAATCACAGAAATGGGTGTTAATGTATACATATGTCTACATTATGTCAAAATAGACTGCAATGGCCTGTAATTCATTCGGTTTTTAATTCAGTTTAGAGCTATAATAATTTCGTTATACTGCATGTACCTCTAATGTCGAAAGGCAGGTTTAACTCCTAATTCCACCGTCGATTAATTATCACGAGTGAACGAAAAGGAGGTTTTTGACTTACCACAAGAGAAAAAATAACCTGTAACTACATGCCTGTTATCCATTACACGCTTTTCAATTAAAAAAACCTGAGGATTTAAAACAAAACAATTCTGACCCTACAATCTAAAATTGACCGAAGTGTATTTGTTTCTTTGCATTCTTTTCTAAAACTGGATTATCAGCTCCTTACGTCACATGCGTCGACATTATCAGAATACACGTTGGTACAGAAGGTGCCTGGAGGCTGCTCCGAATTGTTAAGGAGGATGTTGTTGAACGCTGCACAAACTGTGGGATCCATCACTGTTACGCGCCCCGCACCGATCTCACCTGGGAAAAGACATAAAGCGTGATATTATCCATTATCCAGTGTAAGTAACGAACTTCCAAATCATGGAAACAGTTCATGTTAGTGTCCTTTGGCGGAGGTTAATGGTAGAGAAGGTTTAGTTTGATGTCACTTTCCGACGCATTCCATCAATATTTGAACATCTTCCTGATTTAAGGTTTTTGGTCCCAAAACTTCTGGACAATACCAAAACATTGAATAACATTATATGTCTCGAACAAAAAGCCATAAGCTGGAATATTCTTGAGTGCGGCGTAAAACTATACTGTGACATCCCGCTTGGACTATTGTAACTGTTTGCTGTATGGTGTGGCAAAACAAGTCCTCTACAGGTTACAGATGACACAAAATTCAGAATCACGATTGAATTGTCAAATCAACAGGACTAATCACCTCCCTCCTGCCCTCCAAACTCTCAACTGGCTTCCAATTCGCTTCAGGGTCGACTACGAATTCCTGCTCCTTGTTTACAAGTGCCTAAACGGTCTAGCGTCAAAATACCTCTCAGATCTCCTGACACCATATCACCCACATGTCACTAGATCACTCGGCTCAAGAGAAATACCACAAACCAGAACTAAGTCATATGGTGACAGATCTTTCTTTAGAGCAGAACCCATCCTCTGGAACAATTTACCATCCAGCCTTCGTTCCGAAATAGAATTTAAAAGTAGAGTTCAAAAGTGGTGTCAAGACGCACCTATTCACCTCTGCACATCGATAAAGTGGACTCAGATATCAGAGCAATTGCACTGATTAAAAGCCTTTCATAAATGTACTTATGTATGTATGTATGTATGTGTGTGTGCGTGCGTGCGTGCGTACATGCATGGATGGATGGATAGATGGATGGATGGATGCGTGGATGGATGCATGCATGTATTTATGTATTCACTTTCGGAAAACAATCAGTATATCTTATCTAAAGTGAAACCCTGAGAGCAACTGCCCAAATTGATTGAGTCCGGCTTCACACATCGTAACATGTGCAGACGCGAACAAACAAAGAAGGAATGCATACTTCAAATCGCGAGGGTTTGAATAATGAGATATATAAAACTGATCTCAAAATAGTTCTGTTTGATAGTCAGCACACACAGAGCTCAGAGGCAAATACCATTTGCAGATCCAGCCATGAAACACTGGTTCCCATTGATCACTGTTCTTTCATCTGGCAGACAAGCAGGAAGCACGTTGATACTGTAGTCTCCGACCTCTTCTTCAAGTGTAGCCACGGCAAGATCCAGGCTCCCTGAACATCAATTGGACATATCATAACAGCAAATAACATCTTCCTCCTATGCCTCCTCCTCCTCCTCATCTCCAGAGACATTTATATTTAGAGTCGATCCCACTCTGTAAAACCAGACTGGTAAAACTGACTTCCGGAGGAAGCATTTCCGTTATTGTCGAAGATGAAGATGGAACGGTCATTCAAAGACATATTCACGCCAGAATTCATATCGGTAATAAGTAGATTGCAGTTTCGATTGATGATTGACCTAATGACGTTGATAAATGACATGTAAAAGCTTCATATAATACCTGGACAGACATTATTGTCAATGGAAATTGAATATTTATTCTTGGATATTGCTGGATCGGATTTACAGATGGTTCAACTCCGATATTGTACAAGAGGTGTAAATAGCAGACATTGCTACATGATGCTTAGTCACTGAACTAATAGACTTGGTTTTAAGCAATCAATGGTTTATCACTTACCAGCGTCGAAAGAGCTGATATCTGAGGACACCCTTTTCAATGTCCCTGGGGGGAATACTTCTTCTGACTCAAGGCCTGTGATGTTGCAAATTCCGACAGCAGCATAGAGTTGATAGTCTTGGCCAGCTCTGTGAGCAAAGAGTCATGGTATTGTGTGGACGTGCTATATTGCTTTGTATAGGTGCCAGCTAACCAATATTGCACTGTTTGGTGTTTGACAAATGCGTGGTAGCCACATTCTACAAGGTTACGTGTTGCCTTCATCGGTATCAACTCGCTTTTGACGATTTACAACCTCTGGGGGCGATGGGGACCCTGCTGAAGACCCCCTGTGGGTTCCTCACATTGGTACAACTTGTGAAGGTCATTTGTGATGTCCCCATGTCTCGATACTGCTGGAATATTGTGAACATCCCTCAACAATGAAGGTTCCAGGTATGTTTAAATGTTTCACACCCTTTTTGTGTGTGTTTGTCAAGTATTCGGTATCGTAATGACATTGATTGTTCATCTGTATATAATCCTACAACATAGCATTGCTCCAAACCGACTGCTGGCCAGTTTCGAATATGTTTGACTGTCTCGTTCTGCGTCTTTGCTATACGACATTAATAGGTAAACCTTGAAATGAAAGACGTTTAGACCTAATAACGAAACTTATCCTACATGGTAAATGTTAAAAAAATGACATTACACTGGTTTGTACAAACGAAACACTCCCGCATTCTACAACGATATGACCCTGGACATGTAGCACAAAATGATCTTTGTTTATGCAGCAGGATGGTACACAATGGGAAATGGGAAATGAAAGTGAATCACTCTTTTCGTCAATATTACCTTCAATACTTACAATGGCTCCACGAAAGATTTTAATGTGATGAACTTCTGTTTGGAAACGAGGACACCACTGCACAAGGACTGAAGGCCCTGACCGTCTTGAAGGTCATAGAGTACGTGGACCATCCAAGGCCATGCACACGAGAAATCATTTAGATTGAAAGGATTGGAACTCATGATCCTGGGAGTCACAGGTAACGCATCGAATCCACAAACTGCAGACAAACAATAGCAAGAAAATTTTATTTACCGGCATTACAAAATATGAAACATTAGTGTTAATTGACGGGTAGGTTGGTAGGTAGGTAGAATTGTTTCCACGTGAAAATTCCAGAGCAAAAACGGTTCGAAACGTTACAAATGCATCAGCAACGGTTTTGTGCTCCATTTTAGTCGCCGTCAAACACGGATCGTTAATGTTCTTTTGTCCGGCAGAGAATATACGGTTACTTGAACTAGTATGTCTATATACAATATCCGAAGTGCTAAATTACTGAATAGGAATTGCATACCTTACACAGATGATCATGCATCAACGTGCGGAAAGGAATGTGCAAATGTCATGCATGCGAATAGCTGGGTCCTGGAATACTTTATGCTAATAATTTGCCAATTTCCATTGAGTTTTATTATTTCTTGAACCCTGACAATAATCTTTTCAACGTTACGAATTTGTTTTTGCAATAAATCTATTAATTTTTTTTAAAAATGCAAATTTTATATTAAAACAGTAAGTGGTTATTTTTATACTAGTAAGTCTAAACTTTCATGGGAAGTATGTAAGGAACTCGGGAGGGACCGATCGATAAGTTTGACATAACAGAAATTCGTCTCAACCGGGTTGGAGACATTGAGGTTCGACTGTAATAGCAAATTCATATGTGCAGAACAACACTGAAGGCAGTCACCTCTTGATGGTGGAGTTGATGTTGTTACCGGTGGAGTTGTCGCTGTTGCTTGAGGTGTTGGCGTTGTTACTGTCTCACAACAGAACATCCCAGAGTAGCAGTATGGCGCCCCTTGAGCCTCTACTATAGACGGTTCTGGACATTGTGCCTGGCAGGTAGAATTTGGGTAGAGGGCGGTGCAAATCTCTACAAAAGAAAAGACAATGTACAATGATAGCACTAGCAATTAGGGAAATTGTCATATGTCAGATGTCATCATATCCCAGTTGCACTGATCGATGTTCATCAGTTACGGGATAGTCATATCCAGACTCCAGGTTTACAGGCGGAATGTTGCCATTGGAGCAATGATACACAAACAGAAACAGAATCAAGTGAAACTAGGAATCAAACAACGAAGATAGGTTTCTGGCATTCCTTAACGAAGTAGCACAACGTCGGATACATATGCTCAGAGATCAACAGAAATTGGATCATCAGGGAATCAAATTAACCTCGCGAATATTGGTTTCTAGCACTTCTAGAGGACATGGGACAAGGATCATAGGCCAAAGTTCAAAGTTCACTCACCTGCGGCTCCAACTCCCCTGTAGAGGATGCACACAGACACTATCACTCGTAGCAGATGCATTTTCACCTTGGCAGCAAGCTCCAACAATATACGTTTGACAGTTTCACCTTCCAAATATATACCTTGTCAAAATTGACTCATCTGTGGCAGAATCAAAAGGTGACAATACTTGTTAGTCTACGCTTATAGTGATATTCATGGACGCATGTCAAATTTTTTTTCTGCACCAGGTTGTGAAAGCCTCTTCCACTGGGAGAAACAAAAGGATGATGGGTGGTACAGCAGATTGTTGCTTCATCAGAGTCTGTTTCTGAGATAGTCTAAATCCAGCCTTTGTGTGCAGCTGTAGCTGATGCCAACCTTTCCGTGTCTTTCATAAGTAAAACTGTCCTTTGAAAATGTTTCAAATGAATTTACGTGTCGGCAGCGTTATATAAGAAGATGTAACTTTCTTTCAGCCCAAACCGGCGAAGATGACTCTACGCAACCTGGTGTTGTTAGTTGGTTTGGTGTCTGCTGCAAGTGCTGCGTTCAGTAAGTATAATTTGACAGCCCAGAATGAAAATGGTTCTAGTCTTAGATCGGTTAGATCCGGTTAGTGAGATCGTTATGTGCAATCATTTAAATTGCTAAGTTTTCCCCAATTATTTTAGGTGCAGTTTAACCTGAGGCTTACGGTTATTTATTTGTCAATGTGAATAGTTCAACAACCTCCGGATTGAGTAGCTCAGATGAATGTTGATACCTGTGTGCTTATACGGTCGGGATGAGCTTCAACAGGATCGGACGGAAACATTTTTTATAATAAATCGAATTAAGTCAGGATTTATACGTGAAGATTAGCACTGGTCTCCAATTATCCATGCTTGTAGCAACTAACTACATGGACCGAGTGGTCAGGCGTGATGAGGCTGGTTGACACACATCATATCCCAGTTGTGTAGATCGGTGCTCATTATGTCACTCACTAGATTGTCTGATCCTGACTCTGTTATTTACAAACCTCCATTATGTAGCTGGAATGTTACTGGGTGAGGCGTTAAACTGCACATAAACGAAACTATGGCTGAGGGCAGTGCTCGGATGGGTCAACGGCAGCTCCTGGGAGTTTCTAGGACTTCAGTCCTGCCCCACATTGAAGCACATATGACACATGTATTCTCACCTTAGGCAAGTGAGTTTGTTCAAAATTGCTCCTGTTCACCCAGCAGAAAATGGGTACCCGGTGGGATAAGTCATGTGACTATAACCTCATAGCGCCTAACAGGCAGCTTTGTTATCCGCGGTAATAATATGCCTTTCATTGGCCATTAGAACTATGAGCATTCACCTCGTGAATGGAGTTTAGCGCAATATAAATGAACATGTTATTTTACCAATAGAATGTACCAAAACTTCTTGACACTGAAAGAGGAAATGTTTCCGCCGACGTCGCTTTTCCGTTGCATTCTCGGTCCTGTAATTGTACGTGTGTTAAAATACAATATTAGATTATTTCCCAAACCGCCATGAGAAGGTCGATATTGGCCATGGAATCTTTTAGCTAACCTGTCGTGTATCACAAGAACCTGTTATTCGATTGCGAATCACATGCAATCAAATCGGATGTCTTTGATGTATTTTGGAACTAAGGTTTGTTGCGTTTTGATGATGTTCGGTAAATCCAGTTGTTTTCAGTCATTGCCGTCTATGTGTCAATATCATTGTACACATAGCAATAGACAAAATATTTCCTCTGAACAGATGGGTGACCCTTCAGTCTTCACGTTGTTCATGTACATGAATATTCATTAAATGAGGTTCTGTGACTTTCAGACTGGTGTCGGGTCTTCCACGCGGATTCGCAATGCCTCTCCTCCTGCCCGCCTGGATCTACGCCACATGTGCAGGAATCACCCGCAATACCTTTCTGTGAGGAAGGATTGACCTGTTGTGGAGTTCCTTCTGAACAGCCAGGTGTCGACCCCAGTGACCAAACTACTTCTGGTGAAGGTAACACTCTGGTTCTATTTACCCTGAATATGTAGCGGTCGGTAGTTGGATTTAACGAGTTACCTTGAACGGTATTAGGGCAATATCATATACACACAACGCATAAGCCTCACGCACTGTTTCTATGTGAGGTAGTTTGTTTGAGTGGCGACGGGATAGTCGAGTGGTTAAAACGTTCGCTTTATGCCGAAGACCCGAGTACCATTCCCCATATGGGTATAATGCGTGAAGCCCATTTCTGACGACCACCTCGCTGGAATATTGCGAAAAGTGGCGCAAAACTAAACTCACTCACTCACTCTTACAACAAGTGCCTTAGAGATGACTCCAGAAAGGCTACGCCAAAATAATTATATGTTTCTGGGGCACATTTGTTTCAGAAGTGACGATGGCGGTAGGACTTTCTTTTTCATTTTTGATAGAAAAATAAGTTAGGAGGGGGAACACATTTTTATGTTTTTTATCTCATAAATACAGCTTAGGGAGTTTAGTAAATCTTAATGACTTAATGAATCAGTCACACTCGTTCTTACAGACACTCATTCCTAGAGTAGACAAGTGGATGATCGGGACACAGCCAAGTCAAAATTATTTCTTTCAAAGGGCAGTAAAAATTGTTAAGCGCTCAAAAAAGTGACCCGAGAGACATTTTACTCTTTGTTTTTTAGCCAAACTCATGTGATGGCCGGGAATCTTGTTTACATCCCCATTCCTGACTGTATTGCAGGTGAAAATATATCCAGTTGATGTGATGAGATAAATATGTTTGTTGTAATATGAAGTAAATATCCCCTATATCACACCTATCTTCCATGTTGTGATCTCAAGATGCTGAAGCCTGTGGGCTGGCACCTGGAAGATCAAGACGATCAATCGGAGGTAGTGGCACAACTCGATGCTCCTGGCCCTGGCTTGTGTCTGTGAGGTTCAGTTCACCTCCGTTTACCAGCTTCCATGCCATGAACGGTGTTTTGGTTTCCAGAGAACATCTCGTGGTCAACAAAGGACTGTTCGATATCTACAAAGATATCCCGTAAGTAACTTTTTTCACTGATATTTATATTAAAATATAGTCATCATTATTACATGATATGATTATAAACTCATAAGGTGTAACGACTGTAAGAATACAGCCCAATAGGTAAAATTCGATCCTTTCGATCTATTGATGCCAATGTGTCGTCCGTTGTAGACTGAAACGATACAATGTTCGGAAGCGAAAAGACGCGTGAAGGTCCGGGGTAGAACACGTCTCCAGCAACCTGCCATAAAAGGCGATCGTGTTTGTCGTGAGAGGCGACTATCGGGATCCGGTGGTCAGGCTTGCTGACTTGGTTGACACATGTCATCGATTCCCAATTGCACAGATCGATGCTCCTGCTGTTGATCACTGGATTGTCTGGTCCAGACTCGAATGTTCACAGACGGCAGCCATATAGTTGGAATATTGCTAAGTTAGGCGTAAAACTAAAGTCACTCATTCACTCGCTCTGAAGCGAAAATGGCAACATGACATAGACAGGGTGCGCACACACACACACGCATACACACACACACGCATGCATACACACACACACACACACACACACACACACACGAATCCCCCTCAACCCGAACTCGCACAACCCCTCCCTGCATCACACCAATCACACCCTACTCACTATATCATGTATATAATCCTGTCCTCAATACATTTCTTCAGAGGTGGAGCCCTGGAAGCTGACTTTGGAGACTACCTCATAAACATGGATGATGATGAAGAGGAGAAAATGGAAATAGATCTCCTCAGCTCAGATCATATTGGTAGGAGCTTTTAGTTTAACTGCATTATGACTATTACTTTTTCCTGTTTTCAACGTATTTTTCAATCGAAATCAAGCTAACGAAGTAATACTTAAATCATTCTTTACAGGAATAGGTTCGACCCATAATAAATAAATAAATAAATAAATAAATAAATAAATAAATAAATAAATAAATAAATAAATAAATAAATAAATAAATAAATAAATAAATAAATAAATAAATAAATAAATAAATAAATCCGTATTCGCCGGTATTCAAACTGACATGCGATGATATGTAAATAATGGAAAATCAGACAATACACACTCTCTGTCATGACCATCGATGTACGCATTTGGGATATGATGACAAACCTGACAAAAAGATATTGTTGCTCTTTTCATAATTAACCAGATCTTCATGGATCACATATAAGTGATGCCTCACTTATGTAAATATATATGGAACATTTCTGTTGCAGGTCTAGAACAAGTTGGTCTAACGATTCTGAAACTAACCAACGAAGTAAACGTGTCAATGTGTGCACGGCCAGTGTGCACATCCAATACTACAACTGATCTGAACATGGGTGCCTGCAAAATGGTCGGCTGGGGACGCAGAGGTAATGCCATGGAACATTATTTCTCTTCTCCAATATATGTTTCCTTCTTCAAACAAATGTGTCTCACGTAGGTAAAACTGAGAAGTAACATTCAGAGTAAAGTTATATATCCACAAAGTAAGCGGGGGAAAATGTTCATTGTCATAGGAATACATAAGTGACATAAAACAAAACATAGAGATTGATTTTGTTTTCTTCTTAATTGATTTACTGTGGTTATTACGAATAAGAACGCAATTGTAGGAAGTCATCAGACATAACGCATGCTATATGTAGGATTACACTTCCTCAGTAAAGATTCTCATACTTCGATTACCTGGTAGGACTCAACCCAACGAAAGTACTAGAACCTGCACTTAACGGAGAAAGTGTAGTCCCTAATATAACGTGTGGTCATCAGTTATTCATGTTTCACTTACGTAAGGTATGGGGAATGTACTTAGAGCGTTCGTTCACCATGTCCCAGTTTTGGGTACAACTAGTACAATGTCTCGTATCCAAAAGATCCAAAAGATTGTTGTGGTCCACCGTTGTAGTATGGCACAGGTAATGCTAAAACGGCGTTCACAACACCAATTGTATTCGACGTTAAAGGTCACGTGCAATCAAGGATAATCGAGCAATCAGTCTCGATGACATGGATGGTTGTGTGCCATCGGTCAAGGACAGCAGAGATCCTTATAACAAAAAATATCCTTCACTGGGTTGTGAAGCTATTGAAATACGGTTTATTCTTGTGCTGTCATTTTCTGAAGGTTACTACATGTGTATTCGAACAGAATCCGGTATTGCAAGTATTAATGACATCATGAACATACTTTAAGCTATAGTGACCAGGAACAGAGAAACTATTTAGATATACTGTGGCCCACCATATCAATTCAATGATTGACGTAACGGGCCAATAGCATTAGTTACAGTCGACGTCTCAGAGGGTCACAGGGGTTGTGGCCCCGTGGTTAAAGCGTTGCTCGTCACGCCGAAGACCGAGGTTCGATTCCCCACATGGGCACATTGTGTGAAGTCCATTTCAGTTGTTCCCCGCTGCGATTTTCCTGTAATATTTCCACAAGCGGGATAAACCAAAATCACCCACTCTCGGAAGGACACATTTTCAAAAGAATTGGGGCTTTCGGAGTTGATTGTGCGTCAGTTATACATGTGGTCTGTTATGTCGCACACTAGTATAGAAAAAAAATGAGCGTTATATATGATAATCTTACTGCATTTTCAGATAGTGGGAATGGGGATCTTGCCTTTGCCGCTGTGCCGCTAGAGCAGAATGTAACCATTCTGGACCAAACATCATGCAGTGCCATCTCCAGAGTGTCTAGCGTACCGTTTACAGAGAATCTTCTCTGCTTGGACATGGATGCAGGTCGCAGCACTACAGAGGTATTTACGTCATATGAACATTTCGATTCATAGAATTTGTCTGTTGTTTCAAGTGATGATTTTTAGTAGATATGTTCCTCCTGTGTGATACTCTGGAGAGTACATTCATATAGGGTTCACTAATGTTTATATTAACGCAAATATGTTTCGTTGAAAAATAATGTCTGGTGTAGACATTTTTCTGTTGAGCACCACTTACCTTACGGTACAAGTCTCTCAGTGGAGTTGTGGCCCTTGGCCGTAACAGCAGACGTTTATCATGAGTTCCACGACTCGTTCTATCTTTGGTTGTCATCCCATGAAACTAACATGTCTTGATACAACTTAAATGTTTCAAACCGGCGTTTAACCATACCATTTATATTATTAATTATGAATACACTTCACGTGTTATTTCATATTATGATAGGAACACTTATTCCTTTGTTACTCACTTGATATTTCAGGATGATTTGGGAAGTCCCATAATGTGTCCGGACAGCAACAACCGATGGTACCTCCAAGGAGTGTTGAGCAGAGCCAACTGCAATGAAACCACTAAAAGCGCCCCAACTCTTTCTTATGCCGTCGCATTTGATCCTTCGTGGATCTGAGATCCGACATTGCTTTGTCAAATCTGTATGTTCAGTTTCAGAGAAACTTGGAAATAAATACTACATTGACAGACACATGATGTTGGTTGTTTTGCAATCCAGTTTATACTGACTAAGAAGAAATAGAGATTCTTTGATATAATTACTGAGGTCAAAACGTCTTTGAACACATTGCAGATATTTCTCACACACCACGTAGATATATGATTGATGTTAGTGACCTCGACTTCCTTGACACTTTGAAAACTAAACAGCTGAAGGCCTCCGAAAAAAACTGAACAACAAAAAAACATCAAATACTTTTTAAAATTATAAATTGTTCTTCACCAGATGGCCACATGCTAGTGTAGAAGCAGTTGTTACATACGATGATGATAACGAGATGTAGTGTTTTGATATGCAGGCAACAGAATGGCGATCATGACCTTTAGTAAACATTGATATTATCTCACAAATGCATTAAGCCGACACTCTCCTTAATCCGACATATTTCTTTGAACGCACAAGTGTCGGATAAACGAGAGCTGACTGTAATGTTACTTAATCTGACATGGCATGACAAAACAGGTTTTCTTTATAGTAAGCAACGTTTACATCATTATTATGTGTGTGTGTGTGTGTGTTTGTGTGTGTGTGTGTTTGTGTGTTTGTTTGTTATGTGTTAAATAGAATGAACCAGTGTTAATGGTATAAAGATTTCAACCAGCGATATCACATGAACTTTAAACAGAAATAGTTTTAACTAGCATCTACATTTATACTGCATATAATAACACATATCCGGGTTTGAAACTACAAGAGCAGGGGTTGGGTTGGTTATTTTCGCAAGTGTGTACAGCATTTACATTCAAATTCGGTGGCCTGTGAGGGTCAGGGTTAGAGTTGGTCTTCAATAACCCATGTTTGTCGTTCGAAGCGACTGACAAGTTCGTGTTGTCAGGCTCGCTAGCTTGGTTGACACAATGCATCGTATACCAGTTGCTCGTGCTATTAATCATTGGATTGTCTGGTCCTTACCGTATAGATGAAATACTGCTCATGCTGCACGCAATTCTGTGCGACGTTCGACTGCGTGTAACTATCAAGGGTTAGACGTACCATTTTAGGTGCTAGTGACAGGATATTGATAGTAAGCTCTCTCAAAGTGACATATTTTGAACTAGCTAGAATAATATAGATAAAAAAGACATAGAGACAGGCATAGATGAGAAAATTAACACTTGCTAGGTCATTTTTTTCG
Source organism: Haliotis asinina (assembly GCF_037392515.1). Taxonomy (NCBI): domain Eukaryota; kingdom Metazoa; phylum Mollusca; class Gastropoda; order Lepetellida; family Haliotidae; genus Haliotis; species Haliotis asinina. The sequence goes on from NC_090291.1 coordinate 19,347,330, forward strand.
GGCTAAGCTTAAACTTCATTGTTTACAGGTATGTTGTACATTTCTCGTTACACATTCAGCTGGGGATTTCACGTTTAGTTGCTGGAAAGATAAGTCAAAATTTATGTAGTTTAGTTTCCACTGCGTACCATATCGCTCATTCACTTTTTCGGTGTTTTACATCGATATAACGATCATTGATTTCCTGGTAATAAATGGTAGCAATGCTACATGTTTGGATTCTAATAGTGCAATGTCTAAGGCCTCCATACGTTACATTTACGTACTGCTCAGAATCTTTCCGGATAGCTGCTCATATGGATTCGAAGCTGCTGAAAACCAAATTTGGACATTACAATTGGTCTCTATATCAAACAACAGAGATTAAAAACATTACCTTTAAGTTACTTACCACACAAAGACGAGAACGGCATATCCAAATATCACACGGATTGTCAGCGCTCTTCTCAAGCGGAGCAGGGAAAAGGTAGATAGATATATAATATGTATATTACAGGGTATTTGAAAATAAATACATGAAGGTGGACTAAATGACTATCTTTCACCCACAGTGCAGACCGGTTGACACAGTATTGATCTTTCTAGGTCCACCTTAAGTCTTCCAGCTTAATACCACGTACATGTTTGAAGTCCCTGTTTGATGTTTCTGTCGAAAACACAACGCTTGACCACGGCAACACACTGTGCGTTCACTGACAACATGCCGTGAAGGGAAATGATAACAGAAAGAAACATTTCCGTTAATCAGGAGAGAGTATATATAAGTGACAGTTTTTAATGAACAGCATACTCGTCTCACAGACTGATCTACAAGGATGTTCCGATCTACCTTAAAGTACATGGTCCTGGCTCTGTGTCTCGGATTGTGCGCTTGTCAGTTTACCAGACCAAGAAGAATTCGGAGCGGGTTTGCTAGTTACCAGCAATGCACACAGTCGTTCAGTTCTTCGTCCACCGAACAGTTTTGTACAGCTTACGGTAGGTTAATTCGAATATATTTAGTTGTTTTAACACCACAAGTAAAAGTCTACCTATATAACATCGACCTCATTAATCCATTCTGCACCATGAAATCTAGTGACTGATGTTATGAGCAGCGAACCATGCTGATCTGTTTGAAGCAATGCTCCTTGAGTCTTGATAAGATAAGTTCCATAAAAAACTTTTACCGCTCACGCCTTGCCTTTCTGGTCAAAGTCAGTATATAGGAAGAATGGGGTCTACAAGGCGTGAAACAAAGATGATTTCTTCATTTAATGAGAAACAACAACCCGGTCATGCTCAACATGTTACTAGCCTAACAGACTAAACTCTCGATATATTACTATAAACATTTCTAGCATAAACACGAGAATGTTCGTGAATGAGTGCACTTTCAGGAAAGATTGTTAATCGAACGCTCAAACAGCAGGTTAATAAGAATCTGCACACTGGCAGGAATATTCATGATATATATCCACCGATAGGACTGTTTAGGAAATACACAATCAGATGGAATTCCCATGCAATATTTACAATTGAAGGACTGATCATGAAAATTTACAAGTGAGTGATATTACATGATATTCACATGCCCCTCATCACTTGCCTTAAATGTGTTTTTCTCTTGCAGTGGGCCAGTGTGGTGACATCATCAGGAACCCCCAGTTCCCCCAGGCTCTCAGCTGCGGCAGCTGCATCTTTGCCTGGATGACACAATGCCGAAGCAGCTGATCATCCTCACATCTCATCCAACATCTTTAAATGATTAATTTAATACTGATCAACCATCTGTCATTAACACACATCTGTAAGAAATACACAATTGTCAAATCGTATCAAAACGTAAGAAGTTAAACGTAAAATGAGATGTAATTAGTAATGAACAAATGAAATAAATCATATTTTTACAACTATTTATGTTTATCTCATTGTATTAACTCATCATTTATATTTGTTATGGTGACAAAAAAGAAAACAGTACCACTATTACAGTTACTACGTGCACAATCACACACATATATCGAGGGTAGACTGAACTTACCCGATACTTTTCATACATGGCAGCGAGGCGGAGTAGCCTAATGGTTTAAGCGTTCGCTCCTCACGCCGAACACTCGGAGTCGATTCCACACATTACAACGCGTGAAGCCCATTTTCGGTGTCCACTGCCGTGATATTGCTAGAATATTGCTAAATGCGGCATATAACTAAACTCACTCACTCACTTTAATATGTGGCCCTAGAATACGATGAAAGGGATCCATTTACGCTATAAATATGAAAACGTCGTTTTATTGTTTATATTCATTCGAAGGGAAAACGACGAAAAACCAGTAATAATCATTTAGTTATCATGCTTCATTTGCATTCTCATTATTATACACTGACCTAATTTCATGTGTCATCAACGAATATGACGCATTTCAGTTATATTTGACTGAAACATATCATCTATAAACATATTCAGAACGAAGTATTTTGCAAAGCCCACGTCTTCACGGTTTACTTCATGCCGTGTATATAAAAGTACAGATTCTTCATGAATTGCATGCATGCGGAATTTAGAGACAGGACAAGGATTCCAGTCAGAACCGTTATGGTCTCTACTTTCGTAATGAATACAAAAACGGATCAAACTTCTTGTGCGCTGATTTATCGACAGGAACTAGATAGGAAGAGAGACCAATGAAACAATGACACAAGACGGCATCACTTTGGTAGAGTTAGTAAGAAACATGACCTTTGTATTCAGTCAGAAACTTGCAGTTGGAAAGGTTGCTGTAGATTCTATATCCACAATATAGAGCAGTTACTTCTCCACAATTCATTGCTTCACCGAAACCCAAATTCCAAACGGTAATTGGAAAAATACACTTTTTAGCCACATCATCAGACACTTAGAACCTCATCTTGGCAGTTCAATATGAAAGTCATCACTTTTACATCTATTCGAAGAAACATCAGATGTGTTACCAATACGAATGTACAGGTGTGTTACCCATATGAGAAATAAATTGTGTGTTACCCAGCAGAAACAACGGATGTGTTACCCAGAGGAATATACATGTGTGTTACCCTGAAGTAAAAACAGATGTGTTACCTAGTAATGAAACACCAAGAGTCTAAATCGAATTTCAAATATATTTTGCAGCTGCATGTCTAATGGAATTGTTTTATCGCACATACCGTTTATATGATACTATACACGACAGACTCGATCGTGATTGACAGCAATATTCCAGGAAAGTCAGAGCTGAGGATGCAAAATGCAGCCTGAAGGGTGAAACTGTGACTTTCTGTGAAAATATTTCGTGTTGGCGGCATAATATTGCAATTGCATAATGAATGCAGCAATACTCACCCCTTCCCTTGAAGTAACTGATAACATGTACACCTCAAGAATAAATGCTCTGTTAACCGTAGCTACATATGACAGTGGGCTAATTGTTGCTGGTTGCTGGTTGCTGGTTGACTAATATTTACACGGGAAATGTGCGTCAAAATAGGTACATATCAGAGCAGCCATGTCACGTGGCACTGCGGACAAAGGGAACAATGATTGTTCTGCAAAGAAAATCAATAAAAAAGGTAAGAAACTTTCAAACTACTTATTATTTTCTGAAGTGAGAAAGGGTTTATGCAAGCAAATACTTTGGTTGACGTGGGTGTGGTTGATCTCTTACTGCACTACAGCGTTCTCGACACCATGGAGAGCATCCTTTTATCAACACGTCATACTCCGAGACGTCATCATCGTCGACCTGTAGAACATTGTAGGTGGGTAATGTGGCCACCCGCAGAGACGGAACTTCCACAATGAGCCTACCCATATCATACAACGGGGCGACCATGGCAAAGCTTTCATCTCCCATTTCCTTCCGCCCATATCTACACATGTCCCAGAGACCTTGGTGGGGATGTTGCCCCTCCTACAACTACTTTCATCGTCATCAACTACCACTGCGTACAACATAGAGGGCTCAAGCACCAGAAAGACCATGGTAAACCTTTCATCTTTCATCACCTTCCGTCCAACTTGTATTGCTGAAGGCAAACTAGGGATGCTGTTCACAAACATCTTCATCAACCACCGCTGTGAACTTGGTAGCATTGTGCCAGAACAGAAAGATAAGTTTTACTCCTCCCATTTCCGTCTGGACATCTGTATATATACCTGACCATACCACGTGTCGATACTGTCCTCAACAGTATGTCTTCAACAGTGCGAGCATGTGTGATTATTCTGGTTTGTGTCGCCCTCTGTGCTGGCCAAGGCCGGAGACCGAGGAGGTTCAGAATAATCAGATCAGGCTTGATTGCCTCTTCAGACTGTCACCAAGTGTTCAATGCCACCTCCCACGATGGGTTCTGTGCTTCATATGGTACGTAACAGTAACACAAATGTTTTATTTGGTGATCTTTATTTCATTTTGGTTCTTTTGTATTGTTACCAATTTATTATACATACATGCATTCGTATATTTATTAATTATGCAAAATATTAATGTGAGCACTCAGCAATATTCCAGTTTTATGTCTGGAAATGTCTGAACAAAACAATCAAAAACCCAGTGATCAATATCATGAACATCAATCTACGCAAAAAGGTACAAACTAAAATATTTTTATCAATTACATTTGGTAGTTGACTGGATGTACAAAAATACACGAGCTTCTTATATATTTGTCAATTGTATTTTTAAATATGAACCTCAACAACAGGTAAAATATATATCATATTTTACAAACTCAACTAAAACGTATGTATGGCATACGTGGAGTATTTCTGTAACATGTGAAACATGACTGATGTCTGTACGAATACACATAGTTGTGTAGAATAGTACCTGGATATTTTGTATAGGTCCCAGGGTAGAATAGGCCTTCAGCAACCCATGCTTGCTGTAAGAGGCGATTATGCTTGACTCGCTGACATGGTTGACACATGTCATGGGTTCCCAATTGCTCAGATAGATGCTCATGTTGTCGATCACTGGATTGTCTGGTCCAGTCTCTATTATTTACAGACCGGTGCCATATGGCTGGAATATTGCTGAGTGTGGCGTAAAACTAAACTCACTCACTTACTCATTCACTCCTGGATGTTTTCTTTTGCACAGTTAACGATTGCGGCGACATCATCCGGACCCCTCAGTTCCCCGAGGCCGTCACCTGTGGTGGGTGTATATTTTCCTGGATGGCCCTCTGCAACCAGTCCGGATGAGGATGACTCAAGATGCTCAACCCCATAAACGTCTTCAGTTCGTCTTCGCTTCTTGCCCAGCTCAGTAGCACTCCATAATCGATTGCCTGTTAGCCCCGAGTACATAGACCGATCAACCAACTGTTATGTCATTACGCCATATGTAAGTCTGAAGGGCAAAGCAGTGATAATGTTGTTATTTCCTTCATGCACACGTACTCACTTTCATATACATATATTCACTTTATGCCCGTTACAGCATGACAAGGCGTAATTCGACGCATTCTGTTATATAAATAAACACATGTGCCGCCTTCAACTGTTTCATTATTTCGTGTTTGAGTGATTATGGTTTTATTCCGATTTTAGTCACGTGTCAGTAAGATCACGACATGAACACCACAAATGGTCTCATTACATACGTGGGGAATCGAACCCGGGTCTTCGGCGTGACGAGCGTACGCATTAACATCCGTGCTACCTTCATAATGCAGAAGCAAGATACCATTGACTTAACGTTCAAGACTACTGACCTGAATTAATTAATTATTAATAAGTAGTAATTGTACCGTGTAGAGCGACCTTATCGCTGTTAAAAGTTTCTTATCTTACCGTGCAAGGATTTGCTGATTTTTGGGAGTTCCAGTTTAATCTAAGTATGATGTATGCCTTGTCAGAACACTTCACATTGAGGTAGCTATCTACAACCTGCGCCTCTACACGTGTACCACAATAAAATCTGAAATGCTGAAAAAACTCACTTATGCAATAGATCACTCACTGCAACGGAGCGTCGTCATTTTCATTTTATATCAGTCCTTTTCATATGTTTATTTTAGAGTCATTCATAGACTGGATTCCGGTTAAAACAAGGGCGGTGGGGGTAGCTTAGTGGTTAAAGCGTTCGCTCGCCCATCTGAAGACCCGGGTTCCATTCCACATGGGTACAATATGTGAAGCCCATTTCTGACGTCCCCCGCCGGAATATTGCTAACTCACACCCTCGCCCCGGGTAAAACAGGTATTCGGCAACCTTTATGTATTTGATCGTAATCTCACTGTTTGTCCTGGTTCCACGACGTCCTCGTACCTTTCCAGAGGTTACTGAAATAGCAACATTTAGCCACATAAAATAAATATCTTGTTTCTCACTGTTCTGTAAAGAATGGGTAACTAGTTGGGATGTTACTTACATTTATTCATATTTTTTTCTGATTTTTTATACAATGTTAGTCGAAATCTTGGAATGCCGGAAGTTGAGACGGATTTCGGATGTCTCTCGGCTTTATGCTCGAGAATTTACCAATGCAATAAAACAGTAGGGTCAGTCCAAATTTTAGGTTCGGATAATGAGAAAAAGGAAATGATTGTATGTGGTCATCTTGCAAAGGAACACTGATATTTTGTAAAAGTGTGAGTGAGTGAGTTTAGTTTTACGCCGCGAAATAAGTAAATATTCGGGTCTGGACCAGACAGTCCAGTGATCAACTGCATGAGCATCGGTCTACCCAATTGGGAACCGATGAAGTCTCAACCAGGTCAGCGAGCCTGACCGCCCAATCCCGTTAGTCCCATTTTACGACAGGCGTGGGTTATTGAAGACCAATATTCTAACCCGGACCTTCACGGATGACATTTTGTAAGAAAAATATAAAGCACACCTTTACAATTAAGAGGCAAATCGAAAACCAAAAGAAGCTATGAAATAATACCAGCGCGCAAAAAAAACGTTTGAAGTGTTGCAAACCCTGTGAAACGTAGATTGAGTGAGTGAGTTTAGTTTTACGTCGCACTCAGCTATATGGCGACGGTCTGTAAATAAAGTCTGGACCAGACAATCCAGTGATCAACAACATGAGCATCGATCTGCGCAATTGGAACCGATGACATGTGTCAACCAAGTCAGCTAGTCTGACCACCCGATCCCGTTAGTCGCCTCTTACGACAAGCATAGTCACCTTTTATGGTAAGCATGGGTTGCTGAAGGCCTATTCTACCCCGGGTCCTTCACGGGTCGTGAAACGTAGAATGCTCTGATTGCAGATGCATTGGTTGCCTAAACATACGCTCTTCGATGACGACAAGCTGTCCCACGCATTTCATTTATTCCATAATTTCACCACGGGAAACGTGGGTGGTCTAACCCTGGTGAGCAGCTACACACGCAGGCAGGCACGCAGGCACGCAGGCAGACAGGCAGGCAGGCAGTCACGCACGCACGTCTTCCCTGCACCCAAAGCTCAACTTTATACATTTCAAACTCATTTCAGTTATTTGATACAATCTTGTAACTTAAGCCGAGACCTAGTTTCCATTTGACTGCACCCCCGCACTTACAAAAGCACTTGATGTTGTTTTCGAGTACGTATGCCCACTACTGCACCGAAATGCACTTTTAACGACCCCATATGTGCAGTCTCGACATACACTTGCAATGTGCAATAGTGCATAAAACCAGCGGTGCACATGTGACTCATTTCACACACAGACACAGCAATATAAATCAAACAAGAAATCTGAGCTACATCAAATGACACCGGTGTGGAAATTATGTATATATAGGATAAGCCACTTTTCAATACTGTTATATAACATCCGTAGGGTGAGTGTTACGGAAGATCATACATACAGTAGTTTTGTTTAAACTGCTTTGCCTTTTGAAACAAATATATGTTACTGGTCGCTCAGATACAACTGAAAGCAGGTGGAGGAGGCAGGGAGTTCGATCCCCCTTGCGCCCTTGCTTTTGAGCTGCATGACAGCTACAAGCTTCATTGATATCATTTCCGGTTTTTTTGGAAGTTAGCATTAATAACCTGTCGGCCGTAATTCAGATCAACCTCATCAAAACAGACTTTAGTTGTTGGTAGAGAATAATCTGCGCCCTGTTGTAAATTCTATTTAAGACGCTAGGAACCGGACAGGGCAGGCAAACTATCGACAATCTGTATTGCCCACAAATTTAACTTAACGTGGTCACATTCAAAGTATTGCGATTGTTGCAAACTCTTACAGGTGCGGTAGGCAGAGCGAAGATAAGCCCACACAAGCTTTTGCAAAGATATTGTTCCACAATGTTTTCTTTGTGCATTAATCCCACCTTTTGTAAACATGTGTATCTTATCATGTATACCCACTTTTGGGAAAGAGCTAAACAACACTCCTATATTGACCAATATTGAAAACATGGGTACACCTGAAGTTTCTGAAATAAATAAACACAACGTATTTATTTTAGTTAATGTGTGAAAATAGAAGCAGTTGAACGGGTCAGAACACTTTAACGTAACAATGAATATATAATATGTTGATACTTGTCTCTGTTTATGAGGGACTAGTGGGGTAGCCTAGAGGGTAAAGCGTTCGCTCGTCACGCCTAAGACCCTGGTTGGATTCCTGACATGGGTACAATGTGGCAAGCCCAATTCAAGTGCCTCTCGCTGTAATGTTGATGGAATATTGCTTAAAGCGGCTAACATTCCTTTTGAGTCAGAAACGGACTGATGAAATGCAAATTTTATCATTGTACAAATTTGCCACATAAATATAAATAGTACACATGTTTATCGTTTACTAATACCCAACAGCTTTCTGATATTTGAAAATTTTCAGGACTCCATGTAATATTCTCCATCGTATTCTCACTCTTTGTCTTCGTACCACGAAGTCGTACCTCTGCTGTGTCACATGCTGTCTTTATTCTTATTACTTAACAATACTATGCTTCACAGATATGTTTCGTAAGAAAACATGTCTATGATATGATTTAAATGAAAATTAAAACAAAATGACGATTCAAACAAATATACATATATATATATTCTACGTCGGAGCTCACGTCCGAGCGTACCCAATATCCAGTTATGGAAAGGAAAACCAATAATTTGTTCTTCATCAACGTTTCATGTCTTTGCCTTTGTTTCATCTTCAAATATCAAAGCCTTCAAATTCCCTACGATAAAAATGGGGAAGTAAAAATTTAATGTCAAATTGACATTCTTCCTTTTGCACAACTTATGCTGAAGTGTCTAGTTTTTCATTCACCATTAAAAATGTTCAGTCGTTTGAGAGCGATCTGATGAGTAACTTTTGACACAGACTTTGAAGTGCAATGATAAAATGTCCCTAACTGACAACTACCATGACAGAAACATGCACTCCGTCAATGATATAGCGACCATGGCCACTGTTTGGATCGTGATGTCCGGAACGCCTTGCTCACTTTACAGAGTCTGGTCAAACAGCAGGAAGTGTGTGATGTGATCTTCACAGACAGTTTGAACATACATTTCCGCCTCAGATACGATGTATATAATGACGATCTGACTAGCAGTTGTCATTAACATCTTTTCTCAGCGTTAAAAAGCAAACACTATACAATGGCACGTCATCTGTTTGTGTGTGTGCTCCTACTGGTCTGCATTGCCCTCTGTGCCAGCCAAGGCCGACGACCAAGACCACTTAGAAATCTACGAACTGGATTCGCCGGCTCGGATGATTGTCAACAGTCTTTCAACGCTACCAAAAACCAGTTTTGCTCTTCTTACGGTAGGAATCGAATACTAAAGCCATTCTGATGATTTCTTGTACATTGTATCATTTACATAAAGCTGAAAACAGTTTCAAAGTACGGAATTCTTTATTTGAACCTCCGTTATATATATCCGCCATGTTCCGGATTGCCCATGCCAACGTCTTGTTAAAATAGCCCTGTATTTAAGGTGTCTGTTTTCACTGAATCATGTCACGATCCCTTATATAGGAAACATCCCATCACGTTGTGTACTGTCAAATATTCTTTACTTTACGTGTTTAGTAACAGCGTACGCCTCCAGGGAGCGGTTGGGTAGCTTAGTGGTTAAAGCGTTCACTCGTCACGGCGAACACGCGGGTTCAATTCCCCAACACGTGTTCAATGTGTGAAGCCAATTTAGGTGTCCTCTGTCGTGTTTATGCTGCAATATTGCTAAAAGCGGCATAAAGCTTTACTCACAGTCAGCCTCTGTCTCATAAATGAGTATTAATTTACGCCGCATCCAATAATCATGGCTGGTCATACCAAGAATGGATTTTGAACTTTGACTGATTTTGTTCAACTCATGGTAGTTATTTGACGTGACGTTTATGTCGAGCCGGGCCATACATATCATGAAGCTATATTGAATTAATTTGTGACGTCATTCCATTGCCTGCTCGTTCCAGTACTGTTCAGGAATGAAGCGATGTGTACCAGTTTCAAATTGAAGACTTCATTTTGCCATTTGGCCATTTTTCCATTCACTTTTGATAACAGAAATATTCCCAATGCTTTAAATGTAGTTTAAGTAAATCCTGGTAACTTTCCGATCCTTAAAAATAATGTGCCTCGTACCCTCCGGGACCTCGGTAATAATAGTTTAAGGAATGGAGATTTACTCGGACATTTCCCTATACATTACCAGGACCCAGGGTACATAATCAAACAGAAAGGAAAAATATATTACCTTGATGATCGAGGATTGGGCCCATTATGGGACCTATTTTGTATGATGATCACTCAAGTTAATCTTTCATCCACAGTTGACCAGTGTGGGGACATCATCCGCAACCCCCAGTTCCCCCAGGCTGTGACCTGCGGGGGCTGCATCTTCACCTGGATGACTCAGTGCGGTCAGCCAGCAGGCAGAGGTTGAGTCAGATAACAAGCCACTCCCGAATAACGCTGCATCGTCCCTGGACCACGAAATCGACAAAGAATTTTACAAAGCTTTATATTTTACCCGAACAATGATGACTTAATGAAACCTCGAAGACCGATTACAAGCCAGATGCTGAAAGAGGCTGAGTCAGATCACAAGCTAATCCTGAAGAACATTGCATCCTCTATGGACCACGAGAACGACAAATAATTTCACTAATCTTTATATTTTTACCTCAATATTGATGAGTTAATGAAACTTTCAACTCCGATTTCAAACCAAATGCTGAAATGAATGATCAATAAAATTATTGAAAGTACAGAAAAACAACTTTTTATTATTCAGTCTTGGATTTCGTGTAAGAATTCGTGCAATTTGGGCTTATCGTTAAGCTCAACTAAACGGAAATGGAAACTGGGTAAGATTTAAGGTTGATTGCGTATCTTCATACACCATTCACAATATCAACCGCAAGTATATATACGCCACTCTCGACCATTTATAACCTGTGAAACTGCGGCGTAAAACAGCAAAAAGATAATGACTTGGTGGTGCTATGCTTGTAGCTGTTCACTTGGTAGCAGCCCCTCGAATAGCTGCAACAATGCTGGTGCGGCTTAAAGTAACATGTACCCACTTACTCACTTACTCTAGCTCACGGACAAACATTAGTTCATGTACCAGTATAAGTACATTTTATGTTGTCCGTGTCGTAATAGTGCTGACACATCGCTAAAATTCTTGGTCACATCATTAATAGCCACTCACTAGTGAATGTAAAGGAATGATTTGTGGCACGTCCAGCAAAAAAATATACACACCCATAAAGTATGGCATGCTATCCTTTGCGGGTTCACACGGAGCAATAAAATGTATAATGTCGGAATTATTGTACTTGACAATATACTCAGTTTCGTTAAATGAACCCCACTGAGTCCACAGCAGCCATGAAAAGATACCACGACAGGTGGTCTCTGCTGGCGTTTGATTGACATGGCGTCACATGTAAGACATGCACACACACATGCAGGCGGTCATCAGGCTGTGTTTTTCAGCAAAAGATACGCACCGCTAAAAATTAGAAGGAAGCATCGAAACATAATTTGAACTGCTAGTATCATGCTTTATTACATATATATACTTGCATGTCCTTTACAGGATAACTTTGTTGAAGATTCATATTTCAATCGAAATTTACCATGCCTTGCTATGTATACAGTGTTCAAGCTACATTATCGCAGCTTGTGAACATACAAGTTTCAACCATAATAAATACTGGTTAATGTCATGAGCAACACCCCAAGTCTCGTGGTACCACCAAGTTAAGTTGGGACGTAATATAGAAGAATAGAAACAAAATGGAAACTTTGCGAGGAGTCCTAGGAGGCAATAAGTGCCTAAATGTATTGTATGACCCTGAGAGACATACATGTACGCACACACACAAACACACACACAAACACACACACACATGCATGTATGTATGTATGTATGTATGTATGTATGTATGTATGTATGTATGTATGTATGTATGTATGTATGTATGTATGTATGTATGTATGCATGTATGTATGTATGTATGTATGTGTGTGTGTGTATGTATGTATGTATGTATGTATGTATGTGTGTGTGCGTATGTATGTATGTATGTATGTGTGTGTGTATGTATGTATGTGTGTGTGTGTGTATGTATGTAAGTATGTATGTATGTATCTCTATGACTTATTTATTATGTAACCATGCATGCATGTGTCTCTATCACTATTATTTATTATGTAACCATGCATGCATGCATGCATGTGTCTCTATCACTATTATTTATTATGTAACCATGCATGCATGTGTCTCTATCACTATTATTTATTATGTAACCAATGAAGATCCACTTGAGAATTGGTCTTCTTCGGCAACCCATGCTTGTCGTAATAGGCGACTAACGGGATCAGGTGGTTAGTCTTGCTGACATGATTAACACATATCTTCGTATCCCAGCTGTGTAGATCGATCGTCATGATGTCGATTACTAGATTGTCTGGTCCCAATTCAACTATTCGCAGACATTTGTCACATAGCTGAACTAAAGCATCGCGAAACAACCAGCCATCCAACCAACTTATATGCTGTTCAGACAAGCCAGCGCAGCTCTCACATGTAGATCCACTTACAACATGATCATATGTTTATACTCGTTCGTGTTTGCTGGATCAATAATAACTGCATACAAGGTTTATAATGCATAACGCGACCTCAAGGGCTCTACGATATGTATGTGATGCTTGTATATAGTTCCTCAAATGGCTTAAAGTTCTTGTCTTCACGGGTCAGTCTTAAAGCTTATAACGAATATATATGTGCATTACACGTGTCACGATACACGATCTCTAAAAACCTCCGCTATTTCCTACTGGGAACTTGATTCAACGACGAAGTGTCAATAAAATACAATTAAAGAGTATTTATCTGTGTCCTTCCAGATGGTGAAAATATTGACAGTCGTGAAACGCTTTAGAAATGCTCTAAGAGCTGGTAGAGTTTTTCTCACGAAGATCATGTACCCGTATATGTCACAGGACATTGTCGTCATATCATTTGTCCATAAAATGAAATACAAGTAAACGTAAGCCGTTACATGAGCGAGAAATAGCGTCTTACTTAAATAATATATGCCATGTCATGATCAGCTTCCATTCATGAAGTATATTTGAAGGCAAGTCTTTTGTGTTGAGCTTGAATACCCTTGCATTGAAGTTGGCCACCCTTTCTTGAAGGAGCCTACGTAAATGCATCAGGTTACGCCAGGGTTCGCACAAGAGCAAAGTGTGGACAGACTTGAGAAAATCCAGGCTCAAACTGCTACAAGCCGATGGCCACATACAGCCATCATCATCATCATCATCATCATCATCATCATCATCATCATCATCATCATCATCATCATTATCGAGCACGGAAATGACATCATGGGCGTTACGTCAACTGGTGCATCCTTACATGTAAACCAGTAGGGAGGTGGAAGGGTCGTGGTGTTATTTTTTGCGTTTTTGTTTGTTTTTGATGCCACACTCCGCAATATTCCAGATATTCAGCTTCGGCCTGTGAAAAATTAAGTCAGACAATCCAGTGATCAACACCATGAGCACTGATCTACGCAATCGGGATGCAATGACGTGTCAACAAGATCAGCCAGCCCGATCACACGATGCCAGTCGCCCCTTTCGACATGCATGGTTGCTGAAGATGAACTTAAACTCGGGCCGGATGTATCTTCACAAGACCATGAAATCCACTGACTGCTGTCATGTAAAGGGGCGATGACCTTCGTTATCACGCCAGACATCTCTTCCAGACTGAACGTCAATACCAGCAGGACAACATCATTCCCAGTTCAATCAGAGGCAATGACATTGTTGTGCAACCCTGGCATGGGATGGTGTCTTCATACTGAACTACAGACACTTCAGACGATGATCGAGAATAGGAAAATCATCATCGACTTGTCAGCGAGGAACGGAATTCCTAAATCTCCTTCGATGAGAGTCTCGTATCACAGCTAATGGAGGTTACACACACTAATTACTGACTGACACCTTCCATTTGTCACACCCTTTTTCGTTTTCTTACGAAATAATATCCATGTTTTTTATGGTTAAATATGCTAGTGCTGACGATTTATTCTTCCTTTATAATGCTTAATGGACATGTTCAGGGCCACCTTTCAGAAAGCACTGAGGTGATCGTAAGTCAGAAGGGAAACCCTAGAGCAATGTTAGAGAATGGGAGTTAAGGTTAACCTTTGTAGAGGCTTTGTACAAACCCCTGAACAATATTTCAGTAATACAAGTTTGATAGTTGAAATTCGGAAAGGGTAATGTATATACGTTTACCACCTCAGTGAAACTCCGCCACGAATACCTGGACAAATTGTCATTCTCAATCTTTAAAACTCCCCATTATTGGTATTGTGCTGACACAGCAACAAACGTAAGTGAGTGAGTGAGTTACAATGTAACGTAACACCAGCAATACAACAAATTCAACAAATACAACAAGGGCAATTAGTGGGACCGCTATCGTAAGTTTTTGAAATATTAGTTAGAAAATATTTTACTCACAGGCTAAAATTCGCTGCACCTGTACTTTCTCAGGTCATTAACACATGTACAAATCAGAACAATTCGTATATATGAAATGTTTACTTGATCATCGCACTGTTTCCTGTATGAGATGACGATCACAATATTTACGCGTGGCCACAGAGAACAAAAACAATATACGATTCAACCAATGCAAACTAACCATTACAATGTGTTACAATGTCCTCTAGCCACATACATTAAGTAAACTAACGGCAAGAGAAACAATAGCATGTCGAAATCACTGATATTAGAAAATGACTTACCACTATTGTGAAAAAGGAAAGTGAATTTTAATGACAGGTGTATGGGCCAAATAATTCTTACCTTCTTCTGAGTAGCATATATTTACATATACTATAACAGTGTGAATCTATGACAAGGACACATACCATGTTCTGCCTAATCAAGCGTCATGCAGACTGCAGATCATTTAATTTCAAAGCCATTTCCGTGTTTACACTGCATGCATGCACGGTTCAATTGATTGAACTAATATAAAATAACTAATTGATATATTTATTGATATAAGTTTCACATAATGGCAATATATTGTATCAAATCTCTTCGTGGTTTTACTCTCCCATAGTTTATGATAGTTGTTGTTTAACAATGATGCATCATCATTTGCCTAAAGATGCGCTTCCCAAACTAAAGGATGGACCAGGAAGATGTTGCTGCATTAACTGATCGCTGCAATCACGCTGAGTGAATGTTGCAGTGATGCACACCGACAAAGACCCCTGATGGTCCTTAATCCCTATGTGTAAGGCGTTCCCCGTAAGCTATTCGTATAAATATAAGACATTCTCTTACGCACATTATCGACTTCTCTCGGTGTATTTCTTCTGCAACCATGTTTCGTCCAGTCGCCATCATTGTCATTGTGTTGGTCTGCATCATCGAGCTGCAAACTACTGATGGACGTCGGCATTTCAAGATACATAGGAATGGTTTCATGGGTACCAAGGACTGTGAAGAAGCGTTTGGCTCTGCAGCCAATAATCACAGCGGTGCTGCTAAGGAACAGTTTTGTACCACGTACGGTAAGAACGTATGCTCCATTTCTTTTCTGTTTTCGTGTGTGTGGGTCCACCCAGATCTGTATGTTTGTCTATTCGTAAGCAGTCACATGTGAATGATGTGTCATAATATTTGAGTGAGACTATCTGTCCATCCATTTACAAAATGTGTTATGTTGTGTTGTCTTGTTTTGTGAACTCTATGAATATGTACTGTTTGCAACTATTGCTGTCTTCGTCATTCCTGAACGAAGTGGTGCAGCTTTGTATCATACATTCATGCTCATGCCTGCACTCTTCACTTAAGTGCGGTGAGGTAGTGCTGTGGTTAAACGTTTCACTCTTCACGCCGAAGACCGGAGTTCGATTCCCCACATGGGTACAATGTGTGAAGTCCATGTCCTATGTCCCCATATTGATATTTGCTGCAATATTGTTAAAAGCAGCGTATAACTTCACTCACACAGGCTTACATGCCTCTGATCAACTCGTATATCCAAGAAGATCTGTGCTAGTCAGCTGATAACTAATCCTCAAACAAATACCCAAGTATATACATAAGGAGTGAGAGTTGCCTAGCTGATAGATAGGCCTGACGCCATGTTTGTTTACACTGTGAAAGTAGTCCCTAAATGTTTGCATGTGACCTCTCACATTTGCATCGATATCCGTATATGGCCCTATGGATACCAAAAATATCCGTTGGCTTTATCCTGCCCAGAACACTACTCGTTGCATGATAAATGATCTGTGGGTTCTCCGGCTTAATGGGTTCTATAGAATGTAGAATTGCGTCCCTTCAACACGACAGGCTCCGTGGATATTGACCCGGAAGGGCAGTCGTCTAGATTGCATCATGTGAGACATCCCCCCCACAGCAGCATGCCTTGGTGTAGCTTAAACACTCTTATAATCAGATTCGTCTTTTACCCAGTTCAGCACTCACACGTCGGACAATCACTGTATACCACGTACAAGCGCCGTTTGTGTCTCTTTTGTTTCAGTGAACATGTGTGGCGACATAATCAAGACTCCCTTGTTTCCCGAAGCTGTGAAGTGTGGTGGCTGCATCTTCGCCTGGATGTCACACTGCACCAAGCCTACCAGCGGCTAACACGAGTCACGTACAACCTCGTAGGAACGTGACATTCGTGTCGGCTTACAATTTTAAGATAGCATCTTAACAAATGTTTTTGTACAGAAAAACGTTTGCTCTACTAAATGGTGTGTGTCTACATTATGTTCTGGTGCAACCAAAAGGCTGTGGCTGCCAAACAAAACAGTTATTTTTTGTTTCCCTACTCATTTACGTTGTTATTGCTTTTAAGATTTAAGTAAACTCTGACACTCTTCATCGTGTTTTATTCAAGCATGTGGTGTATTTGATTTATCATATAGACCAATATGTAATTCATTCCATGTATACCAAAGATAGCATCTTGTCATCTCCAAGACAACATCATTTCCACTTCCAGCTGACAAAGAAAGCTTTCAACAGTTTACCAAAGGAGATGTCTCACTACAGTCTACCAAAGAGAATTCCTCTGCATTCTTCACTTTCTTCACTGATTTCAATTATTTCGGTATATGGATAATAACTTGGAGTATATTAGTAATATCATGATGATGATCATCAACACAATCCTCATCGTCCACTAATGGATATTGTTTATTTGTTAGTTCGCTGTTCACCACCCCACTCATCAATGTTCCACTTATATCGAGTATGAATAAGATCAATGCCACAAGATTATCTATCGATACAGTAAATTGTGCCAACCAAGTCAGCGAGACTGACCACCCCACCCCGTTTATCGCCACTTACGACAACCATGGCTGTCTAAACATCAATTCTAACCCGGCCATACACGGGTTGGATTGATGGAAACACCGCTGAGTTCTCTCTCTAAATCAACGAGTTGTCGCCTGGTTCAAACCTTCACTCGTCACGCCGAATTCCTTCTTTCCCTCTATATAATATATAGTGTCGCATTACACATCATTGGTCGAGGTAAAACAGGAGCGAAGATGTCAGTTGATTTATTATTTTTTAGTTATATAAATGTTAACACAGCAAACAAACAGTTTTAATTTAGATATACATGGACTGTACAGTGAGTGAGTGAGTTTAGTTTTACGCCGCCCTCAGCAATATTCCAGCTATATAGCGACGGTCTGTAAATAATCCAGTCTGGACCAGACAATCTGGACTGTACAAACCAATCTGGGCACATGTGTATGACCTTAGATACATGAAATATTACGGACTGGAGATTAAAATATTGAAAGCTGAAAAAAAACCTAATCACACGACGGAAACAACGCTGACAAGTATCGTAATTGTCCACAAAACCTGTCAAGACATTTGAAATAGTACATCGTCAAAGGAAGGTCTCACCTTAGTTGTTACAAACTGGAATGTAAACGGTCAGGTAAATTCATTCCCATTGAGCAGGCTGGTGTATCCAAGAATAGTGTACGATTGTTTCCATAGTAAGAAAATTGGCGTCAAATCGAATTTAAAGAGAATAACACTGGAAACTACGCCGACAAAAGCAGGTTGTGCATATGCATGGTGGTTTAAGTAACGCCAAATAAGTGCTTAAGAATAGAACCTTTGGCTAATATAGAAAATCCTGGAACTGGATTTAGCAGTTATTAGAACAAACGCGAAGGAAACACTTTAATTCGAAAGGTGAAATGCCTCATGACTGTTTCCCCTTTACTCAAATACTATAGTAGGTAGTGAAAAGGAAGATATTATGTCTGTAGCCGTAGAGTAAAGCAAAATAATAAATATAGATAATAGAATAAAAATTTAGAAAAATAAATGAAAACGTCAAAGAAGCATAGGATGTGACGTCATTGCATTGTGACACCAGAGCACAGTAAATGAATAATGTTGTATGTCATTCGACAGCAGTACTATTTGTTTTAAGAACATGAAGAAATACGTTCCTGGCCGTTAGTGTTGTCTTTATAGGCCTTGAATACGGGTCTCTATCCAGTCCAAATGCATTTGGACCCCCTGGTATACACTAGGGCGAGTGGTGACACAATCAGAATCAGGAGTCGCAAGACCCACCAACGTCGCACTGCCGTCACTGTTGTCGCATACCAACATCCAACCATTGGCATCCTAAAACAAGGAAACTGTGCAGTTCAGTTATGCCTCGCCTTATTTAATTATGATTATATTGTTCGTGCAAGGATGAAAGATCAAACTATACGATAAAGGCTTATTCCATGTTATATCATAAGTTGGTGGGTAGCTTTCTTTGCGTTTCTTAAAATGATATAAGCAGTAATACTTGCGTACACACTTAATGAAGAATAAGTGACTAAAAGTCATCAACATAATTATGAAGTACGAAAGGTTAATGGTGTCACTATGGTTACTTACATATATCATGCAACCTTACATTCTTGTTATTTCAATTACTTTTTTTAATTTTCACAGCGTTTGAATTTTGTTTCGTTATTTCCACAACTTTTTAGAAATTCCTATTATTTCTTCGCTGGTTATAGAAACCCACAATTCGACAAAATGCTCTAAACAACGAGTAAAATGTTGTTTTTGTAAAGTTGGAAATAACATCATAATCGAGGAAACGATGTGATGTAAATTTATGCAACAATGAGAAATATGGGCGTTTGTCACTGTTCCAAAAATGGCGGAGCGATTAGCGTTTTCTCGCCTGGCCCTAATAAAGAACGTATTATAAAAGTCTCGATGACGAGTGAATATTTACGATCGTTGATGACAACATTGATCCTGTGGAATAAACTGAGATGCTGGTATGTAAGCAGTCTTTGTCACTTTACCAGTCACACAATTTTTATTCAACCGTCGAATTCAAATTTCCCTAAGCAGCCATTTTAGTTTGAGAACGAAACGGCCTTACTCACTCACTGACGCAATTGCAAGTGGCGGAAAGGACCCAATTGTTACGCGAATCGCGGTACATCGCTTGTAAGCGATTGGTTGTTTGCAAGGTACCCCGTATGGACAATATACACCTTGGAGTACCAGTGTCTATCCAGACTTACCTGACAAGGAGCAAAGTTGTCATTCTCTGAGTCCGTACAGACAGAGTCGTTGTAAATGGTCCTGCTGGGATCCAGGCTGTCGTAGATGGTTTGACATGCTTGGAATGGTAGGAATGTCACAGATGTTTGTTGTTGAGAAACAGAAATGGCTGATGGAGCCTCTGTAACGTTAGGGGGAATAGAAACGAATAGCATTACACTAGAACACAGATGCCACCAGTGTGACCAGAGGATAAATTTACATTGACATAACGATGCATTGCATGGCTGCTTGTGAATGGACATAAACTCAACTGATATTTCAATACTGACAAAAACTATAAAAAAAATTCAAAGCAACAGATTATTATTAGACACAAATTCTTCATGCTTGAATTTGTTTATTTAATTATCCAGATTGGAACCTTCCAATGCTGCCACGTTGATATTCTGACCTTTCTGAATGCACCTTTTAAACAAGTAAAACTATTGTGAGTGATTATGGTTTTACGCCGCTTTTAGCAATATTCCAACAATATCACGACACCAGAAATTGTCTCACACATGTACACATGTGGAAATCGAAACCGATTCTTCAGTGTGTTGTGCGGACACTTTAACCATTAGGCTACCCTACATGACATTTTCTAAAATGCCATCTATAAGTCATTATGAAAAGTTAATAGATAATGCATCAACAATGGTTTAAGAAAGGTAAAAGATTGTCACGCTCTCTCTGATACACATGGATCAAAGGTCGACAACAAAACGAATGGAGACACTAGAAGAAGTCTTTGGTCAAAATGTAGGATAAATGGTGCCAGGAACAATGCTGCTATCATAATGGTAACATGATTTGCCCTCAAACACTGAAAATGGATGCTTCAAAGACATGAACTAACACCACCAGCACCATCTCTACATACAGAACTTCATACTACCTTTTCCCCAGCCTGTCAAGCGGCATCTGTCCCCTCTGTTGAAGACGTCGTTGGTGTTCGGGAGACAGGCCGAAGAGGCGCAATCATCGGATTTGAAACCGTCAACGAGGCTCAAGATAGCGAGATCCCCTTTCATATCTGAAATCAGGAAGATTCGTGGCATCATGGCATTAAGGACACGGTATGTCACGTTAAAAATACTGGATGTAAGTGGTACGTGAAAAATGGCAATACTATGAGGTGTCTGTGTTTTGCCGTACAAGGAATTGTTCTAAAGAGCTTTTCAATTATCAAGGTACGCGGTTGTCCCAAATGAGACTCACACGTGGCCAGATAATTTAATCAATATACAATACTCACTGACCATTTAAATCTAGACGTCGGAACGCGGAAACACTACGAATTTTCGAATCGAAGACATAATGAAAAATTGGAATCGGTTATGGAAACTCAAAATGATTATTAGATTTAAAGAATATTCGGAATAGTATAAGGGTGTTTGTCCACTGAGTGAGGGCTCTAGTAACTAGGCTGTCCAATGGTTCAACATTTTCATCTGCAAATAGCCTGTCAAACCGTTACCTGTACATTAAATGTCATTAGGCTCATGCGAAGGCGGTCATGGGAAAGACCAAATGTCCGAGGCAAAGAAATAAGGGAAATAACCCCATCGCTTCTTATTATTGTGGGTTTTACGTTCGAATACAAGATATTCCTGTTTATTATTTATGGTCTGTCGACATTAAAACCCTCCCCTGTGAGGTTAACCAAAATATTAAGCTTCAGCTACTTGTACCACTTTCGCGTTTTTCACCCACATAAATTAACTGACATTAACTGGCGTCAATAACATTGTCAACTATCTCACTGTTTTGTGGCCAAGGATAAAGACAGTACTACTTCATGTCTAACCATGATACCTGATAAATCCGCAGTCTTATCGAACAGTGTCACGTTGGTAATGGTCCTGGTCTGTGTCCCACATGTCACGCTGCCGGCGACAGCAAGCGACTGCAGTCTTGGCACGTCCAGTGTCCTCTTCAATCTGGTGTTGTTGAACCAAATAATGAAATTGTAAGTCACCATAAAACAGGTGGACACAAGATGCATGTTTACTTTGTACAGAAGAGAGGGTTTTAGTGTAAAGGTCCCGAATAAATTGTACATAGAGTTATTATGGCGCTATTCTGGGAAAGGAAAATACAGGTAGAACATTTAACGCCATATATTGAATATTATCAAGTTTTGTGCAACGTTTACAGTCCCAGTGTCAAAAATGGCTCCGTCGCAACTGCTTCAATGGGAACATTCATGGATAAAACAAAATAGGGAAATTTATCATGGTAAGACTAACCCTTGAGAGAATGAGTGAGTTAAGTTTTACGCCGCATCCCACAACTTTCAAGCTGCGAGAGGCTTTCAAAAGTAGTGAGCCTAACGATATTCTCTATGCCAAATCTTTGTAAAGTTTCCATTTTATTCTGAAGGGATCATTATCAAAGTCAGATCCAAAGTTTCACTTATGTCAGCAATGTGGGTCACGAGATATCAGTCATCATAACAAATTGGGGTACAATATTTGTAAAATAATTGCAGAAAATGAAAACGAAGTGTCACTTGGTACCTCGTCACTAATGGTATGTCCTCAAATGATATCATATAAAACATGTTCAGAATGGTATTTGATGAATTCCAATCATACTCAACAACCAAAGATTTGGATTGCTTGATTCAGAGAGTGACTGTGTTTAAGGACACCCCCATTTTCGTTCTGTCACTTATGCACAAACAAAATCAGACGGTTATTCTTCCAGAAACTTGTAGAAGATGCGTTGACATGCGTACTGGCAGTTAGCTACCTGCCTATGAGTATCCCAGATGGTATTCAGCCTTGCAAAATACTAGAATCAGGATTTTATTGAGAAAGTGTAATTCCAAACGTAACAGATGTTAACCCGATTAGAATTCAAACCTATGAGCAACAGTACGATAAGCGATACCGGTACAGGTAAAATATGAAACAAAATCAGTCATGACTACGTATTTAAAATACTTGCTCCAACCAGACCCTCGCTCCAGTCGGCTATGGTACGTATATTGATTTGTTCAAGTCCTTAATAAGGCATGTGTATCCTAAGAGACAATCCAATGGAATGTGTCGATTCTGTGCCATCGTAACCCAGTGGATCAATGCTCACAATATGAATACCTGGACTATATGGTCCAGACTCCATTATTTAGACGTTACCGTCATTTATCTGACGTTGGAATGCATCATTTGTTAATAGTACACACGACAACACAATGAACAAAGGGTAAAATTTTCCTTACCCCTCGGCACATTCTGCTGTTGCAAGGATCTCCGTCATGGACAGCAAGACACCCGAACATACGGGTAACGTGGTCGAAACATCCCCATCTACGTTAACGATTTCAAGGCTGACACTCCACGAGCTTCCAAAACAATCTGCCCCGGGCACAGAACCTGGATCGTTTACCGACCCACAACCTACAGATTATAATTGAAACAATGATACGCGTTACACAAAGCCAAATGTTGTCTTTTAGACCTGAACAGTAATTAAGGATAATGATGAATATACAGCTTCTTTTTCTTGTGAAAGGTGATGTTTCGACATAGATTCTGTTAGACAAGAACTTTTCTCGAGACGTTGCCTATCACAGAATAAAGGAGTTGTATATCCATGCAATTATCATAATTCTTCAACAGTAATGTTTTAAATGTAAAAAAAACCCATATAGCTGCAGTTCTTGTGGGCATGACCTGGCCTAAAAGCAGCAATAAATTGACGATTTTAAAACGATCCCATCCTAATACAAGAAACTGGCCCCTCATGTCCACTTCCTCACCAATTGCCCATCTGCTTGCCACATTACGTTGAAGTCATCATATTTCAGACCAACATTTAATGAACCAAATGCCAATCCGCTTGCGCATGTCTGTTGCCATATTAAGCATTAGTCATCATGTTTACGACCGACACATAATATTGGACCACAGCTTTAGCCACTGGATAGATTTATAATTTTACCGCAAAATCATCCAATCAAAACTGCTAGATTTCTCAGTCCAGACCGGTGGTTTCGAAAACTGTTGCCTTGGTTAGACGACTGATTCTGGTTTAATGAAGAACCCTTTGAATCTGATAAAAGTAAAGTTAAACATGACAAAATGCAAGTCTACTCGTTCTGGTTTCATGACATCTTTGAACGACATTTAGAAGCGATATAAATGGGGACGAGACACTATGGATGTCAACTTCTTTATTTCGAGAAACACTCCACATTTCGGAGTATATTCTAAATCCCCCATTAGGTAAATGGAAAACTAGGAAGCAGATTGCACGTGAAACAACAGTGATATCACCAGGTGGCTGTGGTCATTTGACGCTGACTGGTCATGATGATAAAGACGAAGTCATGTATTAATGCAAGCCACGTATTAATCGTCATCTTTCATTCTGTTTGTCCCTGAATCACCAAACTGTAATAGTTGAACACGAAAACGTCTTCAAACGCGTCACCTCTTATTATGAAATAATCGTAACGTTTATTCGGACGGACAGGCGACTATTCAGTATAAACTACGAAAACAATGTCATGTCCCTAACCAACTGTTAAAAGCTGTTTCCATTACATGAGCCCGACTTCAGCGCAAACAGGTCTAAATGAGTCACCATCAACTGGTATACCATGTTTTAGAAGTATACGCATACGGCCCGACCGGTTGCAAAAGCGCGCAAAGTCATGTCAAAATGTCCAGCTCGTGAAAGCATGCTGAAGTGACTCTCAAATTATTAGATTTATTCAGGATTTGAGACGGTTAATTTTTTTTAGCTATGACTACGACTAGTAAGAACTAAGCCATGTAAAGACGCACTGGAAACAATAAATCTGTTTTCAGAAGTCCGAAAGTGATACATGGCGGTTTCAAAATTATCTCTAACACTAGCAGATGTATGAGATACAATAACATTGTGGAACACTCTCGTGGAAAAGTGATACTGCATGAATTCACCGTGGACAGTGTGAAGACATATCTAACCTCATAGAGTTCCAATTTCGTGATGGTAATTCGTGAAGAGAGTGAAGACATGGTGTTCACAGTTTAACCACAAGGCCCACTGGAAACGAAAGTCAGTATATCTATGCAGAAAGATTATTAGGTATAGCATACACGTTGGTTTGACAACAAATGACTCCCGCTGGCCCGGCTTTCTTACGCGATAGTCACGTGAAGGTGACTACTAGTATAAGGGTAACGGTATTTTTCAGGGCATTATCATTTGCAGAAGCCCGAGGTCTTTCATTATGCAAATGATAATGCCCTGAAAAATAGCGTTACCGTTATTATAGCTAAAATGAATATAATTTTTAATAAAATAAGAATAGAAATAGCGGCATCGGTTTAGAAGCATTTACTGCCAACAACAAAACGACGGAGGTCACTGACACACATTTTACAAATATAGACACGTCATAGAACAACACAGACGACGTCACTATTGAGAGTGACGACATTCGACCTTGACCTTTGCTCATACTACCAGCCACCATTGTTTTCAGTGATCAACAACGTTAGACTTCAAGTCGATATTTTCGTTGCTGTATGTTGTCATTTATGGTACTATTGTTATGGTTGGCACAGGGAGGGAAGTGCATAATGGCACAGGCACATGTGACGAATGTGAGCCAGATACTTGGTAAATAATGGACCCAAGTTCAAACGAGCCGTAGGTGATGAACTTCAACAGCTGAGCTACTTATGACGTCACCTAACAAGGGGCTTGATAATGGCCCGTCGTTTAACATTTTGAGGGCATTATCAAGTTACAGTGGACCGCTCATTTCTGATAACGTGCGGTCGTTTTAATGATAATTCTCTCCATTTTAGCTATAATTTCAGGTAATATTCCTATCGGTGGTCACTAAAGTCCCTTTAGACTGATGCAAGTAGAGTTAAAATGGATTTGAACTCAAAATAGGTGTATAAATGCAGATCAACGCCATGAATTGTAGAAAAGAATATTTTATTGAACTAATGTATTCTGAGCAACATACGTCTCCTCGCTACTGGAACAGTTGTTGTTGTTGTTGTTGTTGTTGGAGAGGTAGGTGGAGTGGTTGGAGATGTCGATGGTACCGTAGTTTCTGAAGTATCTGGACTCGTCGGCGATGTCACAGGTGCTGTTGGTAAGGTAGTCGGTGTTGTTACAGATCCCGCATTTGTTGAAGTAGCAGTTGAAGGTGGCGTTGGTGAAGGTGCTGATAAGGTAGTCGGAATAGTTGGCAGTGCTGTGTTTGACGGAGTGGGTGGAGATGTCGATGTTACCGAGCTTTGTGAAGTATCTGGACTCGTCGGCGATGTCACAGGTGCTGTTGGTAAGGTAGCCGGTGTTGTTACAGATCCCGCATTTGTTGAAGTAGCAGATGAAGGTGGCGTTGTCGTAGGTGTTGCTGTAGTCGATGTTGGTATCGTACTTGACGTAGGCGGTACTAAAGCAAAGACCAAAATAAGCATACCGTGAGTCTGTGAATAGTCATTCGTTTACACAATGGATTGACAAAGAAATAACAAACGTTATAAAAATGTTGCTAGCTTGGATATGGGCGCAAACTTTATGTCACAAATACATCAACACTACACCTATCATGCAATACCCTTTCATGTGCTTCATGTCAAATCACCATCAAATATGGGAATATACTTCATTGTGCCTTTTTGTAGTGTATCGTTGACATCAGTATCGCTGCAACAATAACTCTTTATTTTCGATATGCTACTATGGTCAGATTTTGACCAATATGTTTACACAATTTTTATAAAACTGTAAAATAATTCAAAATGTCCTAAAAAATGACATGACGTCATTTAGTGGCATTTGTTGATACACATAGGCGGGAAACCTATATTTATGGTCATCAACTTCTGCAATAGGCGTTCCAGAGAATATGGTTAATCTTTCATCAGGAAGGACAGCAACGTTTAAGAAAAAAGTATCTTACGCAAAAGGCACCCTGGCCTGCGACATAGTCCAGTCTGCGTGCTTTCTCCGAGGCACTGCCCAAACTGACATGTCCTTGACCTTGTCCTTACTCCATCACCGCAGGAGGCTGCGCAGGTACTCCACGCCGTCCATGCCGCCCATATTCCACCAGACGTATCTGTTACAAACATATACGTTATTCCTGTTTCACACATCAATTAGGAATGTGGAATTGTATGATCCCCAGGGGGTTGAGATTGAAAATACTATGTGCCGTTGTGATGGACATCCAATGATCGAGAGTAGAACAAAGCGCCCTTGAGCAGTCGAACTGGCTAACTGGATATCGGCGCTATACAAATATCTAGTAGTATACATAACTGTGTTCTAGGGGTTCTGGCTTGCCTGTTTGTTATTTTACACAGCACATAGTTATATTGCGGTGTATATAATCATGTCTGAACCAAACAAGCAAGAAACCAGTTGTCAACAACATGAGCATCAATCCACGCTTTGGGATACAAGACAAGTGTCAGCCACGTCAGCGACTCTGATAACCCGCTCCCGTTAGACGCATCTTACGACAAACATGGGTTGCAGGAATGTGGTGGAAAATAATAGTTAACACTTACATAAAAAGGCACCAATATTAATAGGACCGAGTTATATTATTCAAATGACTAGTATTCCATGAGTACGTGGCATATTTTCATGTAAACGAATTATGTTTTGATTATGTTTCCTCCGAATATTTGAAAGAATAAAAAAAGAGATTTTTCTAAAAAAGAAATTCATTAAGACGGAACTCTATGCGTTTAATAACATAAATACATTCCGTCTGTATCTTTTCTCTGGACCTTTTATTACAGTTGTGTCTGCTAGCTATGCACAATCTTACCAGATTTACAACAAGACCCTCCACGACAGAACAGGACTGAGTCGGGCACAGGAAAATGTCTTTCAGAGCCAAGACATATCGTCCGGCATGTTCCTCGATACAGTTGTCTACATACTGCAACAAAATGAAACCAGCTTCAATTTCCTGCCAATAATTTACCATGGACTTGAGTAGGCAGCCACAGGGTCATTTCAGTTATTTATTTCACCGCGGTCCGTGAACGCCATCCTTATCAGCGAGTACAGTGAGTTTCGTTTCACGCCGTCTATAACCATACATCAACAATATCACTGGCGTCACACATTGTACCCATGTGCGGATTCGAACCCTGGTTTTCAGTGTGTCAAGGCCAATATGTGACTACTTCTTCCAGAATTGGTTCACGGTTTGAGCATTACATAAATAAAAGCAATGGAATAAATGTATGACGATTGTGCATTTTGTGTAGGTTAGTGGGTGTGGTTTGCGCCGCTTTGATTATACTCATCTTTACGTGACAAGAAATCCACAACTGATGCAGGTCTTGGACGTTCACGACGTTGTTGAATTTAACCAGGAAAAAACTGGATATATCACGAGGAATATAAACCTCGAACGCACTATGTTGCACTTTTTAGTCACGGCGAATAATTGCGACTGAAATATTGGCGATGTGATTCTAAATCTAAACTCACTGACTCACAATGGTGCATTCTGTTTTTTATGTGTTGTTTGACGCCACACTCATCAATATTACAGCTTTATGGCAGCGGTCTGTAAGTAATCGACCAGACAATTCAGTGACTGTCATGATGAGAATAGATCAGTTGGGGTACGATGACATGTGTCTACCATGTCCGTGAGACACTCATTCAGTCGCGTCTTACGACAAGCAAGGGTTGCTGGTAGTTACGTATTCAGTGTCAAGTCAACTTTGCCAGACTATTACAACATATATTAAACGCAACAATCTGAAAGAAAACAAAACAGCATAAGTATTTGATAAAAAAATGTTTGATACTTACATGAGTTTTGTACGAACTGGGGACGAACTTGGCACACACATAGATAGGTTAACGAGAATACCATGAAAACTCGCCTCACGAACATTTTCAACAAAATCAACACCTCTGTGGATGTAACAAATGCTGTCTCATTATAAAGGTGTAAAGCACAATGCCTTTACGACATTGTAGTCTTCGTAACATGGAGACACCCATAGCTTGAAGAATCTGAAGGAGTTGTTGGGAGACAATGCCTTTGGTATTCGTACCTCGAGTTATGTGACACGAACTTGCATGACATAAACTGTAGAGGGTTTCCTTGTGTTGTGATGTAATCGGGATTTGTCTTCTTTCAAACGCCCATTCATGTTTCATTCTGTACAACATGCAGACTTTTAAAGAGAAATTGTAAACGGGATAACAATGAGTGGTGGTGGGTCAGAAGGCCCATGTGAGTATCTATATTATTCTTTGTGTTGACGTAAGCATTTACATCAGCAACCTTTGGGAGGTTGAGTAAACTAACGGAAAGAGCACATGTCACTGTCCGTACTGAGTGTTTCAAATCGCATCTGTGTGATAGTTAAATCCGGTGACGAATGATATATAAAGGGAAACGTTCAAAATGTTTCTGTTTTACATGCAGTACCATGAACAGATTGCAGCCATATATTCACGGTTGCTGGTAGTGTTAGGCATAAATATTTCATCTGTTTACATTATCAGTGACAAAAGTCAGTCCGTGTCATAATGTTCTGACTCGATCATCGTTATGGATGTTTATAGGTAAACTTAACGACTTCTTTAATTCGCGAAGGCGCTTGTGAAGCAGCCCGATGGAATGTATAAACAACCTTCTGTTTTTAGTGCAGAGGCGTTCACGTCTTTCCTGTCGTCAACGCATTGGCTTTATTACCTTACTTCTTAGCCAGTTGTGTTATTTATGTAAGTTGTGTTCTTTGTTGCACGTAATACAGACAGTAATACCAAAGTGAGTGAATGAATCTAGTTTTACGCCGTACTCAGCAATATTCCAGCTATATGGCGGCTTTCTGTAAATGATCGAGCCTACACCAGACAATCCAGTGATCAACAGTATAGGCATCGATCTGCGCAATTGGGAACCGATGACATGTGTCAACCAAGTCAGCGAGCCTGACCGCCCGATCATGTTAGGTGCCTCTTACGACAAGCATAGTCGCCCTTTGTGGTTCGCATGGACTTGCTGAAGGTCTATTCTTTTTCGGATCTTCACGGGTCTCTAACGAGCAAAAGCGAGTTATATACCAATATAATTCAAGAGTTTCATAAAAATGGTATTGCACGGGACATCGTTTATTGTTTTACTTATTGCTCACTCAACATTAGCAAAGTAATATCTCTGAAATGAGCCCACAAAACGAGTTCATTACATTGTCATAACTGGGGTCATGCGTATGAATATGATTATGATTGTCAACATTAGGCTATTTAATTTGATTTTTATAAGTATACAAGACGATACGAAAAAGGGACCAAATAACTTCACACAGCATATTACTTTTATATTGGTCATGTGACCAATGGCAGCACGCAATGTTCATACACAGATATTATTACGCGATTTATTAAACAGTGATATGTTCAACGGATGAGTATTAATAGACTATAGGTTATACAATACATGTATCAGTCTTCTCTGTGTGATCAGTTTAACTAAGGTCATGAAAATAGGTAAAACTTTAATAGCTTTTAATCATAGCTTGATAACTACTAATAATTTGTCTTAGATATATCTTACCTCTTGCCGTGGCTGAGATACATGTATCAGGAAGTCTTACATTAATCGTAACTGAAATTTACCCTAACATATTCCATACTACTCCCTTAGTAGCATTGCTGTAGCAACCACCTGCTCTGCAATGCAATTTCCAGAGTTCTTTGATGTCACCTATCAATATACTGAAGGGCACCTGTGGACGGCGCTGTGGTTGCTGCTGTTCTTGTAGCTGCAATTGATGTATCTGTTGCTATAGCTGAAGTTATTGGCGTTTCTGTTGTACTTGCTGTTGTTGCTGTAGTCACAGTTGTAGTTGTAGTGGTAGCTGTTGTTGTGGTAGATATTGAAGATGTTGCTGTATTTGTAGTTGCTGCTGGTGTTGTGTTGCAGTCGTTGGAGCAGACCTGTGTCTCAAATCTGGGTCCGACACATCTGTTACCAGGGCAAGTACGATATCTGAATCTCTGTCCTGACCCACAGCTCACAGAACAGGCTCCCCACCCAGCCCATGACTCCCATTCCGGGGTAACTGCAGACAAAACAAATGCTTCAGACATTTAATATTTTGAACGAGTCATAGATCTATTTATAAAGCATGCTGGATTCTGTTTGAAAGCTTTACCATTGACAAGGCTTCATAAAACAAAAGGTTTCTGGAATTATCGTTGTATTGATTAAAATAATATATTTATTAGACTCTCGTTCTCCTCCGAAATTACTGTTTGCTTATTACTCCAGTGACCGAAATATATTTTGGTATTCTGTTTCCATCAACAAAACTTCAACAAATCACCACGCCATAGTGTGTTACGTTACGTTTCGCTATAAACACGTTTCTTTATCTAGAACCCCTTACAATCGGATTTCCATTATTCATTGATCCGTAAAGGTCCCGGGATAGAAAAGGTCTTCAGCAATCCATGCCTGCCGTAAAAGGCGACAATGCTTGTCCTAAGAGGCGACTAAAGGGATCGGGTGGTCTGGTTCGCTGACTTGGTTGACACATGTCATCGGTTCCCAATTGCGCAGATCGATGCACATGTTGTCGATCACTGGATTGTCTGCTCCAGACTGGATTATTTACAGAAAGCCGCCATATAGCTGGAATATTGCTGAGTGCGGCGTAAAACTAAACTCGCTCACTCCAATATTCATTTCAGTGAAAGGTTGCATACGAGCATGAGGATGAACTCACCTTGTAGACAACACACTCCAACAGTACAGAGGCTGACAATGGACTGTTCTGATCCTGGGGAACCACATTCAGTTCGACATTTTCCCCCGTACAGTTGGGCACACACTGAAACATTGCACCGAGTGTTGTACATGCTTACCACATTTCCGAACAGATTTTGTCAACACTGAATTTCAGTGATCCACAGACATGATGTTCACTGCTACTGTTCCTTTCCTCTCTCAAACACACACACACGTTCTTAATCTCCATCTCATTCTTACTCTCTTACCCTCATTCTCATTCACTCACATTGTCCTTGACTCCCTCATAATCACCCTCACCAATCTCTCACACTCTCTTAATCTTTCTCTCTCTCTCTCCCTCTCTTCTCTCTCTCTCTCTCTCTCTGTCTCTCTCTCATTTGCTCACATTCTCTTGATCACTTACTCTCGGTCTCTCACCCTCACTCTCTTTCACATTCTCTTAATCCCTCTCCCTCTCTCTCTTTCGCACCACGAAAACAAACTTGAGCATAGTCACGACGTTGACAACGTCGTGCAGTTATGGCCCAAAAGGTGTCGATTACTGAATGTGCCCATAGGAAAAATCCGTAGGCACTGTTCCCTACAGAAAGTAAGAGATGTGGTTCTCGTCTACTAATGGCTCTCTCTCGTTATGTAGAACACCTTTGTTGATATTATATACACTACAATGAGACTTCAGCTCGATCGATCGTCAATGTCCAAATAATGAAATCTGGTTAGTTTTCATAATCGATATTGTCCGAGTTGACGTGTATTTCGCGATATGATGTTTGCTCATAATATTTCTTTGCTTTAACTTTGGCTGCAATATAATACTATTTTTGTAGGTGCAAATTTCTTTTGTGTAGGAGTTTAAACATTTTACGATGATTCGGTCATAACAAGCATGTGGGATCACGTTAAGTATACACCGTGAGTATGAAAAACTTTTATCATAAAATTTTTAGTTGAAATTTCTGATTATATTTAGAATGATTAAAAATAATTTAAAAATATTCATCACATTTTAAGATATGATCTTACGAACAAAGAAATATATATACTACATAAGCATTCTACCCGCATGAAGAAATAGCTGTAAACATTAACACATGTCCAGTTATTGCCTTGAAACAATAACATCAACAGGTAAGATTTAACGTTGCGAAAAGAAATTTATTTTCAAAGTCCTGTAACTCGCTGTACGTTTCTTCAAGTAAACATATCATATCGTATTCAAGTGTCAGGAAATTGTTGAGAGCCAAGCGACAAAATAAATCAGACAAATAAACCAACACCAAAGAGACTTCCACTGGCAGCTTACAGGTGACGAACACAAACATATTTCTACCGTTATTAGAGCAAAAGTACTTACACGTGTGTCGAATATACTGGGCACTTAAGCTGCTCAGCTGCATAACAACCAACAACACCGTTAAAGTTACTGATGTCATTGTCGAGAGTATAGTAATTGTTGACGAACCTCTCTTTTATGCCGTCACAACTGGAGACAGAACGCGGAAATAGTAGAGTAATACAATTCGCAACACAGCGCTCGTTACAAGAGACGATTGTTTCAGGCATTCCTCATATTGTTATTACCATAGGTGTTTAGTTCCACTAAACAGAACAATGTTCCAAGGGATTGGTCTCAAAGATTTACACGTAAATTCAGTATATTTACGGTGAACGATGCGTAATTCCTAGATTAGATTCTTAGATAACAATTACCACTGAATGGGGCTCATGGTGTGAGGGCATTATCCGAAACTTTTTTAGGTACCGCCGGATTAATGAAAGTAAGAGATGTGGTTCTCGTCTACTAATGGCTCTCTCTCGTTATGTAGAACACCTTTGTTGATATTATATACACTACAATGAGACTTCAGCTCGATCGATCGTCAATGTCCAAATAATGAAATCTGGTTAGTTTTCATAATCGATATTGTCCGAGTTGACGTGTATTTCGCGATATGATGTTTGCTCATAATATTTCTTTGCTTTAACTTTGGCTGCAATATAATACTATTTTTGTAGGTGCAAATTTCTTTTGTGTAGGAGTTTAAACATTTTACGATGATTCGGTCATAACAAGCATGTGGGATCACGTTAAGTATACACCGTGAGTATGAAAAACTTTTATCATAAAATTTTTAGTTGAAATTTCTGATTATATTTAGAATGATTAAAAATAAAATATTCATCACATTTTAAGATATGATCTTACGAACAAAGAAATATATATACTACATAAGCATTCTACCCGCATGAAGAAATAGCAGTAAACATTAACACATGTCCAGTTATTGCCTTGAAACAATAACATCAACAGGTAAGATTTAACGTTGCGAAAAGAAATTTATTTTCAAAGTCCTGTAACTCGCTGTACGTTTCTTCAAGTAAACATATCATATCGTATTCAAGTGTCAGGAAATTGTTGAGAGCCAAGCGACAAAATAAATCAGACAAATAAACCAACACCAAAGAGACTTCCACTGGCAGCTTACAGGTGACGAACACAAACATATTTCTACCGTTATTAGAGCAAAAGTACTTACACGTGTGTCGAATATACTGGGCACTTAAGCTGCTCAGCTGCATAACAACCAACAACACCGTTAAAGTTACTGATGTCATTGTCGAGAGTATAGTAATTGTTGACGAACCTCTCTTTTATGCCGTCACAACTGGAGACAGAACGCGGAAATAGTAGAGTAATACAATTCGCAACACAGCGCTCGTTACAAGAGACGATTGTTTCAGGCATTCCTCATATTGTTATTACCATAGGTGTTTAGTTCCACTAAACAGAACAATGTTCCAAGGGATTGGTCTCAAAGATTTACACGTAAATTCAGTATATTTACGGTGAACGATGCGTAATTCCTAGATTAGATTCTTAGATAACAATTACCACTGAATGGGGCTCATGGTGTGAGGGCATTATCCGAAACTTTTTTAGGTACCGCCGGATTAATGAAAGTAAGAGATGTGGTTCTCGTCTACTAATGGCTCTCTCTCGTTATGTAGAACACCTTTGTTGATATTATATACACTACAATGAGACTTCAGCTCGATCGATCGTCAATGTCCAAATAATGAAATCTGGTTAGTTTTCATAATCGATATTGTCCGAGTTGACGTGTATTTCGCGATATGATGTTTGCTCATAATATTTCTTTGCTTTAACTTTGGCTGCAATATAATACTATTTTTGTAGGTGCAAATTTCTTTTGTGTAGGAGTTTAAACATTTTACGATGATTCGGTCATAACAAGCATGTGGGATCACGTTAAGTATACACCGTGAGTATGAAAAACTTTTATCATAAAATTTTTAGTTGAAATTTCTGATTATATTTAGAATGATTAAAAATAAAATATTCATCACATTTTAAGATATGATCTTACGAACAAAGAAATATATATACTACATAAGCATTCTACCCGCATGAAGAAATAGCTGTAAACATTAACACATGTCCAGTTATTGCCTTGAAACAATATCATCAACAGGTAAGATTTAACGTTGCGAAAAGAAATTTATTTTCAAAGTCCTGTAACTCGCTGTACGTTTCTTCAAGTAAACATATCATATCGTATTCAAGTGTCAGGAAATTGTTGAGAGCCAAGCGACAAAATAAATCAGACAAATAAACCAACACCAAAGAGACTTCCACTGGCAGCTTACAGGTGACGAACACAAACATATTTCTACCGTTATTAGAGCAAAAGTACTTACACGTGTGTCGAATATACTGGGCACTTAAGCTGCTCAGCTGCATAACAACCAACAACACCGTTAAAGTTACTGATGTCATTGTCGAGAGTATAGTAATTGTTGACGAACCTCTCTTTTATGCCGTCACAACTGGAGACAGAACGCGGAAATAGTAGAGTAATACAATTCGCAACACAGCGCTCGTTACAAGAGACGATTGTTTCAGGCATTCCTCATATTGTTATTACCATAGGTGTTTAGTTCCACTAAACAGAACAATGTTCCAAGGGATTGGTCTCAAAGATTTACACGTAAATTCAGTATATTTACGGTGAACGATGCGTAATTCCTAGATTAGATTCTTAGATAACAATTACCACTGAATGGGGCTCATGGTGTGAGGGCATTATCCGAACCTTTTTTAGGTACCGCCGGATTAATGAAGCAAAACTATGTGTAATTAGCTAATCTGTTATCGCTGATTAACGTACCGATGATTAAAGGTCACATGCAACGTAAAACACAACTTTGCAGATTCTGGTACCTTTCGGTGTGCACTTACCGGAACAAATCATAAAAAATGCCAATTCAACCTATAAAGTTGAAAAAAACGCGATGAAAAAAAAGCCCGCGAAATCGGAGTTCAAACGTTTCTCTAAATTCCCCCCAGCGCTGGGGGGAAAACTGGTTTCAACAGCTGTGCTGCGCTGCGCCCATAACGCATGCGCAGTGACTAGGTTCGCGGAGCTTGAAACAGTATGCATGCCCAGCGTCTGAGGTCGTGAGCAGTAGTCTAATCTTGGTTGTGTACACAAACAAGTAAATAATCTACTCGTTACGTAAAACAACTTGTTGATTGTGGTAAGCAGTCTCTGTCACAGAGAAAGCTCAGTGTCTGGTTTATTCACACCTATATGTCTGTCTGCCTGTCTGCTAAAGACAACATGCAATACACAGCTTCAATCATTGACCACGTGCAAATTGAACTTAACACCTATCAGGCTATACGACATAAAGAAAATAAGTTGATTCATGACACGTGCAACCAAGTCCCGTGTCTGCCACATCATGTAATTAGGCACGTGTGATACACATAACATGTTTTTATGTCTGTGGGTTGCAAACAAACTGCATCCATTTTTTTTCGGATGACTGGATCTGACGGAAACTTGTGCAAACTCTTGTCAGTTTCAAGTCCTGCTTTGTACTTGGACGAGATTCCAGCCACCCAGTAGTTTACCATCTCTACTGACATTTTTATTGGATCGAGCGCAAATTCAGAGAACATGTATTTTCTAAACCCAACATCTCTATATACATTCTTCATGGATAACGACTTCTTTTCGTGTATATGATTTTGTTTGACAACAGTATATGAATCCATACTGAAACGACGCATCAAGTACACAAAAAGAAGTTGTTATCCACAAAGATTCTTACTTTCTTGTGACTGGCTATACTTCTAAAATGCCCATCAAACAGATAATCTTTCTGTACACACAATGAACCCTCAGCACATCAGCAAATGAAACAGCCAATCGGAAGCCGTCGTTACACTTGAGAGCATATCCACCCGCTATGACCGGGTTCGGTCTCCCGAGGGCTTCGTTTCGGGGGAAGTAAGCCCAAGTACAAAATACTGCACTTTTGAATCGCGATTGTACGGTTATAATTGTGTTTATTTGTTTTTTTAAGAGCAGCAATGTATATTATATGTCATGAATAAGTGATAAATGTGTTTTAATTATGTTTGATTTTTTGGTTGCATGTGACCTTTAACGAAGAAGCACCGGATTATTGAATCAACAGGTAATGAGTTTACATAGGAAACAAGATTGGTTACAGCTAGCTACTGTTCGGATATCGCGGGAATCGGATTGTCGGGGTCCGGACTAACGAGGCCTGACTGTACATGTTAACGTTGTGGCGTTGTGAAAGATGCGTGTGATTGGTTCTAATTATTTGCACTTTTATTTATCAGCACTTTCTTCACAGCGAAAGCAGTAAATGAAGCAAGGATAGATTTCTTTTTTCCGAATCTCCCACCTTAACGGAGCTCCTTTTCAGTTTAAAAGGAATTGTTAGTTTTAATATAAGTGTTATTATTATATATTCAAAGACTATTCTGAAAATATGTGTTGGCATGGCTACAAGGCCTAACGTACAATGTAATCGACTGTTTCTAGTAACTGTGTAGAATGTCCCCTTCTTGTTAACACTATTCACTTTGGAATAGTATTTTGTTACATTGTCGTGGCCTACCGATTGAACATTTCAGACGTCCTGTCGCAACGTTCTGTACGGTATTGCTCCCCTCGGTCTTTTCTGGAATCCTCGAACTTATCTTTCGCCCAAACATTGACCACTGGTACTTCGATATGATAGGGTTCAGAAAATAACTATACGTCGCGACCCATATTCAGCTGACATACCGTAATGTTATCGTTAAGCTGTACCATTGTACCAAATAAGACGCACCAAGTGTATGATTATTACAAAACAACGTCGTAAGAGGTGGCTCGGCTGACACAGTTCATCGTATTCCAATTGTGTAGATCGAACCCCGTGATGTTGATGACTGAATTTCCTGGTCCAGACAAGATTATTAACAGGCCTCCATCGTCTAGACGGAATGTTGCTGAGTATGGCATAGAGCTCACTTCACACTCCCTCACAGCAAACAGTATTTTCCCCGATTTTAATACCAAACTGAAATGCACCTGAATACATAGGTGCGTATACTCATAGGACATAATGTATGCAGGTATACGTACACAAGGAGAAGATTACACCATGACCAGGTGTAAATGTAAAGTTACACCAGTGTGCATTTGCACTGTGTACGAATGTATATGATGTCTTGTTAAGGTTCAACAAGGGGGTGATGTAATTAACATATCTGCTGTTGTTCCTTTCCAATGAGAAGACAATGGTTCAGTAATCCTAAGTGTGGGCTTTTAAGTAGTATCAACGTTCCATAGACATTTGCTGCGATGGGGTAGCCGAGTGGTTAAAGCGTTCGCTCGTCACGCCGAAGACCCGAGTTCGATTCCCCACATGGCTACAATCTGTTAAGCCAATTTCTGATGTTCCGAGCCGTGACATTGCTGGAATGTTGCCAAAAGCTAAACCCATCTCACTCACACTTGCAGGCATTCACTGGTGTATGGACAATGTCTTCGGTAGATTTCAAGGAGTCTAAAGTTTGAAGAATTCAGGCCAAAACTCATATTGGTAATGACAACAGTTTTCATCAGATGCATTTAAATTGCCCCAACACACTGACTGTCACTGACACAACTCCTGTACAAGATTGGGCGGTGGGGTAGCCTTGCGGCTAAAGCGTTCGCTCGTCCCGCCGAAGATCCGGTTCGTTTCTCTACAGTAGTGCAATATGTAAAGCCCATTTCTGGCATCCCTGGTCGTGATATTGCTGGAATATGGCTAATAGCGGCGTAAAACTAAACTCTCTCACCCTAAAAAATGCAAAGACGCACTAAATCAAGAAGCCTGCACAGAGGACCAAATGTAGTTCAGGGATCCAGAAAACAGAATTCCTTTGTATTACATTGGTCATCATGATGTGATCCCCACTAAATGAGGAACGGATAATAATATACGTATAAAATGCATTGTCATTCCATATTTCATTATTATTCACACTAAATTCATTATGCAGTAGTGGTTATATATACAAACAAACGTGATCATATTGTGTATTCGTAACCAATTCGTTCAATGAAATTGTAACGAACATGCATGGTTTGAAGACTAAGATCTCCAGGAAATCAGTCTAAACGCGTAGAGTAGGACAACTGTTAATGTTGTTCACACAGTTCTCGATCCACTGTATGTAGTTCGCTACCTCGGTGATGAAGATGGGTAGCTCGGGTGTCGTCACTCCGCCGCTGCTGACGAGGCAGTTGTTGGTACTGATGATGCCTCTAAGCCACCACTTGTTGGCCCTGTGGCACACCACAATACCGCCCCAGTCCGACTGAAATAGTCACTTGTGGTCATGAGCGTCACAATATGGAAAGAAATTCCCTAGTATATTTTAAATTCAATTTCAGAGACAATATGTGTATAAACTAAATTCTTTTAAATAGTGGTTCAGTTTTCTCTGAATTATTATTACACATATCGTGCGATGACGTGTGTGGCAGAATGAGGATAAAAACAGAATATTGCATCTTTGCAAAATCTAACGGCAAAGATGGAACTTTTCAATCATAACATAATTAGACAATTATACGTAATTGTTTAGTAAGCGCTATTCCCGTATGAATCATGATATTTATGTAATTCTTAATAATATTAGTAATAACACACAACATTCAAAATACATGGTGAAAAAATAGGACAATCAGGGCACTGCTCTCAGGCTTGGGATGCGATGATATAACCCACGTTTTGTCCTGCAAGCTGATATTGAACCATCGCTTTGAAAAGATATGTAAAGGACAACGTGAGAATGTATCTATATGTTTGACGTACCAGACATGTTTGAACAGACGGGTTGTCGGGTCTGCCTATGACGACACCATCTGGCAAAAACGTCTGGGGATATACATACTGCATAATAGCTTCAGTGAGTTGCCTGCTGTACATCTTGATGTGAGCCTGTTGTGGGATGTTGGGCGGCCCAGAGTTTTTATCTGTTACAATCATGGCTTCCGATGAGAATGTTTCAGTTGCAATACAGTTACGTTGAATGGATGATTGCATATTGTACTACGCCGCTCTTAGCGATATTCTAGCTGTATCAGGACGAGGGACATCAGAAATGTGTTTTACACATTGTACCTATGTGGGAATGGAACCCAGGTCTACGGCGAGACGAGCAACCACTTTACCCACTCGGCTACTCCAAAGCCGTTTGGTCTTGTGAAAGAATGTAGTCGAGGTGAAATTAAGATTCTTTGATTCCTTAACAGAGTAGACTACACTGATTGAGGAAGCTCGTTACAGATATTGTAAAATATTTGAAGAATTATTTTCTCATCATAAATATCGTCCACTGAATGCACCGAACAGATAATTACTTGCACCTTGCATGCAATAGGTAGTTTTCATAGAGGGCATGTAACATACACATACCTTCAAACCATGCCGGAGGCAATGAATATCAATTTGTCAAGCAGTCATGACGTTTTACGGGTCGACCTTTCTGGGAGTTTAGCATTAACACAAACACAACCCTTACTACTCGTATCACCAACAGAAGCCATGATGCACGTGTCATCCACTTCCGGTACGTCATGGGTGCTTGTAGCCCTGCTGCGTTTGGGTTCCAGACAGGCCGGGTGTTTGCAGTTGTTGTACTGGATGCGGGATCTCAGCTTGAAGATAGCGATGTTGTTGCCTTGGAGGAAAACATGAATCAAAACGATGATGTACGTCTTGAAATATGTTTCTTGTTTAACGTCATACTCAGCAATAATCCAACTGAGTCAGATCCAGACAATTCAGAAACTGACATTCTTAACGGTCTGTACATTCGGATGCGCGAACCAAGTCACGAGCCTGACCAGCCGATCCCGTTAGTCGTGACTTATGACAAGGATAGGCTGATCAAAATCATTTCTAACCAGAACATTCCAAAAAATTTTCCACTTCTGTTTTACTTAGAATACCTGACCACACCGCATGACTGTTATATATTCCACATGTCCTGTAATTCATTTGCCTCAACACGCTTCTTGGACAAGTTAAAATGCCTTTAGATTATACCATGTCGTAATTCTAGATAACTCCACCACAGTTAATACGTAACCGTTTGTACAAGTGATCACCCTATGCAATATGCATATATCTGTCTCTCCGTACATGCACATACAAGCTATACTAACTTGTTGTGATATTGTTGTAGTCTTCGTGGATCTTTATTTCCTCCACTTCAAAGGAATCTTCAGGAAGACCGTCGCTGCTATAGTCAACTGTTCTGCTGTCATAATTTCCAAGTATAACTCTCGTTGCCTGTCGTGCAGCTGCAGCGTTTGGTCCGTATAGTCTGGGAAACAATTTTTGTTACAATAATGACCTCTACATTTCTAATATTGAGGCAAACCCCTTCATGACCCAAACTGTGATTGTATGTAATTTTAATGCTTTGTATGGGTTAACAAAGGATGACAGCACTTGAACATCTGTTCAAGACTCAGACTCGGCTTTTCCTCACTGTGCTGGAGTAGCCGTGTCATTTTCTTACTACAATTAATTGTTTCAGAAACAGGAATTGACATAATATTACTTGGGCGTGAAGCCACGTGGACGCTAGTAAATATCGCTGACTACAGTGTAAACATCCTTCCTGCTCCCCCCTCCCTCCATGTGTAAAGGTCATCCGGTTCAACACCATTTAGTGACAATGAAACAATGTTGTCAACTGGTGCACTGACTCGTAGAAGTCCGAGAGAAATCCTGTTTGAGAAACTGCTTCCTTGTCACATGTCAGTGAAGCAGACATTTGGCAATTTCATCAAGCAGAATATGGGAAAATCGGGTGACGTACACAGTGCTGTTATTATGTTGATGGCACATGTCCGCAAAAAAGTCTCCCCACTTAATTGACAGATGGAATATTTTACTGAAATGAAATTGGTACTTTTTTTTCTAATGTTTTATTTGGATTTATTCACAATGGAAGATCAAGGTTAGAACTGGTCTTCAGCAACCCATGCCTTTCTGAAGAGGCTACTATCGGGACCGGATTGTCAGAGCCTGTCTCTGACACTGACTTAGTCTACTGTGCCATCTGTGCCCAAAATAGTTTTTTGTTTCAAAGGAGGTAATACTTACGGAGCAGCACACATGGCGGAAGTAAGAATATATTGGTCACTGATGATTGCTCCACCACACACTGTCAGGTTGCCGAAGTTGAAGCTGTTGCTCAAGTTGGAGTTGTAGTAGACCTTGATGCTGACGAGAGGGGTGTAAGGCCACGTGCACTTCAAAATGTTTTGACCTCCCAAAATTCTTGAATGTACTAATTCTTCACCGCATCGATCTGTGGGCATGATTTATTACTAAAAACATGTACAATACTGATACCAACATTCAAATCTGCTTGAGCGGAACGAAACACTAATTATATTGCAAATGCAGTGTATGAGTGTGGGCGTGCGCGTGCGAGTGGGTCTGTGCGTCTCATTTGACCACCCGATCTGCTTAGTCGACAAGTAACCGAAGGTCAATTCTGTGACCCAGAACTTCACGGGTCCCTTGGGTCCTGTAAAGCATACTGCAAACTAGATGACATGGTCAACGATAGCCCCCAACGTATGCAACACAAGCCATAAGACAGATATTATTATGTCTGGGAAGTTATGCATATATGATTATTTTCATTAAACATCCGTAGTGACATCATTGATTTTGTGGAGCACTGATGATATCCGATAGTGTCATATCTTCATATCTGCTTTACAGAGTGTCATAAAGATGGGTCAATGTTACAACAGCGTGCTTGTACACATCATTGTGTTTGTAAATATTGTCCAGAGGAAGGCATGAAATATGTGTATGAATAAACATTTAAAAAAAGAACAGTTTTATTTCCATTTTAGGCAATGCAGAGTACATTTCTTGAAATAGTCAACGGTCGCGTTCATTGTCTAATATCTGTTGTGATTGAGTTGTGTTTGACGTAACTCTGGGAAACACGCTGGGACAACGCTTACTACTGGCAAACAAGGATAAGCTGGACCGGCACAGAGAACGCGTTTTCGAGAGCTACGTGCCCGGCAATGAGCAAACCCATTTGGTTGTGAAAGGTAGAGCGGGCATAGGCTAGTGCACGT
This sequence comes from Haliotis asinina, assembly GCF_037392515.1. NCBI lineage: Eukaryota > Metazoa > Mollusca > Gastropoda > Lepetellida > Haliotidae > Haliotis > Haliotis asinina. Next base: position 19,390,688 of record NC_090291.1, read on the forward strand.
GCAGCGCATGACGATGAAATTGAAATTGATTTCGCTGCACACACCATGCACATAACTGTCATGTGGTCGGTGCAGCAAGTCGGCAGTACACTACACTTGATTACAGACAACCTGGGGCCCCTTCGCTCACAATGACTAGGTCCAGTGAGTGGTACTCATACATGCTAAAACGGGTCATTTGTCAGGTTGGTGTTCAACTTATCCTTGTTTGCCAGTAAGACTGTACCATGAGAGGGATTAATCTTACCTGAGGAACACTGGTTTTCTATGCATGGTTGTGTTTGGAAATATGGCCCTGAACAGTATCCCGTGACGCACGTGTGAGATCTCCTCCGTACCCCTTGTCCACACGTGACAGAGCACGTGCTCCACTTGGACCACACTGACCAGGCACCATCTTCTGCGCACACAAGCCTTGTGTCATCAGTAATGTTTAACTCACACCAGCCACACAGTTTGGAATAGTGATGCTTTTGTATCACGGCACAGAAACTCAATCGACTACATGTCGACTCCAGGTGAATACTGGACTTCTATGTTAAATTTAAATTTGAAATCTATCTATAAGTGTTCTTATAGAATTTACATGTTTGTAATCCCCAGATGTTCATTGGTATGGTGAGTTTTGGTGATTCCTTCTGTTGATGTGTTTTGCTCGGGCTTTCCAAAACGTAGCAAAATTATTGATAACACCATCAGGCTTCACTATATGCCAAAAAACAATATCCATTTAGGCCCGAGTTTGTTTTCTAGTTGGATAAAAAAAGCCTGCGTTTGTAATGTGAGTATATTTGTAATGTAATATAATTGTATGTCATTTTTGGTACCTCCTGAATGATGGTATGTCCTGAGATAATATCATGTAAGATATGTTCAGAATGATCCGTCATAATCAACAGCCAAAGATTTAGATTGTTTCACATAGATTTATACAGGGGCTGTTTTCTAAGTACACACCCATTTTGATCTTTCAAAAACATTGTGTTCGGAAATATATATCACACACCCATTTTATATATCTGAACACAATGTTTTTGAAAGATCAAAATGGGTGTGTATATCTGAACACAATGTTTTTGAAAGATCAAAATGGGTGTGTCCTTAGATAACAACCCCTATATATAAGCTGGTACTGTTTACTCTAGATTGGGAGCTGGCACTTGTGTGACTTCAGTATTTCGACTGAACCCTTGACCTTTGGATCATGTATGAATAGTGAACACATTAGAGTCGGTTATGTCCTTATGAAAGTCATCTGAAAGTAGGTGAGTTTGATTCTAGCGGACCTATAACAATCTAAAGCACACAAAATGTTTCATTCCTATTTTGATTCCTGATGTCTGTAATGCATTTATTGCAGATTTTGCATTTTGCGGGGTGCCAAGATAAAAAAGGTTAAACAAAACGGGGATCTTGAGGCTAGAACGTAGCCAACCAATTTGCTTGAGGTTCACAGATAATATATAGAAAAACAGAACACAAAAACAGCTGCATTTATACTCATTGTCCTGGTGAGGCTCACTCCTTTTTGATATCCCCTCGTACCAGCACATACCTCCACCTTGACGACAGCACACACCGACAAAACACAGTCTGTCATATGTGTTTGTTTGTTGTGTCTCCTGGGTATAGCATGCTGGCCGACAGCTTCCCCGGTATAACTGGGCACACACTGAAAAGTTTAAATCCATCACGCGCATTATCGAAACATTATTATCACAAGAAATATTTTGTTCAGCCTAAGGCATGGAAACTATACCTGATGTCGTTATCGGAAAAAGATGCATCTTTAATTGATTGTGGTTTTACTTGTTTTTGCAAGATAGATAGATAGATAGATAGATAGATAGATAGATAGATAGATAGATAGATAGATAGATAGATAGATAGATAGATAGATAGGTTGACTCCTGAGACTTCAGTCGCACAAGGAAGCGTTTATGTGATACACGTGGTCTCACCTTAGGTATGTGAGTTTGTACAAAATTGCCTCCGTTCAAACAGCAGAGAATGGGTACCCGGTGGGATAAGCCATGTGACTTTGTGCAGTGTCTTGATTATTAGCACTATGAGCAGTCACCAAGTGAATGGAGTTTATAAGTATTATAAATGCATTTATCATTATTCTTAATATACTGCACCGCAAAAGAAAAGCAACTGATTTTTTCAAGTTTTTAAATAGAAGACATAACATGAACCCTTACTTTTATGAGATTTCGTTTTGTTTCTTTTGTTGTTCATAGTAGTAGTATTTTACAGTATGAATACTAAGTAAGAACAACTTACGGGTATGGCGGATATACTGAGCTCCCAAGGATGCCAGCTGCGCTGCTAAAAGCAGCACAATCGTCACGCTGAAAACTGTCATTTTCAAATGTTCCTGGACACCCATGCTTCATTATATAGCCCTGGAAACTATGTGAAACATTACACTCCTTGCACACAGAACCGTTTAACGCCCAATACCAGGTAATTACACCATACTCTTTAGGAAAGACGGTTCTGAAGGCATTCCAAGAGGAATTATACGCTTAGGTGTTAGTTCTTTTGTAGTCTGCAAATGATGCTGAGTTTCTATGACAGTCGTTGGTTGTTTTAAGATTTTTGGCGACAAACCCAGTGCATAGTGCGCACGGCTATTTTGCACCCATAAACACGGTCTGAAGATCAGAGTTTAGAGTTAGAAGTTAGGAGTTTAATCTAGCACAGTAAACAAATGGACGTGTTTTGACGCTGCCGGTTGTGCCTTTGCCTGTGCCCTTGGATCGGTGGGGTAAACTGGAGGTTAAAGCGTGCACTGGTCACTACGAATACCCAAGTTCGATTCCCAACATGGGTATCGTTTTTGGTGTCCCCCTTGCTGGAATATTGCTAAACGCTAAACTCACTTACACTATGGTCTTATGAAGTGAGTCACTATAACACATAGATGTTAGTTATAAATGTCATGACTTTGCCTTATACTGGTAGTCATGGTTACAATGTAGGCTATTTAAACAACGTTCTTTATTCAAGAACGTAAAATCGCCTACTGTGCAATGTTATGTTTTAGAACCTTTACTCTACATTTTATAAAGAAAATCTCCCTGGGTGTCTTTTGTGATGACATAGATCAATTCAAGTACAAATACATTTTCAAAGTCCAGAACTCGCCTGTGAATTTTACACTTTAATCGACGAGTGTTAGTACAATTTAATATCAAATAACACAATGGGAGATTCTTTTTATCATCTGATATCATTCTGCAAATTCTGTGTGTTTGACTGACTGATAGAGTTGGGTTTTACGCCGTTTTTAGCAATATTCCTGCAATATTACGGCGAGGGACACCAGAAATGGGCTTCACACATTGTACCCATGTGGGGTAACGTGCTTGAGGATGTAGACAGAATATAGCGAGTGCCTGGAGCGTAAAATGTAAAGGTAACCAAATTCAGTTGCAGAGATATGTCTGACTGCATTTGATTAGGACGCCATGGTAACCGAACTCGTGGTGGTGAGAGTTAAAGACGAATCTCAGGTGACTAACAGGATCGAACAGGCTAAGTAGCTTGGGTGATGCACGTCAATGTATCCAAGTCCGCATATCGATGCTCATGCTATTAACCATTTGATATTGTGGTTATATCCCTGGAATATTTCTTTCATATGTCGCGTTAAACAACATAGTGGCATGGTAACCCTTGACGTCACAATGACCAACAGACATACAATTTCGTCATAGCTTTGTCTCACTTAACCGATATCGCCAGTATAAACACGTTGTTATGTATATTGAACGCTTATAACAGGTCCAAACTGCGGGTGACCGGCAGCATCAGTCAACGCCGCTCGACAGATAGAAAGATGGCTTGAACCCGACTTATGGGATCGCGTGGTCAGGCTTGCTCATGTGACTGACAAACGGCGTTGTATCCCAAATGTTAGCTCGATGCTGGGTGATGGACAGTACGTTCCCAGCGTCCTAACGTTCTCGTGAGAGGTCGCTTAGTGACCTGTGTAAACAGACACGGCTTGGGTCGTCGATCATACTATCAGTCAGTGGATCGTCTAGTTCATGGGCGAATATTTACAGGTTGTAGAGGAGCTGGAATATTATGCGGCGTTAGAGTACATTCACCCAGTTCTAAATCTCACCTCCCGTGATTAGACTAGGATACGGATTAGAAATCTTCAGCAATCCATGCATGTTGTAAGAGGCGATTAACGGGATCGGGTGGTCAAATGTCATCATTCGATGTTTCGATGTTTAACATGTCAATCACGGGAGTGAGTGAGTGAGTTTAGTTTCACGCCGCACTTAGCAATATTCCAGCTATATGGCGACGGTCTGTAAATAATCGACCCTGGACCAGACAATCCACAGATCTACAACATGAGCATCGATCTGTGCAACTGAGAACCGATGACATGTGTCAACCAAATCAGCGAGCCTGGCCACCCGATCCCGTCAGTCGCCTCTTACGACAAGCATGGTCGCCTTTTATGGCAAGCATGGGTTGCTGAAGGCCTGTTCTACCCTGGGACCTTCACGGGTCCTCACGGGAGTGTTTAATGCTACCGGAATATTGCAGAGTGACGTTTTAAACAACACAGCATGATCTTCATCATCTGAACCACAGAGCACTCATCTATATATGTTTTATGCTGGACATTTTTGTTTTCAGCTTCACATTGAACATCAACATCACTGATGGGAAAACCACATGTTGACCAAAAGGCGAATCCCTGTCACCTGACATGTTTTCTTTCTGGTCGTAGGTTCGAATCCAAATGATCAAAAGAGGTTTTCACCACCAAGGATTATCAACCCACAAAGTAGGTATGACCTTTGTAAACGTGTAACAATCTACACTCGTCAGATGAGAGCTAAAAGCATAACTTCGATTTATTATGAACAACTGACTGTTTCCGCGATTGATTCGTTAAGAGATAATGATTTGTACATATAGTCTTAGTGACAATGCGCCGATCAGTCGCCAAGTTCAAATCATACAATCCAGGAGTTCGTAAAGAATATTAACCCGTTCTGACGGTTTGTTTGTGTGTTTGTTTGTGGTTTAACGCCTCACTTAGCATATTCCATGTATAACGAAGGTCTGTGAATAAACGAGTCTGAACCAGACTGTTCAGTGATCAACATCATGAGCATCGATCTACGCAACTGGGATACGATGACATATGTCAACCAAGCCTGACCACCCTATGCCGTTAGTCGCCTCATACGACGGACATGGGTTCCTGAAAGCCCATTTCAACCACTGGTCCACACTCGGTTCAAGGGTCCACACTTAAACAACATACGCACATCTCGGATTTTCTTCAGAATATTGATGTAGTGATACTTAAGGTTGTTAGTACATAAACCTTTGGACACTCAAGTAAAGTTGATGTTCCTTACAAATTTATTTCTCAACATGAACACCCAGCACAAGACACGTAATAGCAATTGTTGTATGTACAGCATAAACGGCAAACGCAGATGCATTTAGATAAGAAAATATATTCTTATGGGAGTGGTATTTCTGGTACGATCATAATCACATGCTTTCTGTGATGGAGCCCCGGCAGTCTTTCAACATTTATAGGGTATCGCAAAAGGAAATGTTCTCCACACAGCGGTTTATCCAGTCCTTGTAGTTTGCTACCTCGGTGATGAAGATGGGTGGCTCGGGTGTCGTCACTCCTCCGTTGCTGACGAGGCAGTTGTTGGTGCTGATGATGCCTCTAAGCCACCACCTGTTGGACTTCTGGCATACCACAATACCGCCCCAGTCAAACTGAAACCGATTTTATATCATTTTATATTAGAATATGGATAGTGAAACTGATGATCACTTTCCAAATGATAGCTAGGGTGTTTTATACATTCTAGAAAAGATGTCTTTGCATTAAGAAATTCTGCAACACCTTGAAGGGATACATCTTGCCTGTTCATAGGAAAACCATTACCTTTTCTTAACAAATAAACATTACAACACATGTTATTGTTCCCCAAAAATATATTTTACTCACATCCCTAGGTATGGATTTATTGTTAAGTAGCTGGGGTCAGTGTGTGTATATGCGCTGTCACACAGAGCATAATCTTATAACAAAAAATATATAAAATCATAAAAATTCTTCTCCCCTTCCTCATTAGTATGAAAAACACTTAACACGTAAACTGCGTTTTTAAACTTTACAGTTATACTATAGATAAAAAGATAATAAGTTCAACGCAGAATTACTGGAACGTTACCCGAATTGTTGCAAATGTCTTTCGTTGTATGTCAAAAGTATGGAAGTAAAGTCTAGGTATGATTGATACCAAATGGAACCAAATGGTATCATTCATACCTAGATGATCATTCCAAGTTATCAACATATGTCTTTTTCACTTTTATGCTAACGCGAACATACATTTCATTTAAGAATGAACCTACCAGAAAAGTAATTCCTTTGTAATGAGATGTGTTCCTAGCTTATAGTCTGAAGGTACATCAACTGTACATACATTGAGTTAAGATGAGTTGAGCTGAGTTGGGTATTATGTCACACAATATATTGATCCCTACATCGATGTGATTGCCTTATGTTGTAATGTGAGTTTGGTTTTAATATTGTGTTTAGCCATATCCCAGCTATATCACGGCAGGGGACACCAGAAATAGGCTTCACACATTGTATCCATGTAAGGAATCAAACTCGGGTCTTCAGCGTGACATGTGAGCGATTTAACCACTTGGCTACCCCACCGCCCCTTATATTGTGATGTGTTTCTTTAAACCATTTCTTTAGTGCATACCCTGCAGGTTCGTTTTGAAAAGTGTTCATCATATCCATATATTCGTATGCTTTGAGGTGAAAGCGTTCGCTCGTCACGCCGAAGACGCGGGTTCGATTCCATACATAGGTACAATGTGTGAAGCCGGTGTCCTCCGCTGTTAAATTGCTAGAATATCGCTAAAAGTGGCGGAAAATCATACATGTTTTCCCTCATTTCATTAATACGTCAATCCAACGTACCAGACAGGCTTGAACAGACGGGCTCTCGGTTCTGCCAATGAGGGTGCCAGCTGGGAGAGGGTTGTTAGGTGCTTGTCTTGCAATGGCTTCGGTCACCTGTCTGCTGAGGAGCTTGATGGGAGCTTGTTGGGGGATATTTGATGCTTCTGCATCGTTCGCTGTAACAGGAATTTGCAACTCAAGCGATGCTGGTTTTTAACAGTAAATTCTAACGTTTACTGCATATTCATAATAGCGGCGTATCGAAACCCAAAAAACAGTATTCCAGCCAGTGAGGTGCGTTTTTACCGATTATAGATAATCATATGGCCACGTATATCACATGCATACGATGTCAAGCCATGACGCCTAAGCACATGGAAGGCACTTGGAACATGATCGGAAGACGTGAGAATCTGTGTTAAAGGCCACTAGCTACGGTAGGTCAGCTGTCCAATAGGGGGAGTTGACTAAGTCCCTGAACTTGTCACGTGCAATATTGAACATTACACTAATCGTGAGGGCATGACCATTTATTGACCAAGTAATCACAAACGTTTATTCTTGGTCTATACTCCCTGGGTTCTTCGTTGTCAGTGCCTTTGCAATACTCCGTCAACAAGTTCCTGTGTGTGTCTCTTTCTTAGGAACCATTACCATAACTCAATAGCTCTTTGTATTTCTGTGATCAATTTATATTTTCGATTATTCCCCGGTTTTAGGGGGTGTGGAATTGATCAAATATTCTGCAAAATGATTTTGTTTCTCACTTCTGCGGTCTGTAAATACTTCAATCTGGATCAGATAACCCAGTGATCAACATCATGAGTATCGGTCTTGGCAATGGAGATATGGCGACGAGTCTCAACCAAATCAGCTCGCCTGACTCCCCGATCTCATTCGTAGCTTCTTCCGACTAGCATGGGATGATGAAACCAAGTATAACCCGGATCTTCAAAGGTTTCTACAAACTGTCAACTGTTTCTACAAACGAGCATCAAATTGCTTAGCTGTAATTGCAAACAAATCCTTACGACTCTTAAGTCCAACTGAGGCCATGATGCACGTGTCATCTACTTCCGGTACGTCACATGTGCTTGTAGCTGCAGTACGCTGAGGTTCCAGACAGGCCGGGTGTTTACAGTTGTTGTACTGGATGCGGGATCTCAGCTTGAAGATAGCAATGTTGTTGCCTGAAACAAAATACAAACAGAGACCTTGACACTAATCTTCGAGAAGAATTTTGTTTTCACAGCATTCCAACATCTAGCTGACACCCAGTGAGTGAGTGAGTGAGTGAGAGAGTTTAATTTTATTCCAGTGGCAATACAAAAAGCGACAAAACCTGCTCTATCTGAAATAATAATTATGAAATGCTTTGTATGAATCCAACAAAATCATTAGTATATATGTATGAATTAAATATGTCAAACACTGACGATGTGTGTTTTCGAAAATGTTATGAAACTTGTCACAAACGGACACAGAGACAAAATAGAATATTTACCTTAACCAATTTAAAAAAAACACAAAAAAACCAAAAACAAAAACCACAAGACAAACAAAAAGGTAAAAAACAACCTATGTCCATACCAACATCTGTATCAGGCATCATTCCGACAAACTCTAAAATACCACATGTCTCTGATAGAGCTGTACAATGTTCAAAGGCCTTGACTACTGTATTCCTGGTCAACCAAATATTGTAAGTTTCTTCTGGTAGAAAGAGGTTGCTGAATGTTGAACCTCGAAGCGTTGTGGAATGTAGACAAAGTAATCCCCCAATATCTATTACAGTGAAAGAGCCACTAAATTGCTTGACGCCTGTGTTCTTACTTGTTGTGATGTTGTCATAGTCTTTGTGAATCCTCACATCTTCCAGTTCTATGACATCTTCGGGGCGGCCGTCATTACCAAAGTCTGTTATTCTGGCATCAAAGTCTCCAACGACAACTCGTGTCGACTGACGTACAACTGCTGCACTTGGCCCGTACAATCTATGAAATACATTTCACCATTGTTATGATCAATATATAACTTGCAGTTAATAAAAGACCTCTGGCTTTACCCATATAATATACGTAGTGATCTGTTTGATTGGCATGTTGGAGGCGAAATGATAAAGAATATGCTACTTTTAGGATAACAGCTCCCCTATTTTATCTTTCCTACTATCGTCGTTTACAGTGTTGTGTGTATGTGTGTATGCGTGAGGTGTGTATGGGTGTGAGAGGGGGGGGGGGTAATGGTCGGGTCGGGTGCAGGACCGGGAGATAAGGGGTGGGGGAGGTGTAGAATATATGTCAAACCGATAAATTTTGATGACCTTCATATACATTTCAAGATCCTAAATAACATTAAATGTAGCTACTTACATGAACCTTCATGTCAACATTACGACTATGGTTGATGTGAACCTGACTATGAGTAAACTCCTTGAACTTCGCTCAAAGTACACGAATCATAACGTACAACCAACAACCACCCTTTGCAAATATAACTATATAACGGATCTTTGTATAGATCTGAGTTATGAAAGCATCTGACGCATGGAGAGTTTACAATGCTGTCAGGATATACTCCTAGTTCCTCCATATACATGTACACAGTGGCACAGCCTTCTCATTAACGTTGTTTTTCGTCACATTTATAAGCATAAATATATCTTTAAATTGAATTTTCTAGTTTCACTAACCGCTTACTTGATTTTGGAACAATGTACCCTTTTAGCTGTATATCATCAATAACAAATCACAAAACGACGGCAGCTATTTGCAGCACGGTTTTTCCATTACTCTTTAAATACTTCCCCTACCTTCTTGAGAAATACCATAAAAATTAAGGTTAATTCGGATTCTACTCCGGACTGTACTACACGAACACAAGACGGTGTATTCGTATGCAGCTCTCTATGAATGTGAGTTCGAATCCCGATTCGTCTTGAACAATGGAAACTGTGTTCTTTTACAAGAAAAAGACACGTCGAAGTCTCACAAATGTGCACCTCCTGTGATTTTATGAGCATGAGACATCAAAATAGTCTGTCCTCACTTCTATACACACAGAACACGTAATTATTACAAGACTGGTGCCGTTGGGTAGCCTAGTGGTTAAAGTATTTGTTCGTTATGTCTAGGGTCCGGGGTTGGTTCTACAAATGGATTTGTGAAAATGTTCTACTTACGGAGCCGCACACACAGCGGAGGTAAGAATGTACTGATCACTGATGATTGCTCCACCACAGATTGTGAGGTTGCCGAAGTTGAAGTCATTGCCAAAGTTGGAGTTGTAGTAGATCCTGATGCTGACTAGAGCAGTAAAGGGCCATGTGCACCTGTTTACGTTTTGACCACCCAAAATCCTTCCAGTCACGGCCTCCTCACCACAACGGTCTGTGGACATGGACACAAATACATGTACATATTCTCATGTAAAATACTTGTACAAATCTGTCAGTATATGTGGTGTATTTAGCTTATAGCAATGCCTGAAGATTAATCGAGGGGGTATCGACAAGATATTACCAAGACGTTTTCAGGGTAGAAACTTTATTTTGATTTCTTTTCATCAGGACTTTCTTACATTGTCATCATCCAGAGTGACAAATTTCTCCAAACATTTCTTGACCTTGTGTAGACCGCTTAAATAGAACACCTAATTTCATGGAAAACCAACACTTCGCCACTTCAATGACTTCACTGGTATCGTCCATATATTGGCTCCTCTGTCAGGGACATGCGTTAGGTTTGAAAATTCCCTTTCCATCTCACAACAGTATCATAGGATGGGCAGTCTTCACCATAAACAGATTTCATCTTCTCTTGATTCTGTCGGGCAGTACAACCCTTCAATTGCAAAAACTTGATAACACTGCATGACTCAATATTTTGCAAGCATAGGGTTATTCCTGTTTAGGGTCAACCAGAAGATTGAATAAAGTGAAAAGAGCAGTTTCCGGTCCATTAACTAGATAAGGATCACTGATGTTATCTTATAATTTTCAACATAATTTATCAATACATTCATGGCGATAGTTAGAATTTTTCATATCCCCTCGTAAATCATACATAGAAGACAAATGTGTAATTAGATTTAAAACCAGTGTGTCTGGCATCAATTTGATTTTAAAAGTCTTCCTTTCTGATATCAACTAAATACTAGCAATAAAATCCGTGGTTTCTTACATCAATTGGACATGAAAAGCCAGAGTACCTTACATCCATTTGATATTAAACAACCATGGTTTGTGACATCAGTTGCCAGGAGCTCTGACATCACCTGAATATTCTGAATTGTCAACTGTCTTCATTAACACAACGTTATAGAGTGCATTAAGGTTATCTTTCACAACAAAACATTTATATGTTGTTCATTGTGATGACCAACTGATCAAATGCTTAAAGAATTAGTGTCTTCTTACTTATTGTTATCCGTCTGTTTTTCTTTCGGAACTGTTTAACATCTCTACAAAACATGTAAAATGAATATTCTAAAATGTCATTCAATTAGTTTGAAGTGTGAGATAGTCACAAATGAAAACCAAAATTATTGTAATTATTGTTTTCATCAATCAACAAAACAAAATGTTCTTACAAGGATATAGAGCTACATATTCATGACCACTCAGAGTATATTATTTTCATATTGCAAAACAACCTGCGAAATGTATTTTCAAGAGAGAAAATATCAAATATTGAACCCCAAACCTGGTAACTGAGCAGTTGCAATGCCGATGCAGACGGCGACAAAGCAGACGAGGCTGTGCATGACGTAGATCCTCTCCGTATCCCACGTTGATCTGTCGTGCAGCCTCTGAGTGAGACCAGAGAAGGATGGCCAATACTCAATGTGAAGATCACTAGAAGATGTACACACTACCCCACCTTACAATTAAACAAACCTAGTTCATTTGTTTGAACAGGAGACAACCCGTGTTCGCGGTGACACTTCATTCCTCTGTGATGGCCCAATCTTCTCGTCTGTAGGCTGTTCACACACATTCACCTGGCTACGTTCGTGTGATACCGTAACCTCATCAAGGTGTGAACAGACTTCGCAATGATGAAGGATGGACCGCTAATTGTTGTTTGACTTTGATTCCGCCGATAATGAGTGAATTAACCAGGTGTAAGGTGTATCTTTAGAAACTTTTTAACAAAGCCTGATTTTAATCAAAACATCTAGATGCTTTGCATAAACATAATTTGCATATATTGATGTACTGAATCCCTATGAAACCGCGAAAACGTCCAAAAACTTTAAAGCTGTAGTTATGCAGGTCAAGGAAGTTGTGATGTAAAAGTATACAGTATCTGTGAAAATTGTATGATTGTAACAGCTAACATTGACACGTACGATAACAAGCATGTAAGTCATAGTTACACATCAACAGGAACATGTTTTTAGTAACAGGCGAATAACCGGATCGGATGATGAGTTTTGCCGATGTGGTTGACACATGGCATATTATTCCAGTTACGTAAATCGATGCTCATGATATTGATCACTTGAATGTCTGGCCCAGACTCGAATATTTACAGACTGTTAAATATTGCGTGCGGCGTTAAACACCAAAAACAAGAATGCATAAATCACTGCACAGCTCAGTTCAGGAATAATCGAGATAGCGGTTGTGATCTGTAAGTACTGAGAGTTTTTTTGACTCTACAAGACTACGGCTCTACTCCGGTCCTCTAAGACCTCCAAATCGCTATGCAAAGTTCCCTCCCTTGCCTGCCCCAGAAACTTATGTTCTAGAGTTTCCGTTATCTAGGTTTGTTGGCTCCATACTTTGCCTCGTATATTTCACCAAGGCTTAAATGTCTAAGACGCACATCATTGGAAGCTTTCATCCCACATCAAACTGAATCTGATGATGATGATGATGGAATACTGTCCAGTCAACGACGGGTTGGTGGGAAAACCCACGTCATGTCTAAGGTTAGCATTCGATTGCCCACAAGAACAAAATGTGAGTGAGTATAGTTTTACGGCGCCCTTAGAAATTTACCAGCTATATATGGTTGCGGTCTGTAAAAAATGGAGTCTGGACCAGACAATCCAATGATCAACAACATGAGCATCGATATTCGCAATGGGGAACCGATGACTTGTGTCAACAGACTCAGCGAGCCTGACCACCCGATCCCGTTAGTCGCCTCTTACAACAAGCATAGTCGCCTTTAATGACAAGCATGGGTTGCTGAAGGCCTATTCTACCCCGGACCTTTGCGGGTCTGAACAAAATGAGTAAAGCGCAATAATGATGTCACCCGAGAATGTTCCTAAACACTGCGTAAACTTCACACAGGAAGATATTAACCTACCTAACGGGGCGGCGGCGTAGCCCAGTAGTTAGAGCGCTCACTCACTCGCTCACTCGCTCTTCACGCCGAAGGCTCGGGTTTGATTCCCAACGTGGGCAAATTGTATGAAGCCCATATTGCTGGAACATTGCGGCATAAAATTAAGCTCACTCACTTACTTAACCCATCTAACTCGCACCAATGTTCTTCTCCTACACAATTATAACCAACCGTCTTGATCAAAGCACCCAAACACATCTTTATCACAAGTAAATGAAGCAATAAGAAGGCAATAGCACCAGTTATGACACTTGTGTCAATATTTAATGGGGTATAATAGACAATATTTACATGTCTCCCAATGGCGAATGGGTCTGCCTTCAGGTGAAACTATCGGTGAACTGTAAACACAGAATACAAATGCACCCCAGCGAGTAAACATTCGACCTTTGAAGCGATGCAGTTGTAGTCTCATCACTTGCGTAACTAATATATTATGGTTTACTAACGGACACTCCTGTTGAAGGAATAAGATGTTTTGTAGAAAGCAATTTGAATTTATTAATAACACTACGTGTGGTATTAATATTTTTACGTCTGCAAAGTCCCATGAAAATCTAAACTTTTGGAAGGAACACTGTTTTTAAAAGATGATTCATAACTTACTTTACATACATTTGAATTTATTTTGCATGTACAATATGCACATACCATTCAATAAAAGTAGGGGATTTTGGATTTACATGACTGATAAAATGCAATTGATGAAGCTATGGAGGTAATGAAGAGAAATTAAGGGAAAATTTATTCCATTCCCTTAGAAATGTTTCATCTGTGTAGATATATATTACTTTTTCTCATATGCATTCTCATTGGCTAGTGGTATGCTCGCTAAATGATATATCCCCTACTCGTTCAATGGTATAATGCACAATAGTTATTGTTATTAAAAAGTGTACGCTTTGTCATTGCATATACAGACGAATAATATGAAAATGAAAATAAATCACACTAAAATAACTAGAATAATCATACAAAGGAGTCGTTGTGATGGAAACATCAGAAGAAGCGTCAGTACGAAAAAAACATAATATTTTAGAATTCAAAGCTGGTCTATCTAAGCCATGGAGTGTTTAGTTTCAGACTTCCATGTGTATATGAATGGCTAGAGCCTATTTAAATAGCCTCTAAATGTATTCGTGCTGACATTACTTAGTTCTCCAACCTCTTATACACCTTAAAAGAAAACATATATGATGAAATCCTAGATTGAGAGCAATGCTTTTATTTTAAGAGCTGTCATCCATTCCACTTTAGCTAGCGCATCTAGTTTCAGCAAACAGGGTGGTGAATACTTCGGAACAACGGTTCGCAAATAAACTATTTTCTTGAGGGTACGTGGATAGATTTCAATTAATTTCAAGGACTTCTTGTTCCTGGTAAGACTTCCTTGTATACTGTAAAGATATTCGCGTGTGGCATATATACACATGGAATTTAACATGATAATGTCATAGATAATTTAAAGAATTAACCCTTTCAGGGGTTGCGAACAATAAAATAAGGAGTGTACTCTTACAAATGTGTTGACAAGACATCCAATCATGACAATCTCGATGAAACACCAAATATAGAAGGGATGAAAATTAATACATTTCTATAACCATAAGAAATATCTACTGAAGACATTCAGTTGTAAGATTCTGACTATGTCACAAACATGTATTTATGAATTACAGGTATCAAATAATGATAAACCGGTGCTGGTATAAATGAGAGCATTTCTGTTCGTATGCCCACAGAAACGCACGAGCGAGCGGGTACGAATCGTTTGTCACTGTAGGTCTTTATTCATCAGTAACGGTATGAAACAGATAAGAGTATTTGTAGATAAAGAGATACAATTAAACGTCTTGATTTGTCCATCTGAGCTGACATTTCTATTCATATGCCCAAAGAAACAGATAAGCAGGACGAAGTGCGCAACTGATGGCCATGGAATGTCTCTTTGTCTCAAATAGAAAAGAAAAATGTATGTCTCACAAACTGACAAATTGCGCAAGCATACTCAAAACCATGTATCGTGTTCCAGAGGAATGTGAAACATGTTACAGGGAAAGTGTGACTGAATATTAGAAATATATGAACTAATACTGAGACATCTATCCTTAATGTCCTCAAAGTGATAGTTAAAGACGCCTCTTATAGAAACACAGCAATGACATTAAACAACACTAACAACAGCATCTAATAGTACAACTGACACAAGTGACATTGAAAAACGGGATCTCATTTTAGGGAAGCTTTCTTTTTATTATCAAAAATTGTTTTTATTTAGACTACTTATACAACAAACAAAAACTTGATTGGAAATATGAATACGTTACATCCTACCCGATACCAATATATAGAAGACAGCTGTAAGTACAGCATAATGTGGACACGATGAACTATGCGCACATTTCAGAGCAAGTACCATGATAAAGTTCCTGAAAAAATGTTGGGTAACATACCTAGGTATGACAATCTAACCTCTCAATATTACACAAGGAGTACGGTTCATTTAACAACTAACTAACTAACTAACTAACTAACTAACTAACTAACTAACTAACTAACTAACTAACTAACTAACTAACTAACAACTAACAACATATCTGCTCCAAGAAACTACGTCAATAACTAAAAGAAAAATATGATAATGCATACTTACATGTTCATTTGGATCTATTATATGACATTCTCTTGGGATGTGAAAAAATGTAAAAAAGGTACAAAAATGTGGAAAATGTTTGAAAACTGTACATTACATTACAGTCGGCTGTTTTATATCAGAAGGCGTTCATGTAAAAGACTTGATATGGTTTCTTTCTGGAAACAAAATTTTGTTCGTAGAATTATGTTTTGTTTTGGGTTCCACGTGAAGCGTGAAGGCGTAAGTAATGTGGAGGAGTGAGTGAGTATCGATTTGTTCCTCTTTTGGCAATGTTCCAGCAACATCTCGTGGGGACTCGAACCTGGACAGACGCTTTAATCATCACGCTACCCCACCTCTCCTAATGATGGAAGAAGAAGCGAATTGTGAGAACGACAGAACTCAGGTTATAAGACTTTCAACAAAAAGGTCACGAACCTTTGTGATATACCCAAATTCAACATGCAATGAACACTCTATGTTTGTCTGGTCGGGCAGAATGTTATACATGGGTTACCTCCCTTTCACTGTTATTTGAACTGTCAAACGTAATTTGCGTCTCGTTGATGTGACCATTTTCATGACAGACATTTTTGTTTGAGGACATACCGATATACTCATGTTGTTTGATATGTTTTATAATGTAAACATTATGTGGTCATGAGTATACATGCTATTCATCATTGTTCCAATCCTTGTCAGACGGTTCAGTGACAATCGTTGAACAAGACAGCTGTAGTTACTTACGCCCAGTCACTTCGGTAGAATTTTAACATGGATGTCAATAATATTCTGTCCATTATTAAGTGTGTTATTACCTCTACATGTATTCTCTCCATCAGAGCACGGGAAGTGTTAATAACATACAAAGTTACTGTAGTTGTTACACCACAATTACTTTCATGTCCTCCTTCATATAATGGTAAGATTTGGAAGTTTATCCATTGTCACACAAAAATCTCAACACACCACCTCCACTCCACTGTACAATAATATTTCTACTATGTTATTGGCATGCGTTTGTGAATCAGAATGAAATATATGCATCCCGTGTTTACAAAATTGATACCACCTATTACAAGTAAATGAGTAGACAAGTCATCTATTCATCCACTGCAACACAAAAAATCTCAACACACCAGGTCCATTGTACAATAATATTTCTACTATGTTACTGGCATGCGTTTGTGAATCACAATAAATTGCATGCATCGTGTGTTTGAAAAACTGACACCACGTATTACAAGCACACAAGTAGGTGAGTCACCTGTTCATCTGGGAGAACATAAGATGAAATGTGATCAACAGCAAACCAGAACATTGCATACGACTTAATATTCGTCACTGATGTATTAAATTTGTACGTTTGTCCACATGTCTCTCATACGCATACTCATAGTGCGACGGTGAGCAACAACGAAACAAAAATAATCAAAAGTTTTGAGATCTTTCACGAAGTCTGCAGCGTTAACGTTGTGACATAGGTGCAATAATGTTTGAGCCCTAGCATTATGACGTAAACCTTAAACGATTGTAAACGTTGGAACAGGTGTCGAAATAATAATTATAGGTCAAAGTCACCCCTCTTGTGATTGTCACGATACACATTTATATTTAGACATGAATATGACAGTGACGAAGCAGTTTCGCAGGTTTATTCCAATGTGGGATGGTAAGGACGATGATAGTAAACTGGCTATATGACCGCAACTGTTTAGTATGAAACATCTTAATCTGATGTCAAACAGAGTACACAATCATCGCAGCCTCTGGCACAGAAAATAGGATGAAAGATGGCGGAGTTACATTCATGTAGCAAGAACCTAATGTACATGTGTATAGGTATATTTACATTGCTCACGGGTCAGTCACAAAGGCTGTTGACTGAAGGAAGTGTTCTACAATATTAGCGTCATGTTTCTAAGACGTCCTCCACACAAGACTGATTGTACGTCTGTGACATTCTAACGGTATGTACGTGTAGTGTGACGGCAGGGCGGGGAGGTATCGTTAGGAGGTTGTATGTCACACAGAGGGAATGGACACCACTGTGTAGGTTCGCAGTAGTAAGATCTGACCCCATGGGAAGATAGACTTACCAGCGTGGAAGCTATTCAACGTGTGAAGCACTTTGTTTAAACTGTCAAAAAGTCTGATTCTCAGTAATGATCGTTAAAGTGTGTTAGAAGCAAAGTCCTTTTATGTGTAATTTATATACATAGGCGTCATACTGTCACGTTGTCCCTCCCATCAGTATGTGACAGTAAAACCTTACATTGTTGAGCATGCATTATTCCACTCATGTGCGTCCCTGAAACAACTGAAGACGTGTTAACTGATGGTTGTCACTGAAACAACTGAAGACGTGTTAACTGATGGTTGACACTGAAACAACTGATGACGTGTTAACTGATGGTTGTCACTGAAACAACTGAAGACGTGTTAACTGATGGTTGTCACTGAAACAACTGATGATGTGTTATACTGATGGTTGTCACTGAAACAACTGATGACGTGTTAACTGATGGTTGTCACTGAAACAACTGAAGACGTGTTAACTGATGGTTGTCACTGAAACAACTGATGACGTGTTATACTGATGGTTGTCACTGAAACAACTGATGATGTGTTATACTGATGGTTGTCACTGAAACAACTGATAAGGTGTTAACTGATGGTTGTCACTGAAACAACTGATGACGTGTTATACTGATGGTTGTCACTGAAACAACTGATGACGTGTTATACTGATGGTTGTCACTGAAACAACTGATGAGGTGTTAACTGACGGTTGACACTGAAACAACTGATGACGTGTTCTGACTTTTTGTCACTGAAACAACTGATGACGTGTTCTGATTGTCATGGAAACAATTGATGACCTGTTCTAATGGTTTTAACTGAAACAAATGAAGAGGTATTCTGGTGGTTGCCAGCTTTAGCGGAAACTTTACAATTGTTCGCAGATCAGGCAGAACAGCTGTTGACTGAAGGGAGTGTTCTACAATACTAGCGTCATGTTTGCAAGACGCCCTCCTCACAAGACTGAATGTACGTTCGTGACACCGTGGCTGTATGTACGTGTAGTGTGACGGCAGGGCGGGGAGGTATCATCAGAGGGTTGCATGTCACACAGAGGGAATGGACACGATGATGTGGGTACGCAATGGGGAGTTTTGATCTCATGGGAGGATACTGTTGTGTGTTTAACATCTTGCCAATGTGGAGGCAATTCAACTTGTGGAGTTTACATAGTCACAAAGACCGATTCTTAGCAATGACCGGCGATGTTGAAGCAAAAAATCATTTTATGTGTAATTTATATAAACAGTCAGCTTCATATTGTCAAGTTGTCTCCCTTTCACCGATGCGCTGACAGTACGCTTAAACTTCATATTTATAGACACACATCATTTTATATGTGACTGTAACTGAAAACAAGTTTCGATGATTGTCAGTTTTACACGTTTACAGCGATGCAGGGAATTAAAATCACTTGAAATAAAAATACAACAAAGACGTCTTGAACTGGAAACAAAAACCGAAAAATAAACGTGATGAGACAAGGGTAAATGAGTGGAGATTCTCTGTATCATCTAAAATCATTCTGCAAACTCTAAGTGTTTGAGTAAGTGGGCGAGTTTAGTTTTATGCCGTTTTTATCAACATTCCAACAATATCACGCGGGGACACCTGAAATGGACGTCACATATTGAACCAATGTGAAACACGTGTGAAAATACTATTTGATGGTGATGAATCTTGAACAAGTATCGTTATGTTTTGGACCTTATGTTTAGATTGTTGTGGCGATTTCGTTCAGCTCAGTAGCACTTCCTAAACGTTCTGTATATATAATATATAATGCATGATATTGTAATAAATATCATTGTACGCATTAATTGGAAATAAGTTCAGTCAGTCGGTGATTCTTTTGGATTCTTTTCGGAGCTGATGTTCCAATCCCGAGAAGAAGTCATGGAGTCACTCCACACACTGATGATCTAATTTGACACCTGACAAAGTAGAAATACAATTCCTGTTCCTGATTCACACTTGATCCCCTAACACATATAATTTTTATTGAAATAGATAATTCCACTTAAATTGAAAAGACTCCGTACTGAGATGACAGATTGAAATTGAGATTGACATTGCTTCATGTACGGCATCAGAATTACAGAATTGGCTTCTACATAGTTTAGTTTCAGGTACCTGGCCCGCCTGTTTAAGTTCCATGCGCCGTTGCAAATGTGCCTTCCTACGTGCATGTTTAGTTTTTGGAACGTGGCTACCATAAATATAATGTACTGGATTCGGTGTAGCAATAAACCTTCAGCAAATCCTGTTTGTTGCAAGACGGGATGAGAAAATCAGTGTCGACCCTTTCGTATTAGGTTTCTCATCTTAGTAGATATACTAATGAATCACCTGGTTATCTGATCGACTCGCGATATTTCGATATTTCGAAAGACCACTGCCAGATGTCCAGAATAATGCTGAGTGCATGTTAAACATGTAAAAATTGACACACATCTCGATGAAAGCAATGGACAAGGTGGAATTAAGTAGCGAATCTGTTTATTTGGTCAAACAACGAGAAGAATATAGTTGGCGTTTTTAGTTACTTTTGATGAAACTGAGGATGTCTGGGTGTCTCAGGTCGACACCGAGGGAGGGGAAACTGTCGGTGCAGCTGGGATAGTTGATGACGGACTGAAAAATCCATTTGTCTTGTACCAAACATCTGACCATGCCTCCCTCGTCACCCTGTAATGTAAGTGCGAAATAGCCTTCATGTAGTCCCCGAACATTCAATGATCATTACAACGTGCATTTCAATTTACATGATTATAACTGATCACCTCAAATTTCAAATTTCAAATTACAATACACCCTCTGTTAGAAAAGTCTGCAACATGGAAGTACTGTTTATTTCAGTCTTTGTCGGAATGGTAGTTTCAATTCATCATGAAGAATTAAACCATGAAACCCTGTTATTTTTTGTGTGTTCGTTAAAGATGCATTCAACAATAATCGAGCGAAATGACACCCACATATCAACAGGATCAGACAATCAAGTGACAATTTGAGCATCAATCTATGCACCCGGATTTGGTAGCCTCATAGCACAATGTTTGGTCAAACCTGTGAAGATTCGGGTTATCATTGGTCTTCAGTGGATATATTCGCTGAAGCATGTCATCCTATCCCAATCGATGGTCATGTTGAAATTCACTGGATTGTCTGGTCCAACTTCTATTATGTCCAGATCATCATGATATAGCTGTGGCATTGCTGAGTGAGGCATTAAACAGCAAGAAAAAACCGCCAAGACATATTGCTAAAGTACTTCCTGGTTTTAGGTAAATGGAATGTTATTCAGTGCCGTGAAGGAATGTGATTGTCCAGCATGTACGCACGGTTAGCGGATGGATGTGTACAACCATTACGCTTGCTTTGACTTACCTGACACGGCGCCTGTGAAGGGTCATGTGGCACAAGACAGACAGTGTTGTTAGGCGGGCTTTGCCCTCTTGCCTGTTTGTAGACGGCGTCACAAACCGTAGGATTTAGATACCTTCCCCTTGTCTCTCGCAATCGGCGGGACAGAGACACCGTCACATCTGAAATCAACACACCAGTCCAGATCTGATAATGAGCTACCCCGAGAGTTGTCTAAGGTGCTTCAATAGACATGAACTAGAAATATTCCAGCTAAATGGCGTCGGTGAGTAAATAATCGAACCTGGACCAGGCAATTCAGTGATTCATGATCATCGATCAGCGCCTGCATGGTGCAATTACATGCTTCAACCAAGTCTAATCACCCGACAAGCAATGGGTTGCAGTTACAGACGAAATTTTCACAGGTCGAATTTTCAGAAGTGAATGTCATTTAAACGAAAAAACTCTGCGCCTGTGTAACTTGACTAGAGCGTGGTATGACATTTGAGTGTTTAATAGCCACGCACCAATCAAGCAGCTAGATCTAGTCCCAAATTCCATGCTTGGAAGAGGAGCTGAACCAGTGTTCAGACTTTGGGTAGGTTGATGGCGCGTCATAGTACCCCAAGGTCAAGGACTGTTTGGTCTGGCAGAGAGAGACTAACTTAAATTTTTAGTGGAATACTTTACGCCGTATCATAAAAGAAGACACAACATATCTTATTCGTGAAAAATGTTGACGTACCACTGTAGAATCCCCAACCAGCAAAGGCACACGTCTCCAAGGTGGAGTCTTCACATGAACTGTCACGTGGTCCAGGAAGGCAGGCGGGGAGGACACATCTATTGAAGGCAACGTCTTCATCAAGATGAAGAACAGCAATGTCGTATTCTATAACAATGGACAGGTTTTTAAGTGACTGCGGTATATCGAACTGCTCTTTGAACAGTATTTCGTGGCTGACATGTTCATATCAGGATGAGTGAGTTTAGTTTTACGCTCAGCAATATTCCAGCTATATGGCGGCGTTCTGTAAATAATCGAGTATGGACCAGACAATCCAGTGATCAACAACATGATCATCGATCTGCGCAATTAGGAACCCATGACATGTGTCAACTAAACCGATCCGATCGCCTCTAACGACAGAGTCGCCTCTTATGGCAGGCGTGGATTGCTGAAGTCCTGTTCTACTCTGGACCTTCACGGGTCGATATCAGGATGAAGAAGGGTGATGTAGGATGAGGTGTTTCGGGGGCTACATTCAAGTTCAGGACTTCTAAGCCAGAGTCACTGATCACAGGTAAGATCATAATCAGACATCTTCTATACGAACGCCAAAATACCCATACAGATTTCTGAAATATACATGGACCTCCATATCCATATGATACTGAGATACAGAAACAGGGGTCTCGATACTTGCAAGATAACGTAATGTTAACACAATGAAAGTTCATGCCCATAAGATAATGAGCTATAAACACAAGGGACGTCGTTATTCATAAGATAATAAGCTATAAACACAAGGGATGTCGATATTCATAAGATAATGAGCTATAAACACAAGGGGCGTCGATATTCATAAGATAATAAGCTATAAACACAAGGGATGTCGATATTCATAAGATAATGAGCTATAAACACAAGGGACGTCGATATTCATAAGATAATATGCTATAAACACAAGGGACGTCGATATTCATAAGATAATGAGTTATAGTCACAAGGAACATTGATACCCATAAGATAATGAGCTATAATCACAAGAAACTTTGATACGCATAAATAAATTAGCTGTAAATAAGGGGAACATCGATACTCATAAATTAATGAGCTATAAACACAGGGGACATCGATACTCATAACGTATCGAGCTACAATTTAACGAAGACGGGTTACTGCACATATATTACCATTCCCAGCATGTTGTGGATGAATGACAGTTTTGTTGATCTTAACAACAACTTCAAAGTTGTCTGCATTCAAGGCTTCGTTGTCCAACAGCAGATTGTTCTCACCAGCAATAACACTGTGTGGGGTGTACCTGGGAAAAAGATAAATATCCCAACACTGTCATGTGCCTCATACTAATTATCGTATTCAATGTGACTCACTACTAAAATTTCTGTTTAAAACAACGTGGCATCAATGAAAATAATCAATAATAGACACATGAGTTTTCATAATTTTATACAAGATCAATTTTATGGAATGATATTATATATACTTTATCATCAGTGATAACTGTGGATGAAAGAAACCGGTCATAAAAATAGATACTGTGATAAACAAGCTCTTGTTTCCCGTCAAATAACATCTCATGTCAAGTAACAGCAGCCTACATTGTAACTGACAACAATCGAAAAAATGAAAATTCAGTACCTCGTGAAGGCTCTGATTTTACTCAATTCAAGAATTAAGATGTGATTAAACACTGAATTGTGTGTTTGTTTGGTATTTGGTAATTACGCTTATTGTTGTTTTGACGCCGCTTTTAGCAATATTCCAGCAATATCACGACAGGGGACACCAGAAATGGGATTTCACATTGTTGTTTGGAGGGACAGCGACATAGCCTAGTGGTTGATGACGCCGAAGCCCCGAAGCCCCATATGAGTACAAAGTGTGAAGCCCATTTCAGGTATCCCCCGCCTGTGATATTGCTGTAACATTGCTAAAAACGGTTTAAAACTAAACTCACATACTATATCTTGTGTTTGGTTTCTTGTGTGCCTTTACCTTGATGCACAAGAAGCGGTTGTGATGACCTTCCTCTTGCCGATCAGAACCCCTGTACACCTGTGAGCAGGTATGTTCCCTGGCCCTAGCCGCACAGACACCATCCATGGCCACTCACACAGTCCAGCAATGGGAGCATTCAGCATCCGTGCAGTTACTATTGGCAGTGCAGCTTCACCACATGGCTCTGGTGGAAGAAAACACAATAGGTAGCGTCGAAAACACAGTCTGCTCTGATCCAACGAATCCGTTGTTAAATGACCAGATGGCCGTCACGTAAATACGTGCAAACACCTGGTTGCAGGTACAGCAACCTGTAGTAAACTTGGACGAAGTACTGTGACTATGTGTGCCAGTCTACGTATTTGCGAATGGGTACTTCGTAAGGATGGATCGTTGGATCATTGGATTGTCTGGTCAAGACCCGATTATTTACAGATCGCCTCCATATATTGTTGAGTTCGGCGTAAAACTAAATTTACTCCGTCACTCAATGTGAATTGATGAATATAAACTTACACTAAACAAAATAAAAAAATGGCTTACCATCTACTCGGATTTCCGTACCTGAAAAGAAAAGATGTACCGGTAATGTTCCAATCAATAATAGCTCCCATGGATTCAAAATATGAAGGCATAAATGACCAAATAGGCTCAATGGTGTATCTAGAGTTGTTGGACAATCTCTTTTCATATTACAATATTTCATCTTTGGCTATGTAGACATAACAATCTCGAAGGACTTTCTGTGGGGTTCAACACGAGGTTAAAACCATTAGTTGTCGTTAAAAGCCCCACTCAGCAATATTCACGCTATATGGCAGCGGCGAGTAAATGATCGAATCTGGACCAGACAATCTAGTGATCACATCATGAGAATCATTCTATCTACCCAGTTCGGATACGATGACATGTGTCAACCCAGTCACCGAGTCTGACCACCCGATCCTCCCTGTTGCCTGTTACGACAAACATGGGTCACTGAAGACGAATTCTTGTTTTCTGGGAAAATACCAATATGCGAAACCAGTGATAATTGAGTAGATATGCATCCAGAGACTATATTCAAAGGCACTGACACTAAGAGTTGGAACGAACACCAAGCACGGTTCACACACCCCTGCTCTCATCCTACCTGTCAGATGTCCAGAATGAGCGAGTTAATAATTGACGTCACATCGGTAATATCAGATGTCCAGAACAATATCTGTATGAGGATAGGGTGTTTTTTTTAACTTACAAGTTTTGTTCTGGATTTCATTTTTGACAATTCCCAAAGCACTGAAGTTGGCAGCTGTAAACACCAAGCTGTTGTCTGATGCTATTGCTCGGAGTTCCTCCATGCTAATTCCACTTCCTACGCCAACAGAAATGACCTTGACGCCATCTTGGTGCAACAGACTTGCTTCAGAAGCTGTGCTATTCATGTTCGCTGACCGACCGTCTGTGATGACAATGAGAATTTGTGTGGCTCCGGAACGACCTCCATTACTTGCCAGAAAGCTGTTTTCTCTAACGAAGGTGAGCGCACTTGCTGTGTTCGTTGCACCGTCGAGGTATCTCACAGACTGAATTGCCTTCAAAGCAACAGATAAACTGATTATGGTCATTTTGCAAGGAACTAAGCGAGAGGAACTCGCACCAAAAATCGTTACGATCTCACACGAAAATATTTCCTTTTTGATAGCAGTAAAATACTGATAGCCTTGAGTGACTAGGCATATACGAGGTCTTGCAGTTTGGCTCGTCAACAAATGACCGTCAAGTTGTTCATCTGTTTGTAACAGTCATTTATTGTTTGGCCCCACCCCAGCATGACAGACCATACGAACGACACCATGAGCATCGTACATCTGCTCGACCACCCGATCTCAGTAGTCGCCTCTTACGATGAACATGGGTTGTTGAAGACCAATTCGAACCCGGTTACTAACGGTATCAGATATAAACTATCACGTCAGAATTTAGCGCTGCAGTATCGTTAATGTTCAGGTGATGTCTGTGTCATTTTGTCCTATCGTTGCCTTGGATCCTTTAATAAATCTGTTTAACCAATCTTGTAATCAGCTCACTTGTCAGTGAGTTAACATCTGGCTCTGGATCACAGGAATCAATGTTCATAGAAACTACATCAGCATGGTTCAAAGATGTGCAAAGAACCAACATTGTCTAACGACCCAATCATATTTTTTTGACTCCTTTGACAAGCATTGCAGTGCAGGAGATCCATCTAGCATGACTCCACCTTGTGTAATAATAAGAAAGAAAGATCACTGAGTACATGCGAGTCAAACGCACCAACATGAATTATGCATATTAAAATGAGTACAACTATACCTTCACAAGATCAGCGCGGTTGTTGTATCGATTAAGGTTGAATTGATTTGCGACATTTGTGGAGAAGAGGACCACACTAAACTGCATAGCGGAGGGACCCACAGAAAAACCTTGGACGAAGTCAGACACAAAGGACACTTCCTCGGCGAAATTCGTCGGTCCCACGCTCCCAGACGTGTCCAGAAGGAACACGATATCCGCTTGAGCTGAGGTACTGCATTCTATAATGTGAACAATGAAATCAACATGAGCCGATGTACTCCCTTCTGTATACAATGTCAAGCATGATGTCAACATGAACTCAGGTACTGCATTCTATAATGTAAACAATGAAATCATCATGAGCCGATGTACTCCCTTCTGTATACAATGTCAAGCATGATGTCAACATGAGCTGAGGTACTGCATTCTATAATGTAAACAATGAAATCAACATGAGCCGATGTACTCCCTTCTGTATACAATGTCAAGCATGATGTCAACATGAACTCAGGTACTGCATTCTATAATGTAAACAATGAAATCATCATGAGCCGATGTACTCCCTTCTGTATACAATGTCAAGCATGATGTCAACATGAGCTGAGGTACTGCATTCTATAATGTGAACAATGAAATCAACATGAGCCGATGTACTCCCTTCTGTATACAATGTCAAGCATGATGTCAACATGAACTCAGGTACTGCATTCTATAATGTAAACAATGAAATCATCATGAGCCGATGTACTCCCTTCTGTATACAATGTCAAGCATGATGTCAACATGAACTCAGGTACTGCATTCTATAATGTGAACAATGAAATCATCATGAGCCGATGTACTCCCTTCTGTATACAATGTCAAGCATGATGTCAACATGAACTCAGGTACTGCATTCTATAATGTAAACAATGAAATCATCATGAGTCGATGTACTCCCTTCTGTATACAATGTCAAGCATGATGTCAACATGAGCTGAGGTACTGCATTCTATAATGTGAACAATGAAATCAACATGAGCCGATGTACTCCCTTCTACAATGTCAAGCATGATGTCAACATGAGCTGAGGTACTGCATTCTAAAATGTCAACAATGATATCAACATGAGCCGAGGCACAACATTCTACAGTGTCAAACATGATAGCAACATGAGTCAAAGAACGCCATTCTAAAGTATCAAACAGTAGTCGACGGGGAATTGTGACCGAACATATTCCAATATGTTATATTTTACAAATATCAAACGCATTACTATCCTCAACAAAAATACCGTGGTCTACAACATCGTTGACTGGGTAATGATTATTCTACATTCTGCAGAGTCAACCATGATGCATCCACTCATTGCAGATGTTTTATATGTCTCTAAGTATGCAAAATTCAAATGAAGACAACTCTCAAAATCGCTGTCAAAATACACTGAAAGAGAACTATGAATTCAGTGTAAGTAATAGCCCTTTGAATGCCAGTATCCTTGTAGCAAAATATATGCTTCACAGATATAACATTCAGAAAAGTCAAACTAAAATTTAACCTTCACAAGAAATATATTGATACTATCAAGCAACAAAATTTACTTCTCAAGCTGTAAAGATGCAAGCTTTCAAGCTTTTAAGCCTTTGAAGCCTCCTCATCTTCTCTCTATATCCTTTTAGTGATCCTGTATAAATATTATCTAACTGACAATTTTACGTTTTATGCACATCAACACTCTAATATATGCATTAACATATTTTGAAATAATAAAATGAAAGGATATGTACAAAAAAGGAAAAACAATTATGCATATACTCAAAGCCACGTACTGCATGCTACAATATCAAGCATATCAGTAAATCATACTGCAGTTGCCAACATGCTATTAAAAAGAGCCAAAGCATTGCTGTTTACAATATAAAACACAGTTTCTGTCTGTCAGGTCAAGACAGTACCGCATGTTGAAGGTAAGACGTAGTAATCAGTGCATAGGCATATGGGAGATAGACATCTTAATTACATTTCGTAGTGTCGTTACACAAATATTCACGTGGAGCAATTACATGTCGTAGTGTCGTTACACAAATATTTACGTGGAGCAATTACATTTCGTAGTGTCGTTACACAAATGTTTACGTGGAGCAATTATATTTCGTGTGTTGGATCCTGCACAAATAAACCATTTGAACAGCAGGTTCTGATTTTTCAATTATTTGAATATTTGTTACCATTTCTATAGACAATGTCTCACATGCACTTTGAGCAGCACAATGCCACTGGCCAAAGTTGCCAAAAATGCGTTTCGATGTTGACTGTTCCGTAGTTTAGTTTTCAAGCTATTCTAAAACGTCATTGTCTTGAAGCAGAACTTACCGTTTGTAACATCTCCGAGTGCAGACACGGACATGAGCAGCAGGATGAAAAATGCACCTAACATTCTGCACCGAGAAGTTATTCTACTCATGAAATTACGCTGCAATCTGATCATCAACGGACGAACGATACCTGAAGATCTGACTAATGTTCGCCCAAGGAGAGCCGTTTATAAAGCTTTAAATTACTTGGACGAGGAAGTGAAGCACCCACTGTGGATGTTTCCTACAACGTGTAGAGCTAATGGGTTTCGTGGAATTTTTTTGCAGTTGGAGACGACATGATAAAGAAAATATGGCGGGTCCTTGTTGAAAAGTGAATTGCTAATTGGCCAGCATCCCCCAATTTGATTGGTCAAAGTTCCTTAGAGCTGGATCAGAAGCGGTCTCTTTTGGAATATTTTTTTATCGTCTGTTTAGTGTTTTAGTTTTTGTTTTTAGATATTTACGCAAGGGGGATATTGTACTACAGTAAAAGGTGGTTTTGTAATGGGGTTTCGTTGTATACCAGAACATTACATTTAAGTATTCAAACCACACATGATATCTTGTTTACGACTTTGAATTGTAAACACTATTCCCACCCTTTAAGTCAACTATGTACGCCTATGTACAGAGCCTTTGTAAACAGTGTTGGAGTGTTGTTAATAAAACAACCTCTCCATTTATCAGTAACAAATTCTTGTGAAAAGTGAATGTATGTTTTTAATCTTCTTTATTCATCATATCTCAACCACTGCTGTGTAAAGTTTCATTTAATTACGCGCATTGGTTTGGCAAACAAGACACTATGGGATGCATCTAAATGGTGTCGGTTTGTGAAAGACATGCATGTAAGCCTGTTCAAGCTCTTGACTTGGCTGCTTGTCTTCATCGGCAGGTGTAGATTATGTGAACTGAGATGACATCAGGACTGTCTTAGCAGCTTCCAGGTGCACATTTTCAGTGCATGATTAATGTGTAGTGATGTACAGTATTCCGTCATCCTCGTCGACATCATCATCATCACCATCATCATTACAGAACTAAGGTTTGTTTCAAGTCCATAATCGGTGTTTCAGATCGTCCCTCACTTCACTCAGATCAAAAGAGCGATTTTTTGTGGATCCATCGTCTTTTCAATCAGTGCACCCCTCCTTCAATGTTTACTTTCGATTCTACAAAATTTACACGTTGGGAGGTAAACAATTACAAAAGAGATTAACTTACCTCGCTCAAAGTTTTCATTTAAATGATACTGGTTTGAGCTAATAGGATTTTGTGTAATCCCACGGCGCATATTGCCGGACTTTTATCACGGCACAACCAGTAGTCCCGGCTTTGAGTGAGTGAGTGTCGTTTTGCGCCGCAATATGTTAAAACATGCATGGGTTCGAGTAGAGCAATTCCAACCCTGAACTTCACGAAGAAGCAATGTTTACCACAGCTTGGAGTATAATAGTCCTTTACATAGTTATACGCATGCGATTCGAAAGCAAGGACAATGTTCTGTACCGTACTGTAGGCGGTCTGTGTCGGCCCTTAATAGCATACCCAGGGGATTCTTGGTCATATTATGTCCGCAGAGACATACACATCTTTAGGAATTGCATGGGGTAGCATGTTAAAATTCCGTGCTATACTTCTTCCGTTTCATGATATATGGTCAACTACGAGTACCACGGATGCGTTTGTAATGGACAGACCGATTTAACGAACTGAGGATTCTATATTTCCACTTGGTGAATATTTTGGTTGAAACGCATGTATGTATGTATGTATGTATGTATGTATGTATGTATGTATGTATGTATGTATGTATGTATGTATGTATGTATGTATGTATGTATGTATGTATGTATACATACATACACACAGCATACGGTGTGGTATTGTCCATATTGTCCTGGGCCTCCATTCACAAAGCACTAAGGTGATCATAAGTCACAAAGGTGACCTTAGTGCAGTGTTAAAGAATGGCAGTTAAGGTTAACCTTTATGAAGGTTGCTTCGTGAAAGGAACTCCGGCTCATTTTAAAGTATATGGTTTATTGTGTAAGTGAGAACGTCCTTACAACTCGAACACATTCTTTCAATCGACACATTTATTACACGACTAAGTATATACATATCAAAGGTGCAGCTTCGGCTCTGATTAGCAGATGGCTCCTCTTGCAAGGTTCGATGTTTCAGTTGGAATTGATGAAGTTGATGATGGTGGAGGCCCGCAGGTCGACTCCTAAAGTGGGATACGTGTCTTTACAGCTGGGCACGTTGATGAGGGACTCCAGAATCCACCTTCCTCTTTCTGCACAAGCCACCATTCCACCTTCGTCACCCTACAAAGGAATCAGATATAATCCTCATGAAGAGCATCTTCATACATGTGTTCATCATAGGAATGGTGCGTGAAACATGGGATTGATGTTGGTAACATGAGTCTATAATGAAATTAAACTAGCCATTATATTTTTCAATCATAGGCTGCATTGATTGACAGTTTGGTCACTTCCTAAAACCTGTTATGTGACCCTGCTGCGATAGGAATGGGGGGTTTAAAATGAATTAGGTTCGGTCTATATAGATATCCTGAATATTTCCGGTCCCTTCGATCATAACATCATGCCCCGATTATGTGTAGCAATGCTCATAGTTTCAGTGACTGGTTCCGACCTTTTATATTACTGACTCTCTCGTTACATCATATTCTACCACTGAACTTTAAAACACTTGTTCAAATCGCATTAACAACCTCTCTACCATGTCACGTGACGAACGATTCTACCTGACATGGCCTCTGATCCTTGTTTATGGGGTTAACACAGACTGTGTTGGCAGGGTTTAAGTTGTAAAGCAGAGGTTTCAAATCACATTAACAACCTCTCTACCATGTTACGTGACGAACGATTCTACCTGACACGGCCTCTGATCCTTGTTTATGGGGTTAACACAGACTGTGTTGGCAGGGTTTAAGTTGTAAAGCAGAGGTTTCAAATCACATTGACAACCTCCGTACTACAGAATGTTAATTGACTAACTGTTCTCTCTGACATGGTCTCTGGTTCTTGTTTATGGGGTTAACACAGACTGTGTTGGCAGGGTTTAAGTTGTAAAGCAGAGGTTTCAAATCACATTGACAACCTCCGTACTACAGAATGTTAATTGACTAACTGTTCTCTCTGACATGGTCTCTGGTTCTCGTTTGTGAAGTCTAAATCAGTTCTTAATCAGAGGTTTCAAATTGCTTTAACAACCTCCCAACCATCGACCGTTAATTGACTAATGGTTCTACCTGACATGGCCTCTGGTCCTTGTTTGTGGGATCTACACAGGCTGTGTTGGCAGGATTAAGGTTGTTGCGACCCAGTCGGAAGATGGTAGAACACAGTGCCTGATTGTAGTACTTTCCCCACGCTGCTCGTAGCTTAGCTGAACGCAAGAAGCTACGGTCTGAAAAGTAAATCCCACAATTCAGTTCATCGTAGAAGATGTTCAAGATCCTCGATTGATTATTTTGAATTTGGTATTCATGTACAAGATTTGGTCATGACACAAACATTTTGTTTTCTGCATCGACTTCATGACAATATCTAACATTTTCCAGAATCTACTGGAAAACACATTTCGCCATCTCTCAACAAAAACAACAAAAATCTCAACAAAAACAAATTTGACATAATAAATATAATTGTTATCTGCTATCTTCTGCTTCATCGTAGTTTAAATGTTCGTTGATGACAAAGTCGCTAATGCGTCAATGATAGGAATATTTAGTGAAATATTTCTCCATATTACGGTACTTGGATGTATACACGTTACAATTAAACATTTCTAGCATCTCACGTTTCTATAACAAACTTGCATCAATATTAGAACATAACCATTCGATATTCCAGTGGAAACATGTGATTTCACTGGAGAGATATATTCTCTAACGAAATGTCTTTAAAATGTTTTTTTTAACTCTTTAAGACAGATATTGGTTTAATATTGATGTTGCTGGAAAATATCCAGTTTCGATACAAATCATGTCGGTTCATGAAGACAAAAGCGCTCTAAATAAATTATGAAGGATTCAAGTATTTATCAAAAACTATGAACTGTAACATTTACAATGCTGTTAATATGTCGATCTTTTCAAAATATTGTACCAAATCAATGACTACTCATATATACACATACGCATTAATTAAGCACCACCAAAAACAATTGTCGATTGTAACAAAAAGGGATCAAAACAGAGAAGTCAACCAGCTATATCTAAGTACACATCTACTTCATGAAATTCACGTGCTGACTCAAATGCATGCTTTTCCTGCTACGTTAGGTCATGGTACAAGCGACTGAGGGGTATAAAAAGGTGAAATGAAGTATTCTCATTGCTTTCTTATCGACGCATCAATAAGTGGACAGTGCTGAATTTGAAATTTTTTGACATGAAGAGACGTAGGTTTTCTGCAAAATATCAGATATCAGGTTATTGATATGCATGGAGCTGGTTTGTCCTGTCGCAGCACTGGGTCCAGATTGAATATCAGTCACACTGTCATTAGTCGCCTTTTAAGGAAACATGCGGCCACTGGTTCCGTCAAGGATCGTCCACGATCAGGAAGGCCGAGAAAGACCACTCCCCGTGATGACCGTGCCCTAGTTCGTCTAGTGAGACGCAGGCCCATGACCAATGCCAAAGGCCTCAGAGAACAACGGAGAGTGGGTGTTCGTCTCTCAACCAGCGCCATCCGCAGGAGGCTCAGGTCCGCTGGTGCACGTCGTCCAATCAGACGTCCCTTGCTCGACACAAGGCTAAACGTTTGGCGTGGTGTAATCAACGGCAAAACCGCAATCTGATGACATGGCGCAGGATCCATTGGTCCGATGAAAGCCGTTTTCTTCTTCGTGTTACTGGTGGCCGTTGGCGAGTTTGGAGAAGGGGTAATGAGGCTTAACAACAGTGGACGATCCATGCAGCTGAACCATTTGGCGATAGCTCTCTAATGGTGTTGGGGTGTATCTCCTATGACTATAAGCTGAATCCTATCACCATTCAATGGACTGTGAATGGTCAGAGATACCAACAGGAAGTACTGGAAGCTGCTGTTGTCCCTCATTTTGATAACCACCCCCTCGCCAGTCGGCCAGTGTATATGGACGATAATGCTAGGCCCCATCGTTACAGAGCTGTTATCGCATATTTGCAGAACAACGCAGTTGACAGATTACCTTGGCCTGAGAGAAGTCCTGATCTCAACCCAACTGAGCATTTATGGGACCACATGGGGCGTCAGTTCAAGTAAGGGGTCCACCTGTTCAGGAATTAGCCCAGGCTCTTCATGACAAATGGCAGAGGATTCTGGATGCATTTGGCGTTTGATTTCCAGCATGAGGAGGAGGGTTGCAGCAGTTGTCTATGCTAGGGGAGGATACACCAAATAGTTATGTCACCATTACTGTTGGCTTAGGATTGAACAGTGAACGTTTTATGGGAACTTTGTGTACGTTGGACCACAGACATTATCTGTGGGATTATAGTTTTCGACATGATTATTGATAACGTTTATATGCCCCCATATGATCGTCAATAAATTGCAGCCGAAAGTAGCAGCAGTGTTGGTAGTTGATGGATTGACGCGTTAGGTGGTTCAGTTAACGAAATTATAATCATGTGCTTGGTTTCCATATCATGAATGAATAGTGTGTTGTGTCAAAAACAATCTCATAGCATGGAAATGGCTGGTGCCTAATTAATGCTCATGTTTATATCTATTGTGAAGTGTAATCCCAAATATTTGCATCTTGTATGACTGCTTGCGGAACCAAAATTCTGACAACCTATACATCGGTACTGAAAGACTGTCAAAGGGAAGAGAATTTCTTGGATATCAAGAATGTCGGACTCCGGCTGTTGTGTAATTAGAGTGGAAGCTGTCTAAACCTGCATTCACTGGGACTGACAACGGGCGGGAGTGAGATTTTATGCACAACTTGCCGGATTGGACTGATGCCGGGTTTGACAGCTTCCATTGTAAACGATGGCACTGTGAACTTATTTAAAGAGTTACATACGCGTACACAAGATGCCGTTTCCAACATTCAAATCTCACCTGAATCTCAAACCGCCTAGTGATCATGATTCCGGGTTATACTTGCTTGCTGGCAGCCTAATGTTCTTATAAGAGGTCAGTTAATGAGCTTAGAAGACGGACACGGCGTCGAGAGTTATCATAATATCAGTCATTGGATTGTATGGTTCATTGTGACGGAGCTGTAATATAAGGCGGCGTCAAACAACATATAACCAGTTCTAAATCTCACAACCTGTGAAAATCCGGAATAGAATTGATCTTCAGCGGCCCAAGCTTGTCGTAAGCGGCGACTAACGGGATCAGGTGGTCAGGCTGACTTGGTTAACACATGTCATCGTATCCCAGTTGCGTAGATCAACACTTATGCTGTTGGTCAGTGAATGTTCTAGACCAGACTCGATCTTAAATGCACACCACCGCCACATATCAAGAATATTGCTGACTGTGGTGTAAAACTAAACTCACGCACTCACCAGTATATAGCCCCCAGCCGGCGTATGCGCACTTCTCCACCAGCTGGTCACCACAGTCCCCTGGGGCACGAGATGTGGGGAGACAGGCGGGCAGCACGCAATCCCCGTAAGTGACTGGTTCCTGTAACCGCACTACCGCGATGTCGTTGTCTGCAGAAACCGTATGTGCATGTAGAACCGTGACAGACGTTAACGTTAAACAGTTAGCATCTGCTTTGTGGAACACATTGCATCAATTCCATTAGAAAAAAATGCAATCATGTTCACTACAATATATTAAACCTGTGGGAATATCAAGCGACAAGCATGATTGTAAAACAAATAAATATTCCATATTAAATTGTCATTCGCTTTCGAATTCTAATAGGTAATATAACCTATGACTACTCGTGAAAATAGCACACACATTGCCAGCGCGAATTTTGATATTGATAACTGTAAGTTGTTGCTAAATGTAAGTTGTTGTATTGAGAAAAGTGAGCATTCTCATTTACCTGAACTGATGAATGTGAAGATCACTAAATGGCAGTATGAAAGTTTTTAAATTAGAATATTTTCCATGTATACCATGCGTTTCCTAAACGAATAGATACACACCATACATCCCAGTAGGAAAACTTTCAAGTGAGTGAGTAACTTAGGCTTTACTGCGTCTCTAGCAATATTCCAGCAATATCACTGCAGGGAACACCAGATATGGATCTCGCTCATTGTACCCACGTGAAGAATCGAACCCTGGCCATCGGCGTGACGAGCAAATGCTGTAAACATTTAGCTACCCCACCGTCCCGAAAACTTTCAAATGCACACCAAACGCAAAGTATCTGCCATTACAGTAAATACGTGTAACGTGTAACCTTTTCCTACGAACTGTGGGTGTGTTACGACGCTTCTGACCAGGACGATGGTGTCGTTGTTGCGGCCGTAGAGGTTCTCGTAGTCCGCTGTGATGTCATGTTCACCTGCAATCACCTGTAGAGGTGACGCCGGCGAGTTGTTCAGTCTGAAAAAGTAAGTTAGTGAATGAGTGAGGTGTTGGATTTCGGTCTAGTGATACAAGTCTAATTGCTTTACTACCTCTGGTGAGAACGACCCTCATATTAATGACAAAGATTGGACTCGAACCGGCGATCATAAGATCATGGCAGCCAAGGGATGTTCACACTGTGAAAGCCTGAGTCATTATCGGCTATCCGTATGCAGGCATGATACTGACGGTAGAATTGACATGAGTACTGGTAGCTTTGGGCATTGTGAGTGAGTGAATTAGGTTTTACGCCGCCTTTAGGGGTAGGAGTATTCCAGCAATACCACGGCGGGGGACACCAGAAATAAGCTTTACACATTTTACCTATGTGTGAAACGGAACCCGTGGCTTAACCACTCGGCCAGTGGCAAGTTGCTTTCAAAAAAATATTTGAAGTTCGGTAGGTTTGTTTATGAGAGCTTAATTAGTAGTGTTTGTAGAGCATTCATTTGGTAGTATTATTGGTACAGGGGTAGTATTTTTGATCGAATAGTGATAGCATTGTTGATAGAGTAGTGCTAGTATTGTTGAAAGAGGAGTGGTAGTACTGTTGATAGACTGCTAGTCTCTGAAATGAACATATTTTAGTGACAAAAAACATTCATAGTGAAAAAAATAATATAATGAAAAGGAGCCCTGAGACTTTCTTCATTTTCAGAGACTAAACGAACTGCAGAGCAATAATTTCTTGGAATTTCTCAAAACATGCTAAGATTTTTATCACCCATTACTGACACGCCACTGAAGCTAAGGAAATCCAGACTTGCCACATTTTCTAGACTTGCGTAGGCTTTCTTGGATATATATACTTCAGGGTCTGTACGACAGACTAGAGGAGTGGTAGTATTGTTGATAGAGTAGCGGTAGTATTGTTGAAAGAGGAGTGGTAGTATTGTTGATAGAACAGGGGTAGTATTGTTGATAGAGCACGGGTAGTATTGTTGATAGAGTAGCGGTAGTATTGTTGAAAGAGGAGTGGTAGTATTGTTGATAGAACAGGGATAGTATTGTTGATAGAGCACGGGTAGTATTGTTGATAGAGTAGCGGTAGTATTGTTGAAAGAGGAGTGGTAGTATTGTTGATGAAAGGAAAGGGTTATTATTATTATTTCAGTATTGAAATAATAGCTGTGTATTACCTATTATTGAGATTTTCTTCATTATAGATACATATATCGCGTCAACACACTATCGGCTCAAGAAGATCAGGGTTAGAATTGATCTTCAGAAACCTTTGCTTGCCGAAGTGACCGGGTGGTTGATTTTGGTTTATCCATGCATAAACCGATTGCGTCCACAGATGCTCATAATGGCTCTTAGTAGATCATATGCTCGGATTTTGTTACACACCTCCGCCATATAGATGGAATATTGCATTACACATAACATAAACAAACAATGTGTTCAACCATTCTACGTACCGGGTAGCCGAGTGGTTAAAGCGTTCGCTCGTCACGCTGATGATCCGGGTTCGATTCCATGGGCGCATCCTGGTGGGGGGTCAGGGGGTTCCTTTGAACATGACTTACACACGACTTATGACCACACTGAAGATGTTTTTTCCGCGTAGACGGGGCCAACAGGGTTTCCGAAGGTTCGAATCCCCGGAAACCCCCCTCCCCTTTCAAAATCCCTGGATCCGCCCCTGGATTCTCCATGCAGGTACAATGTGTGAAGTATATTTGGTTTCCCCTGCCGTAATATGTTTTGAATAATGCTACAAGCTACGTAAAATTAAATTCACTCACCCCAGACTACTTCATTACCTCGTAATGCAGGACGCTGTCGTAATGACCTTATCCCTCCCAATGAGAACCCCCGAACACAGGCGAAGATTTGGGAAGGCGTTTTCCCGCACAGCCACGATCCACGGCCAGTCGCAGACCCCGGCAATGGGGGCGTTCAGAATACGCCCTTGAAGGTAGGAGGGGCGTGGCAGGGCATCGTAGCCACATGGCTCTGGAACAAGGGCGCGTCTTAATGACAGCATAATCTTTCTTTCTGGCTCTCGAAATTGATTTTGGCAATACGTTAAACTGTTGATTCCCGATATGCTAAACAGAAGTTTAAGGTTGTCATTAGGTCATCATCAACAGTAGAGCGCAATTGCAATATGCGTACGTGGGACATTTATGTATTAGTGCTCCAATTCATGTACCGACAACACTATACCTTTCATGATAACAGGCCGTCACCATTTTGCTTGAATATTGCTGATTGCGGTGGAAAAGTAAACTCACTCACTTCAGTAATCCATTTGTATGCTTTTCATTCTATTTTGCCTTAAAACGTATTAAAACTCGCTTACAACTGTTTGGCGACTTTTACTTTAGAGCAACACGAATTACTGATACAGTCTTATACATTCATGTCAGAATGGTTTTCGTGCAAGAATTCATGCTGGTGTGCCATCGTGTAATGTCGCAATGTTTCACTTGCTGAATGTTAAGAGTTTATTTACTTGTACCGAGAATGCCATAAAACATTACTACATCCTTCCTGACAATTGTCCTCCATCAAAACATCAGATGATTCAGTATCCCCATGACAAAAGTATAATTGATGTACAATTTTCTTCCTAATACCTGTTCTTGTAACAGATTAAACATTCATTAGTATGACTTCACGCTGGCTGGAACGTTTTGTTCTATGACATCTTGCGTATCTCCAACGATGAACTCTACACTCTAACATTCCTGGGTAAAAGCACTTTTACTGAGGCTCACGCATCGCCATTGAGACCTTTGTGACATAAAGGTGAACGTGCATATACGGTTGTCTTTTACAAGGCCATCTTCAACACGAAACACCATAAAACATGATTTGACACACATTGATAACTCCTATGTGTTCATAGGATCACACGTTGAAAACAGATGGCAATGTCAAATTCGGATCTAATCGAAAGATAAACACTACTATACTGATATATCATTACATTGAATGTACGTCTTTTCTCATACATAGTCGTTGTTGCCTGTGTAACATTCAGTTAATCTTGTAGACACTCTTGAGTTTTGTAATACCGTCTTGAACTCGAAGCACCATAAAACTCGATTTGAAACATTGACTACAAGCTGGAACAGCCCTATATGAGCGATGCATTCAGGAAACATCAGATTCAATGAATCAAGTACCTTCGATCGAAATCAGTTTATGTTTTTATGTTTTATCATTCTGCAATGGCTAAAGAAACAATGTTTTAAGAAGCTTACCTTGTACCTGTGCGGATGTGATCAGAAAGCACCCAACAATTGCCAAAAGAGCCAGCATTTCGTCGTCTGTCAACCACTAATGAAGATCTGAAAAGAACGCCATGTGTTTTAAATCATAACCTTATTGCCAGGTCATCTGGCCACTTCCTTCTTTTTTTGTAAAATATCTCAAGTAAGCTAAACCATCCTAGATTAAACAGAGGCAGAGACACTCCTGCTTACCCTCGTCTAGATTCGGTGGGCTTTTAATTCACCTGTAGGTGGAAATTAACTAAGGTTTATATTTGGGGCGGTCCGTCTTGAGAAAGTGAAACAGTCTACGACCTGTATTGAAACACAACAGGTACGGTGAAGAACGAGAGGCGCTGGGTCACGGGGCTACTACTGTAGGCATGGACAAGAAGATAAGTCGACGTTGAACAAAGTTACTTGACATAATGAACAAATGTAGAATGTTTACTCTGATGCGGACGAAGGGTGTCGATGATGTTGGAAGATGAAAATGTTTGTGTCCACTTATACAGAGACATTGAATAACTCAACATCTCTTGTTAATTGACCTCATAGTCAATTGGGCGAAGCAAAGAATCGATAATGCTCAGTGTATCCATCAAAGGGTCTTTGCAGCAAAATCAGACAATGCATAATGTTATAATAATTTGCATATCTATTACCTGCTTTGGCGTTTCATATAATGTATTAAATTTTTATAATTTATATTTTTTATTAGAATGTATTTACTATTTATTATTTCGTATCATAATGTAAGAATATTCACTAAACGCATTTAATACAAAATATTAATCCTAGAAAACTCAATTAGCGAGATATCAGTTCTCTGTAATCTAACACTCTCATCTCCGATAAGACATAGCAGGATATTCGAAATTAATTAAGTATCGAGACTTGTGTATCAATTGATGGCATTCTTGTCAGTGAATGCATAGGATCAGCATTAAGTAATATTCATCCAAAGATCTTTAAATGTCAAAATCAGGCATAGGTGCATAACCCACAAAAAACACAAACTGACCTGGCACGGAGAGGGAAAGTGTAGAAAGTGATTGATTTACTCGAATGGAAACTGTCATTGCCTGTGTGTATGTGCGTTGTATAAACCATAAACTGCATTTATGGTTAGATTCTTGAGAGGCATTTAGAAGATGGTGAAAATATGACGCGTATATGGATGACAACTTCTTTTTCACTTTTACACGTTTCTTGGCTACTTCTTGCCCCTTCTTCTCCTGAAACGTAGCCCAGAAACATCGTGTTAGACAATAAAGAGAAGTTGTCATCCATATACTCGCCTTATTGTATTTCTGGTTTCTGACATTGTAAATAGTTTTATTCTATTTACATTTTCAGTAAGCATATATACGGTTAATGACCGTGACCAGTCGAGTAAATGAAGTTGCTGGTACATAAAATTTCAACTGATCAATGCGTTTTTTTCGTCGATGGAGATAGGTCATCAGATTCCCAAATGCACGTTTACATTACTATTTGTTTTGCTGTGTGACAAGATACTGGACTTTGTTGTGCCATGAAGCAGTGACATGTACGTAAATGTGCTTCAGTAGTCAGGTGCAAAGTGATATTTTCACTGCAGTGAAATGTTAGACACAGCAGTGAAAATATCAGCTCTCTAACAATCCAGAAATCTTTCACACTTAAGCATATAATAAATAACGATATTCTTACAAACTATAAACAATTCATCTTTAAAGAAATTAGTCAATAATCTGTTATGTCCGACATGTTATAAACGCCTATTTGTAGAGTTGAAAAAAAGTGTATTTTCAAGTCGACCAATCAACGGTGGTCCTGAAAGTGGGGTTTCCCCGGATTCAACAAGTATTTGCAGACTAATTAGTGAGCTTTCGTCTTGTGCAATAAAAAGGTGAGAGATCACATACCCAAAGCATGTGACATTTTGCAGACACCCTAAAATCTATGAGCATTTCGTCAGGTCACAGCAAGCAAGCAACGTGGAGTGTGTGTGTGTCCCGGCACCCGGTAAATCTCAGAGTCACGCCCTTGGGCCTGAATGCCCCAATTTGTGTCACCCAGGCCTTTGGTAAACTGCGACAGATAGGCACGATTGGGGCCGTCTTGTTAACCGCACGTCCCACAGAAGCGTATAAACAAACGTTGACCGACTGTTTGGTGAAGCTTTACTCTTAACTCCAATTAGACCTACTGCTACAAAAGTGACACAAGATGTTTGATTTCAGTATCAAGGATGTCCGTTTGTGAAAAGAAATTATCCTAGAAAACTAATATGTTTCTTACTGATTAAACTTCGTTAAAAGGACTGTGTACACACAAAGGTTATCAGTCCTGAAAGAAGGTTAATTAAGGTCACTGACTTCACTCTGTGCGTGAGTGACTTCAGTTTTACTCCGCTTTTAGCAATATTCCAGCAACATCACGGCAGAGGACAACAGAAATCCGCTTCACACATAGTACCCATATTGGGAATCGAACCCGGGTCTTCGGCGTTACGAGCGAATGCTTGTAATTGTAAGCATCACGTCAAATGCAATGTATTTTCACGTGCGTTAGACTGTTTTTATCAGGATAGATTCTTTATATCTTCCTGCGAAGAGATTAAACGTTTATTTCAGTCTGGATTAAAAAACCCTTGCTCTTTGTTTTGAAAAACAAATGTGACAGCATAGTGTCACTTCTAATAAGCCCCAGGTGTAATCACTGTTCACGAATGATACGTGAATTCAAAGATTAAATACAAAGGCCAATAATACATAATGTATGTTGAAAATGGGAAAAAAGTAATCAATACATTTTAAATCCGTCCAAGAGAGATCGTTAAGAAAACCGCCAGCGTCAGTGAACAATAAGCTTATTTTATTTGACTAAAACAGGTTTTATTAATGACAGTAATGAAAAGTATATGGATGCGGTCGATGTCACTTATGACACCAGGTGTTGGCAAAGACGGGTAAGTGGTTCCAAGGTAGCATAAATAAGGGAAGTTGTTTATGCCGCACCAAGCATTAGTCGTGCTACACCTTGGTGGAATATTTAAAATGTTCTCAATACTTGATAAGGTAGTGATTAGTATGAGCATATATTCAATCTCACCAAGAACAGCACTAAATGAGGGATCTAATGTTATTACGAGATACTATCTTGGGGTAGAATCACTGGGTTTACCGGTTGTGTTGGCATATTGCTGAGTGGCGGGTCAAACAACAACTGAACAATATACACATAACTGAGATCATGCCGAAGGAATCTTGCTGGGTGAAGATTTAAAGAACAACACACCGTGTTATTAAAAATTTGGCAAATGAAACCCCATTGTTTATAAGAAATGCTCTGTATCCAAACAAGGAATATACCTGTATCTATTAATCAGTACTTCCATATATTGATTTTTACATAGAACATCAATGGCTCAGTCAGCCTGCTTCTCGTAATTCGAAAAGATCCTATCTTATGTTAAAATGTCTAAATGATTCCAGAGAAATTTACTGGACCCCCGCAGTGCAAGAGTTATTACCGCTTATGCTTTATTTAACCAATCCTTAGGTAATGAAAATTGTTCGTGTGCATCTTCCAACAAGGATGTAAATATATAATACCATCAAACATTGTCACTTCCGTGACTGTTTACAATTACTTGCACAACTTCTTCAACCTATAAACTTTCATAATGAAGGAAATCGTACCTACGAGCGTTAACTTCTCTTCCTTCGCGTTACAAAGCACTGACGAAATTGCTGGTTTTAACATACAAATATTAAGCTCGAAACGTGCTTACAGCGCAATTGCCATGTGTCCACATAGTCTCAATAAGCTAGAAAATTAATGTAATGCATTACTAGAATGCCCATTGTATGATGGTGTACGGTAAAATATCTATATTCTTATTATTACCCCAAACCTAATCCTCATACTTTTTGACTCAAAATCAGCTAATATAATGGTTCGTTCAGCTGTGGATTGTACAAAAGTAATGCCATCACATACAGTTCCTATGTAAATCAATGTCCGGCCTCTGTTATAAATGTCGATGTACTGTTTGACTCCTGGCCATTCATACAATACAATCTCCCGTCTGTCTGTCTGTCTGTGAATGACAGAATTGGGAATAACACAATAGCTTTCCAAGAGTTACTGTTCATGTCAAGATGGGCGTTTTTGAGGCCATGATTTAAAGGTGTTTCAGTGAGTCTCACATGTTAATGTTTTTATAGAGGCTGCATGCGGTTATCAGACAAAAGTCATTTTGCCAGCTGGTCGGGGGAAATGCATCGTCGGTATTGTACAAAAATGGGGTGTAACGTGTATACGGTAAATAGTACATGAGGAAAAG
The DNA here is from genome assembly GCF_037392515.1 of Haliotis asinina. Classification (NCBI taxonomy): domain Eukaryota; kingdom Metazoa; phylum Mollusca; class Gastropoda; order Lepetellida; family Haliotidae; genus Haliotis; species Haliotis asinina. The sequence continues at coordinate 19,434,659 of NC_090291.1, forward strand.
ATGAGCATTTGTTCTAAATTATAATCTTTAAACAGAAATTCTATTGACCTTCACAAAAAATGTTTTAACTGATCATAAATGAACGGAGGCATAAAATGCCAGTAATGCGTTTGGTTCTGGAACTAGTCCAGGTAATTGGGCATGTAACTGGTGACATGGATCAGATATAGTCTCCGGGTCTTATCCAATTTTGAAGCCAGCAATAAGGTTCCTTTTCTTAATTTTGAGTAGTGCGTAGGGTGCTTCAAGTACACCCGTAGACACCCTTGAATATCTGTGTTAGAATGGTCTCCAGCAAACCAGGCTAGTTGATTCCGTTGATTCATTGGATTGTCTGGTCCAGACTAGATTTGTTTACTGACCGCCATGTAACTGGAATATCGCTGAGTGCGACGTCAGAAACCATAAGCGGTGACCCTTTTGTCCGTTCAGCTATAAATATTGTTATTACGTGCAGTCAAATAAAAAGATATGCAATATGTTGGACACGATAACATAAAGCGAGAAAGACACTGGAGTGATCCTAGGTTTACATCATGTCCGTCTATCCTGCTACATCTCTCTGACAGCTAACGACATCACTATAAATGTATCAAAAAAAATGTATGAATCGGCGTGACACGTGTATCGTGTTTCTGGTTATTGTTACGTGAAGAACGAGGACTACTTGTACGGATATACAGCTTCTTTGTTTCTGTATAGGTGACGTTTCGACATAGACTCTGATGTCGTTGCCAAGAAAGTGTCAAGCAAATGTTCATTTACATGACGACTTTACAATCTATGTCGAAACATACTAAAACAAAATTTAAAAATAGTCCTCGTTCTTCATCTTCCCACCTTCTAGAATGCCAATAAGAGAACTTACAAATGTATTATAATAAACTACTCAAAAAAGAAACGCATAGGTAGTATTTTTCCATGTAACTTTTCGAATTTGAATCATTGGTGTCTATGTAATCAGAATATCTATGGTGAACGCTATCTGCAAACATTTCCGAGTTTGAATCCATTGTCATTCAGGACAACTCGCCAAAACTCACCAAAATCTGTTTTCCTCAATAAATGCAATAAATCGTGAACGGGAAGAAATTCATGCGTTTCCTTTTGTATAAACTGATACCAATTTTCAGCTTTGCGTTTCTTTTTTTAGAAGTATATGCATCATCGAAAAGGTACACACAAAGAGACTATAGTTACAATAACCTTGAACTTGTATATGTTCGCTGAACTACAATATGTAGCTTTTCAAGGAATTAATAATAACGTAATAGACATTTTGAAGTGACCTTTTATTTAGAAGTTTATGTTCAGGAAACATACATACTTGTACACAGCTTGATGATGCAAATCTGTGTTCTGTTGATATTTTTGATTATGTAAAAAATGTAAAGTTTCTGGACCTCTGTATTCTTTCATTTTATATCGATGCAATGTTATCAGACCAAACTCTTCTCAAAGAACACACGTGGACCTATTTGATAACAAATGTATTATGTAAATGTGTCACTTCACAGTCAGTAAATGTTAGCTTTAAACAATACAAACGGTGTAAAATAACGGTGTATTGATGTATACAAACGAAACAAGTAACTTTATATGAAGTTCTGTATTAATATATGTGCACAGAAAAATATTTTAAATACAGTAATGCATCTTTCAAGACACGTTCCACGTAAATGCGGTGACTTTCTGGTGTGTTCTTCCTGCTTGAAAATAGACAATTAAATATTAGACCTTAAACATCCAGGCGTCCATACATGCAGTAATGTCCTTTTCCATTATCTTACGCGTGTCTGTATTCGTGGTATTCCCGTACATATAAAAATGTATAATAACATACACATGCATTACACATATCGCACATACTTCTTTGACGAACCAACAGTTACAGTCAAAAAATTGAGAAGTGTCCAATTACTGATGACTTCATTACTGGTGACTGCAAAAAAGACCATGTTGAACTGAGGCAGCTGGTGTGAGGTAATACCTGGCGGAAGCGGTGACAGTTCACTGTCAGAGTGTTGTGGACAACCACCTTCCAATTAAGTCATTGTCAGAGTCTGTTGTAGCGGTGAAGCCAATCATTGGAGAGTCGTTGTCAGAAAATGTTTTCACTAAAAACCTCGTTCTAGTTTAGTAATTGTCAAAACCTCTGTAACTGAGAAACATTTCCTCTACCTATGTCATTGTCAGAAAATGTTCCCATGGAGAACCTCGTCCTGCTTTAGTCATTGTCAGATCGTTGTAGTGAAGGATCACATCCTTGGAGAGTTATTGTCAGAAAATGTTGATTGAGAACCTCTCCCTAATCTATTCATCTGTCAGAATGATTACTTCGGCTGCAAAAGGTATCGTCAGAGACTAGCGCTTGAGAACCACGCCCTAATATAGTCTTTTTCAGAAACTGCTTGCGTTGCGAAACATGCCCTAATATATCTACAGGAACTGTTATTGTAGAAAATTACGTCATAACATAGTCATAGAGACTGTTGAAGAGACGCTGTTTTCATTGTTATCACGCTTTCTTGAGAACTGAGTCACAACCTTCCATTTAAAATATGCAGTTTTGTTTGTGTCGTGTTGCAAGTCATACATCGATCTGCCGGAGCAGCACATCCCACCACATATAACATTTTCGCTATTCGCCCTCATTTTTACCAAATGTTATATTCAGATCTAAATGGCACAAATTGTGGTCTGGAAGCCAGGATCAGATATTCCGAGGGTATTTTAATAATGAACGCCAATACTTAACAACTTTACTTTGCCGAGGTGCGATAAATGACTAGAGTTTCAGCAGTTAGAATAATAATGTGTCTATCACATATATCTGAAAACAAATCACTTGTCAGTATCTATCTTTCTCATTGCCAAGATATGTCTCGTTACTAATTTCACGAAATGAACACAGAGTAATGTCCCCACCAAATGCTCGTTGGCTGAGCGTGTCTCTCCGTCGAAGTAATACTCTATGGGGTGGCAATAATAGAATCGATCCAGCGGCGGTACTTAGCTACATCAGTGTATATAGCCGGAGTATCTATCTGAGCACAGTTGGATCCCGTTGAAACAAGACCTACTAGAGTCAACTTCTGTCTGCCGAGTCTGTCCCATGTTGAGCACATAAGGGGCCCTCCCGAATCGCCCTGAAACAAATAATATAGGTGACACATTGCTGATAGATATATGAGTGAATGGGATGTGATGCAGCTAAAATTGTGCATATTTCTGTTATCATTTCATGAGGCTATGCCATGATGTCGTAGACACGTAACCCTTTCTAAGATCATTGGTTAGTATACTGAACAAAACAAGTTAAGGATATTGTCTTTTTCATGATTGATATTTTATCAGTTTGTCAATGAGTAGATAGATCATTATTCATAAATGTACAGATATTCCTAACTATTTTTGTCCAGCAGGTTAGTTTCGGGCCAGGGGGATCATGGTAAATAAGATACGCAACTCTGTATAACACGTGCTTCGGCATCCATGTCAATAGAATGTGTTAGTTTATAACATGTTTATGTATTTGTCGGTGGATATCATGTATTATTGATGTCAGGTTACCGCACCCCACAAGAGTCTCGTCCTCCCTCGAGGGCACCGGCACAGTAGTTAGTCGATCTGAAGTAGCTCGACCCAAACTTCCTTACACAGATGGTGTCGTCCACGATGTCCACGTTCACCTTCTGTAGTATTGCTGACAAGGGAGGATCTAGATCTGTAATGGTAAGCATAATAATAAGTATTATATTCAGTGTCTTGCATTTGTATTCAGTATTCACAATTACTTCAAAGTTATTTCGATATAATTAACACTTTCAGTAAAATACCTTTCATTAAAACTTCGGGACTTTAAAACCTATCGAGTTCTCCTTGGCTCGTGACAAATAACATAACCGAACACATATTCAACAATGGTGTTTGTCATCCGTATCAACATAACAAAAGCACAATTTTTTTCTAGGTTTCTAAGCTTAATTGAACCTCTTGAGTGCCATGGCAGGCAAGATAGTGTTTAAGAATGGTTTAAGAACGATGGTTTTAAGATAGTGTTTAAGAACGATGGTTTTAAGATAGTGTTTAAGAACGATGGTTAATCTTTTTCAAACAGTATTTTCGGTCACTGAGTATTATTACTCTCTCTTGTCTGTAATGAGCAGTGCACGTACATGTATGTAATTCGTTTGTCATAAGGCTGCGGTTGAACTCAAAGTCTCCACTATGTCTAACGGTTGTCAACAGCAAATAATTGATATATCAGTATGTGCACTAAATGAGTCACAATAAAATGGGCTCAGGAATTTGAAACCATCTATTCGTTTCAAGATGCCATTATGCTTTGCATCTGTCCACACCTGCAAGACAGAAGACTGCACCTGTACAACCAAGGGTATAAACACATAACAGCCTTTAACCCAACGTGTACCAATTCAATGGACTTAACATCAGTAAATGTCAAAGTCCCATATTTCGTGACAGTGTGAGTCTGCTTGATTATGTTGCATGTGTCTCTTGGATCAGTCAAATCAAACACGAACGTGACATTAAGATGAGTCAGACACAGGGAAGAAACAACGTCGGGTAAGTCAACAACTCCAAGCTTTGACAGTAAAATCCAAGAATGGCCTATTGACAATTTGAAGGATATACGAGGATTCTTTTACCTGTTGTATTCGGACCTTTCTTCCATATATTAATCCAGATCATATATATTAATGTCAACGATTATGAAGGTTATATCATAATATAATGTATAATAATAGTGTACTGTATCAAAACGTGTTGTGCAGGAAAACAATATTCACTCAACTCTTCAGGTTTGTGGTATACCTTGTTAGGGACATAAAAAAATGAAGAAACTTTCCATTATCTGATGAGAGAGAAACATACACTCCGAAACGTTGTGTTATTCATAATAAAGAACTTGACATCCATAAATCTTGCCTTTCATATGCAATCCACTTTCAAATGTCATTCAAAGATTTCCCAGTTCTTGACATTCACCATGTTTTCAGTTGCAACTTTCTTTTTTTAATTGAAATGCAAATGGTGTACTATTTTTAGTACTATTTTTACAAACGTAAATACATAATTTTGGCAATGACACTCATATTCCTTTGCACTTTTTGTTTTTTTTGTCTTTTTAATGTTTCAAGGAATCGTTTTCTATACATATGATGTAATCTCAACGGCTACTTTAATAAATATTAAAAGCCGCCTTGTTTGGGAATAGATTAACATCTATATTTACTTGAAACTAATCGAGGCACGTGTAAATTTGGTAAACGTTCACTGAATTCATTTAACTACAAACTCCCTTCCACTTATCATTAAAAAAAGTCTCTGCTTGACATAATAAGAGTCGATAATACGATTTCGACCACTCCATAAGCACGTGTTAATAACTCATAATCTTTTAGTGATGATGTCAAGTGTTTGCGGAAATTTGAACATATTCTGCCCGACTGTTGCACTCTTAAAAAACGCATACCCAGCCAAGGCATTTTTAAAATAGCCTGCGCACATATTCTTTAAAATATTTTGTAAGACTGAACATTGTAACCCTGAGTTCTGTGGAGCTCCTTGTAAAAAGCATGTGCGACTGACTTGAGCAAAAAGTTGAAATTATATACTTGGAAAACTCCTGTTGTTTCAGGTCAAACAATTCAAAGCAAGAGCATATTTCAATACGAATGAAGCATGTGTTGCATTTTTTAAGGAAATCTCTGTCTGTTCTCTGCATAGCTTGCTTGATAAATGTCCCATCCGAAATATGAAAACTTTACACAAACTATACACAAACGCTCAGACAGAGAAGCGATACCAAGTCGAAATGACTGATATTACAAAACGACAAAGCACCATTGTGAAATGGAAAGTGAATTTAAATAACAGGCGTAAAAGGCATCATTAAACTGAAGTTTTCATAATGTTGGTTTGTCGTTTTAACAAACATAACATCGGTATTTTTGCTCGTTAGTTTATACAGATTGCAACAAATCAACCCATTTAAACAGAAAAGAGGGTCTAAAGAAACCGAAAATTCAGAACCAGGGGAAATCTAGACTTCATTTAGGGCTATAGCATGCCAGACTGTGGGGAAAATATTATGGTTGACAATATAATGTGGGACTGTGTGATAGCCTACGCAAACTATATTGACAGGAATACCTTAATTTCCGTTCTGAAAATATATCACCTGCAAATATTACACTCACATGTATAGTTTGTCCGTGTCACGCCCCATCCTGTCACTGTGCAAGACACTCTGGAAAATCTTTGCCCAAACTCGGGAATACAGACTGGTCTAAGACACTCGTAGCGTGAAAAGTCGATCGGGTCATCCAGTTTAATGATGGCAATATCATTCTCTAAGAAAAATATAAACATTATCATTACAATTGACTGTGTTTGCTATTGCATCAATTGCTAGTATGCATTGGAAGAAAACCGAAAAATTTCCACTCATACATATATAGAAGCCTAAGAGTTGAATATGGCTTGAGGTTCGTTTGTAACTCGTATAACGTACATGTATCTTAAGTTGTTTGGCATACAGCTGTTTCTACAGGAACTCCTCAATGCTCTTACTGAAGAGTGGAACAGCACTTATTGGCAGCTCCAGACCAATTAATGGTCGCATCACGAGGATCATATATACGTTTCCTGGAGTTTTGTTTTCGGAAAATCAGTTCTTTTATGGATGTTACGACGTTTCGGTTGATACTCTCCGTCTGATAGGTACACAGACTGATTTTCGGTCTCCCGTTGTTCGTGGAATTATTCGGTTAATCAAATCTGTCTTCATGCAGTACTATCCCAGCAGTTACAGTTTGGAGAATTACCTTTTAAACAGACGATTCTTTCAAACCATGAGTAGTATAATATCCTTTATATTATTTCAGTCATTAATTTACCTTCTATGTTTAATCTTAAAACAAAACGTAGTAACATATTTAACGACAGAAACATGTGCGGAATATTTTACAAAGGAGGAAAGTTTTGAGCTTCTATTTGGTGTACATGAATGTGCAATGTGTTTGCTAGAAAAATATGTATGACATGAATAAGGCCGTAAAATGGTCAGTGATCCGCCTCGCTGCTTTCAGTTTCGTCGTGCAGTCGTTGAATCGTTACAGTCACGGTTTGCTAGGTTCTGTTATTTACATGTCACTGTAATACAGTTGAAACATTGCCATTATCCATGTGAGAGAACATTGACGTAACCATGTATGATCCTTACTGTAGAACTGTGATTGGTATGTCGACGGAATGAATATTCTGTAATTGCGTACGACAAACTCCGCTCGTGGTCTGTCCTCATTTGTGTTGTATTCACCAACTGTTATAGTCAGCTGTGACTTTGCGACGTTACTGAAAAGATAAAAGATAAATTCATATCATTGCAAACTGCATATGTAAATGTTACTTATCACATTTATAATTTTATATAGGAGCATTCAAAGATGTTTCACAAACAGAAAAAAAAATGTTTTACGAACATATAGTATCATACTTTTCTTTTCTTTTCTTTTTCATGCTTGTATATATAGAGAATTCAAGTCTTTTAACTCCCGCAAAATATTGTCGACAGATAACTTGATATTGAATTTAAGATAAATTTAAGTCTTTGAATGTCATCTAGAAGTGAAAATACATAAGAATGAAGATTTTTATGGATATCAACTTCTTTATGAGAGAACACAACGTTTCGGAGTTAATGCTTACTCCTTCATCAGATGAAGGAGTAAGCATTAACTCCGAAACGTTGTGTTCTCTCATAAAGAAGTTGATATCCATAAAAATCTTCATTCTTAAGATAAATTTAGATATGGATTTGCTAAGATGAAAGTATAATGAAGGTAGATAGAAAATATATATATGTAACAGAACGTAACTGTCCATTATGCACTAGGAGTAACAGATTAGTATCACCTGTTATTTGTTTGTAATTCTTATAATGCTCTTAGAGCAAAATATCTACCATCTGTATATTGTCAAAAAAAATATAATGAATTTAAGTCCCTACTAATGACAAAACAATTCTAAAGAAAAGCATGTACGTATTTATACCATGCATATCAACTAGGAGAATTAAAATACTTGCCCATTTATTAAAATGCAAATTTTCATATGATTATCCATGTACTACATCATTATAGCTGTGTGTTGTAAACTCAAACGTTGTTATTGTATATATGTGTAAATATATGTAAAATTTGTATATATGTGGCCCGTGATCTCGGGGTAGAATAAGTCTTCATCAACCCATGCCTGCCATGAAAGTCGACTACGCTTGTCGTAAGAGGCTACTAACGGGATCGGGTGGTTAACTTCAAATTGCTTGACACTTGTCATCGGTTCCCAATTGCGCGGATCGATGATCATGTTGTTGATCACTGGATTGTCTGGTTCAGACTCTATTATTTACAGACTGCAGCCATATAGCTGGAATATTGCTGAGTATGGCGTAAAACCAAACTCACTCACTCACTCACTTCACTTGTAAATATGTATTATACGGGCTTGTGGCCTATAGAGAGTGAAAAGACTTGACTTTCACAAATTTATCTCACTTATGAAAACAGATCAAACCACTCCTGTTGAAACTTTGTCCTGAGTGATTTCTAAATCAATACGTTTACGTGTGTGTTATTGTATTTCAAACCATTGTATATTCTCTTTACATCATTCTGTATGATTTGCGAGAATACTTTTCTGTTCTATTCTGTTTTGTTCTGTTGATCTAATGCCTGTCACAGCATAATGTCCAGAAATGGATTTCACATAGTGTCCTCATATGGATAATCAAACTCGGTTTTCGGCGTGATGAGCGACCGGACGCTTTAACCACTGGGCTACCCCACCGGGCCCCATGGCAAGGAGATACGTGTCCCCTTAATATCCCTATGAGTGCAAGCATCTTCTTACCTCAGACAGTGGCCAGCTGTCACTATATGTCTGTCGTCGATGAGGCTGCCACCACAGGGACTATTTTCTCTGTATATGTACACCATCCATGGGAATTCACAGCGGAGTGCATTGGTACCGCCGATAACACGAGACGACACTCCTGTTAATACCTGTTGTCCAACCCCGCATTCTGTTGAAATAGTGAGTGAGTTGCGTTTTAAGCCGCTTTTGGCAATATTCAAGTAATGTCATGGCGCGGGACACCAGAAATGGGCTTTACACATTGTACCTCTATGGTTACACACATTGTTCCTCTATGGTTACACACATTGTACCTCTGTGGTTACACACATTGTACCTCTATGGTTATCGAACCCAGGCCTGGGGCGTGACGAGAAAACCTTTTAACCACGATAATGCTCTGCTAAAGAGGAATCAGGACCAAACAAACCATATACCATACATTCAGTAGTTATATCTTGGCATCCATTAATTGTGACGCTGTATTGCCGTCAGGAAATATGTCACATAGTCAGTGTGTTAAACTGATTACCGTGTTAAACGGTAATAACGGTGGGTAAACAAATACCGGTTTAGTTCTGTAACTCGGCGGTTGCAAAATACAGGGCCTGTGTCTAATAATTTTATCATCTGGTCATTTAAGCATGTGTTCGCTGATTCATTGTCAAATGGGACAGTATGTCCCCGACAATACATAAAACGTAATCTAATAACAAAAGGAACTATGTATTTAGTCATATCTATAGTCTGCAGGGATCCTATATCTCTGATAACATATAAAACATACTTTAATAACAAAGGATGTATTTGATCATATCTACATTATTGCAGGGACCGTTTGCCTCCAATAACGTATGCATCATAATCCAAAAACCAAACAGAGCATGTATTGGTCATACTTATGGTCTAAAGGGACCATAGCCATGTACCTGGGAATGCTGGATGTGGATTTCGGGTGGATGGTGTCGTTGTCGTTGTCGTTGTCGTCGTTGTCGTTGTCGTTTTTCTTCCTGATCGATCTGGTAAACAGCAGTAGTTGTATGACGGACACAATATAGGGGCTTGGAACAAAGTTGTTTGACCAGCTGGACATGTGCGGTAACACTGACCTTTGAGTAAGCGACAAACTGAAACAATAGAAAATATTCATTTGCTGTTGCAAAGATACCCTGCTGGAATATATAAGTGTGTGTCTCTCTTTCTCTCCGTGTGCAATATATTCTACTATACTGCCATTCATTTATTTGTGTCAGTCTTATTGTGTGTGCATCTGTGTGAATTGTGTTATACTATTCTATCAATCATGTATTTGGTTCTGTTTTATTGTGTGTGTCTTTGTGTTTAATATGTTCTACTATTATGTCATTAATGTATTTGTGTCTGTCTTATTGTGTGTCTCTTTCTGTGTAATATATCATATTATCCTGTCATTCATGTGTCTGTCTTATTGTGTCTGTCCTTGTGCGTAATATGTTCTGCGTAAACTGTTCTGTTATTCATGTATTTGTGTTTGTTATACCCTGTGTGTGTTTGTGTGTCATATGTTCCACTATTCTGTCATTCATTTCTTTAGTGCACTGGAAATGTATTCCCTTGTAAACCGTATACACGATTAATAATAGCTCTGTGACTGTTATCCGTGGTTACTTGTCATATTATCAAATTTGTAACACAACAGAACATAAAGGGTAATGAAAAGCGTTGTTCATGGCAATATCTACAGTACAGATAAAAGTGGATTTTACAAGTTTCTTTTAAATTTCTGCATGCCAATGATACAGATCAAGAAATTCAAATAGCAAAGAATAACGTCAGTGTCATTTTATCTGGTTGTAACAATGTCGTAAACACCAGGAACAACCTTCCACACCGTTGTAACGATATCACACAATCATTCCTCACAGTCATCATAAGTGATGGTGCAGCAAGCACGTGATTCTGGTATCCTGTTTGATAGGGTCCTAAGGTGTTCGAAGCATTTGAAATTATACATGTTTTTGAACACCGAAGAAATATTTCATTTTCATCTCAGCGGGATGCAAATATCGATTTAGAGTGATGCAAATATGTGACTGAAAACATGAGCAAGGACACATATTTTTTTTATCAAACCCGATCAGTCAGATCATTAAGCCTTACTTGCCAATTCAAATTTGAATAGGGAATAATGAACAGCATGGCGGATTGTATGTACGTCATATGGATTTTTCACTAAAATCCCACAATCTCAAAGAGGCGTTGTACGTTTTTCCTTATCACAATTAAACTTTTCGGCCTCAGTTTTATTCAAACCAGCTAAATAAGTCAACATCACACACCTAGAAATACAAGTACGTTCGTGTGAGCATGTTAACTGTCAAAACAGTACGCATGCAAAACAGAAACCATCGCATTGTTTGAGATGCAGTAAAGGTTTTGAGGTTTTAAATGGACATTTTGTGGTGGTGTTATTGTAACTGATATGGCTATATATGTTCAGTCGTAAAACATATTCGTCTCAAAAGCTGGACCGTGTCCTGCAGAGGAACGTCACAAGGAAAAGGACAGTGTCCACTTGATGATGCAAACATCATCATTCATCAGGCATCTAAATCCATTTCAACGAGTTCCTTGTGGAAAGTGAATTTTATTTACTATCTATAAATAATGATTTACATACTTCTGTAAAGGCTATCTTTATGTGTGTAAATGACTTAATCCCTGTGCAAATACGTTTGTTTCACAGGTTTGCGGTGAAATACAGCTGAGCGTCTGCTTCACCGAGAGAGTAAATGTCACGCCAACAGTCAGCTCTGAATGAATTATGGTAATAGGGCCAAGCTGCTAATGACTTGTGTACTTCCATTGCCCTACTTCATGATTGTACGTAAATACTGGCTAGGTGGCTTCATGTTGAACTGGAATAATGAATTCAAACCCAATTTAACACCTGCGTGCATTTATAACAGGTAGTGCAAACGCACTGCAGTGAAAGCATAAAATTTAAACCGGATATTGATACCTTTGACTTTAACTCCGTTGACGATTATGTATGTATATGTCTTATGAATAAGATAAAACAATACTTACAGTTAAATTGTCCATTGGTAATAGAGGCTAAATGAGCCAGTAGTATAATCAGGTATACAGTCCTGGGCAACACTGCGTCCAGGACCTTCGGCATGACGCGGATCAGGAGATTACCGATTGCTACTGGGATGCACACTTGATACAGCACAGGGATGCAGTAGCAGAAAGACAGACTGACGAACCGGCAGATAACGTAACAATCATACGCTCAGTCATATAGCACTGTTGACAAGCGTAGGTTTCTCTTCGGGTCTTTTAGGAATTAGTATCCTCTAATGTGTGAGCTAATGCATCTTTCTGTAGCTTGACCGTCGTGGGTTGAGGTAGTTCTACGGACCAAAGGGCCAGTTTGTAATCATGAGAAGACAAACAGGGTATGTGATGGTGTTGAGTTAAGAAAGGAGTTTGTGGACGACCTAACCATGTTTGTCCATGGTGTTATAGGCTCAAGGCACCTCGTCAGTGTGCAAACCACGAGCTCAATGAGAACGTCAAACAAAGTACCCTTTCACCCAGTATAAAGGGATGTTCTTTTCCAATGACTATCTAACTTTCCTTTGCTTTAATTCCGCTGCCTACGTTTGCGGTGGCAGTTACGGATAGAGAAAGAACGCTTTGATTTTGACACGTTTAATGAACCCAAGGCTGGTAAATTCGCACTTTGGCGACCAGTACCGTTTTTTTTCTATCTCGAACAAAGGCATTCCTCGTTCATGAAATCACGACACATCTTGCGGATCTGATCTATTGTGGTGTGTTTGTGTGGAAAGATCCCCGCTTGTGATGAGTAAAGATCACTTAGCAATTGTGCCCCGTTGATTGGCTGAGATGTTTTCCTGTGTAGTGAAAGCCATGACGTCTTACGACCAATGTGTCTTGTTATTTACAGGCTGTTCCACACCCATGTTGTTAACAATGAAGCGGCACTAAAGGTGATTCACTAATTTCCGTCCTGGTAACATGAATGCGTATTGTGTTATCCAAAGAATAGACGAAACAATGCATGGTCTCAAGAAAATTTGGTAAGTTACTAGGAAAACAGCTTAAACGGACAGAGAGACAGACAAATTGATTCAGTAAAAAAGTCACAGGCTCATAACACACATCGCAGTACCAATATATCATTCCGCATGCATTATGTTTAAAGGGTGAATATTTGGTGAATAGTTTAGATAGACTGAGTCCAAGTTTATGATGCATCTTTGTCCGTAGATTCCATCACTTGTATGAAGTTAGTTGTTATCGGATAGTCTCTAGAGCGAGCTGTAGACATTTTCTTCTTAGAAAAAGTAAAAAAAAACTTAATTTTCCCGAAACAGTGACATAAAAACTACATTGTTGTGCATAAAAATGAAAATGCCTTCTGTGTCTGTGAGAATTGTCTCTTATTCAAGCATTTTTTTATAACAGAAGAGTTGAAAATATGATCAATAATCCGTTGGCTCTCACACGGAAATCTATACATCAACAATTTCCGTGACTAATGTCATAGTACATAAAGAATAAAACTGTGTCAATGTAGCGTTCTTTGTCTTCTTCAGTGATCATCACGTCAGTGGGTGTAGGTTCATGATGCAGTTGAACTTTTTGATTCTCAAGGTTACACACACATTTTGTATTTTAGGGATATCTCAAATAAAACTGAAAAGGAATGTTAATATCCACTTTAGTCAACTTTTCATTGTCCTATTCTGATAATGTGGACTTTGTTTTAAAAAATTAATGTAATTAATTTGTACCGGTATGTTAGGGATGTTTCACTAATATATACTAAAGTAAGTATTTACTCCTAGCAGACAAATGAATGTATTGTTTAGTCAAGGATTCAGCATTATTCGGTCTGTTTCAATAACAACTGACCTCAAACAACTGACTGCACAAAAACCAAGCAGCGTCGTTAAAGAATTGCATAACTATCACCTGAAAACATCCCTAATACATTGTTAATTTACGGTGCTAATTGTATTAGTTTAGATGACAGAGATTTAGACTTGGCCTCCAAAACATTACACTGGCTTTTACACGTCTTATCCTATGCTTTCTGGTACTGATCCTACAATTCAAAGTTTAAAATTAATCCGTTGCTTGTGATATTGTATTGCGTAATTATTTATTGTTTTATTTTTTTCTTACGAAGTCAACTTACAGTGATTAGTTCACTACATCAGACATGTCCTTGAATTTTGAAACTTCAATATATTCTCGAGTTGTAATTATGTAAATGATATCAAACATCGCTTTACTTTGTGAAATGGTAGGATGTTTATTTGTTAATCATAATTTGAAAATATTGTATTTTGTGATAATTATGATGCTACAGAGCATACCATTTCTCTTCACAGAATATCCAAATAATAGATTTTTCTTATCAAAGTGAATTTACGTTGAATTTACACAATAACATTGTTACAGATCTCACATTAATAGAATAGGTGGTTTCAACACTTATTTTACAGAAAGTACAAGCAGAGTTTGGTTTCAATCACTTTCATTCTTGACAGCATTTCAAGGTGTTATATATATAAAGAAAGTGATGAGAAATACCGAGCGTACAGTTATGGATATGTAACAAGTGGTTTCCGAAATAATAACACGACACTGATCTTCTATATGTTTCTACATCTTCAGGGAGAAGTGATTACAGATTGTTATGACGTCACGTGTGTCTTGACGTCACAATACAACTGTATGCAAATGTTGTGGCGTGGCGTTGCCGTGACGTCACATTGGCGGCTTTAACATTGACAGTAATACAGTCGGAGCGTAAAACAGGTATAATTCCAATACACTGATTTAACGATGGACACAATTCTTTAATGAAAAATGTTCTTTAGTTTAAAATATAATAGCGTAATATATTGCGTTACTGATTTAACAATGACACAATTCTTTAATGAAAAAGTTTTCTTTAGCTTTACGCAGCATGGCATTAGCAGTATTCATCTTGTACAAAGGGAATATTTTAAATTTTATTTCCTTTAACGCTGCGCATTTGTCGATGTGAGCGCTTAAGGGAATGCACCTGGTTTGGGGGGTCCGTAATCTGCTGTATGTGGACGCGCATTCTGTCCCTCAAGCACTCCGTTTGTCCAAACAAACATACGAATATGTACATTCGTTTATTTCTTAATCCCATCTATTTCTGTATTAGGTGTTATCATGTTGAATTTCATTCCAGTTGTCTGGAGTGTATCATAATATATCCTGCATATTCTGCTCAGGTTTACCAGATTATATTGCGGAATGCTTCCGGTGTGCATGGAAGAGTGTGGCAAAGACTGTTGACAATGCCATCATCCATGTGGTAAATGACACTACAGGTGACTGTTCCATGATTCGTATTGTCGACACAGTGTGTAGCTATTGTATGATCAATATTGCACACGATGTTTTAAGTGATTATTCCATGATCCATAGTTCCAAACGATACTTCGGGTGACTATTCCATTATCTGTATTACAGCTTACACTGCAAGTGGCTATTCCATTATGTGTATTACCTTGTTACATTGCAGGTGACTATTGCATTATGTGTGTATTACAGGTTACATATTGCTAGTGATTATTCTATTATCTGGGTTACAGGCTACACTGCAGGTGATTGCTCCAATGTCTGTATTACTGGCTACATTGCAGGTGACTATTCCATTATCTGTATTACAGCTTTTCACTGCAGGTGACTATTCTATTGTCGAATTACAGGTTACACTGCTGGTGACTATTCTCTTATCTATAGCACAAGCCAGATTGTGGCTTATAAGATCAGTTAAATCTGTCCGAAATCAAAAACAGTAAATCATTCAGAATGGAAAGTGATCATCATTTGAAATATTGTCTGTGCAATTATATACTACCCACATAAAGAAACATTGACAAAATATTATCTCAGCTGTTAAGTACGAAAACAATGCCAAAGGTACATATGAACTTTAATGGAGGGATCATGAGACCGTAACAAGTCGTCAGTCACAATGACGTCACGTGTCCACAAGCGGGACAGTGGTCAAACGACCATGTCATAAGCTCAGTAACGCGTATGTCCACCATTGAAAGCAGTATTGCATCGACGACGCATACAGCCTATGCAAGGAAGGATTGTGGGATGTCATGTCTGATTCTCTCAAGTAAAGGTCAAGCACGTTATCTGGTGGATGAGGAAGACGGCGTAGACGTCGATCCATCTCGTCCCAAACATGCTCTGTCGGGTTAGAGAGATCCGGTGAATTTGCAGGCCAAGGCAACAAGCCAACGTCGTGGTGTTGCAAGAAATCCATAGCAACCCTTGCCATATGAGGGCGGGCATTGCTCTGTTGGAATGTTAAACCATGACGTTGCAGGAAAGGATTTGCCACAAGTCGAAGTATCTGATCCCCGTTGCCCACACCTGTTAAGATGCCTTGAACAATCAACAAAGGAGTTCTCTGTCGTGCTGCTATTCCACCCCAAATCATCACGGAACCACTATCCAAGACGATTCCTATCCAAGACACAAGCCTGTGCATAACGTTCTCCCACGCGTCTACAGGCACGTTGGCGTCCATCATTGTGGGACATGTTAAACCTAGACTCATCTGTTAAAAACAGCATTTCTCCAACAAATAAAAGAGGTCTGTGAACATGATTTCGGCACCACGTTCGACGAGCTTGTCGATGGCATTGTGTCAGGATGAGTCGTATGACGGGACGTCATTGCCTGGTCCAGTAATGACGTAAAAGTTGTCGAACTGTTTTGGGGTGAATACGGCGAAGTCGTGGGATGGTCCGGGCAGTCACCACTGCAGTCAGAAACCTGTGGCGAAGATGGATCACCCTTATCCATCTGTCCTGCCTTGGCGTTGTTACACGTGAACGTCCAGAACGTGGCCGATCGATGACGTCATTTGTGTTCTGGTAGCGTCTCACCAGTGTAGAAATGTGCAGCCACTTGTCTTTAACACAGTAGCCCACGGCCTCATGACTGTGTGCAGACGTCAGCCTTGACATGCTATGCGTTTCATAGCCATTCAATTTTTTTAACGATCGCAAGGGCATGGCTGAGCTTTCAAAAGTGACAGTATCGTGTGGCATTCATTTGCTCTGTTTCTCTTTCCCGGAATACACGAGCATCAAAGTATTGCACGTCTCAAGGACAAAACCACTTACGTCACGGAACGTGGCACGTACATACATGTTGGATACATTTCACTAACCTCTAAAGTTTAAATCCTTATGTGTCTACAGAGGCTTGATAAATTTAGATTTCAAATTTTTGTATGCACACTTTCCTTATTTGCCAAGTATACTTTCATAGGTTTTTTCATATCATCGAAGGGGGAAATACGAAGAAAATCTGTCTTTTGTTTTGAAAGCAAACAGTTGTATCTTTTTATCTACTGACAGTAGCTCTATATTTGTTCCTGCAAACCGATATATAGTATAAAGACAATACATTCACACCATATCTATAACTATGCTATTTGGCCATTTAATCAATACTATTACAAAGTGTCTTTATGAAACGTTATTCTGTTTCGTCACACCCACACCCACACCCACACCCACACCCACACCCACACCCACACACCCACACCCACACCCACACCCACACCCACACCCACACCCACACCCACACACCCACACACCCACACACCCACACCCACACCCACACCCACACCCACACCCACACCCACACCCACACCCACACACTCACACACCCACACACCCACACCCACACACCCACACCCACACACTCACCCACACCCACACCCACACCCACACCCACACCCACACCCACACACCCACACCCACCCACACACACACACACACACACACCCACACACACACACTCACACACCCACACCCACACCCACACCCACACCCACACCCACACACCCACACCCACACCCACACCCACACCCACACCCACACCCACACCCACCCACACACACACCCACACACCCACACACCCACACCCCCACACACCCACACACCCACACCCCCACACACCCACACCCACACCCACACCCACACCCACACCCACACCCACACCCACACCCACACCCACACCCACACCCACACCCACACCCACACCCACACCCTGCACTACTTATAACACCCACCAATATGAATGAAAACGTTATGTTTAGTGTATAACAGTATGCCTGTCCTATGATGTCGGTGTGCAAACAATCCAGTCTAGACCAGAAATGTTTTTATTTGCTTGTTGTTTAACGCCTCTCTCAGTAGCTATATGTCTGCTGTCTCCAGTTAATCGAGACTGCACAAGACAATCCAGTTACTAAAACCATGACCATCAAACTATACAAACATGATGCGCTGTCATGTGTCTACCTAGCTAGTCTGCAGATCTGACCACAAGGTCCAGGTTTGGGTTGCTGAAGACAAATTTCAATGGTTTTATCAGAAAAATAAACATTATGTTGGAAAGCGCGCGTTATAATCTTCAAATCAGCATTAATTACTGGCATTATCGCCGTCATCGCAAAAGCGTTGGTGAACCAGACTGTCCAGTGACCCGACAGGGTATGCTCTGTTTGTTCTTAAACTGAAAGAAACAGAACCACGCATAAATTTTTAATTACCACTGCGTACAGGTGCAATCATTCTTCTTGCTTGTAAAGATCAACGTTTGAGGTCTTTTCACAGCACAGCGGGGCGTTGTTGTGTTTTCTTATGTTTGCCCAACATGTCCTTTATAGTCATACCGCATATTGTTTTCTCAGCAAACTTCTGATGACATTTGCTTTCATTTTGGCCACATTGTTCTTAACCTTTGAAGATGTGACTGTGTCTTAGGCTAATGCGAGTGATAAATGTCCCGTAGACCAAAGAAAACATGACTCTGCTGGCGCGCTCCCAGTGAAAGTAGAAGTTGAAAACTCACATTTTAAGACATAATTATACTTAATGATATTGTAAAATTGCAAATCTTTTCAGTTTTTCAAATAACACGTGACATGAATACACACTCCAATAATTCAATGAATTCAAAGAAATACCATCTTTCAATATATGGCTGATTATGGTTCATCGTTCAGACAGGGGTTCCAGGTACATTTGCTTCACAAAGCATTAGTCAGTTTGATCAAGTTGTAGAATCCAGTTCAAATGAGAGTTGTGGACCTAAGGTATGCGTGTAAATTGATAGCAAAGAATTGTGATACTTGCATATATTTAATTGAAAGTGATATATTATAAAACGGACAGTGTTCTTTTTGCACTTATTCTACATGATCTGACAAAGTATTTTGTTGACATACGTATTACTGCGTCATTTTAAAGCAACTGAACAACTGAACAACTGAACTTCTGAACTTCGAGCATAACGTGGTCTGCATTAACTAAGTGATTGGTAAATCTCATTTTCAGACGTTTCAAACTTCAAACATTTCCTTCATCTCAAATAGCCTTCCAAAGAACATGAGCGAACTTCGTGGACAATCCAGATGATTATAAGGTGCTTCTGAAGGTGTCACAAGCAACGAGTCGACAACACACGACACCATTCTGGCACGACGTGTACGTGGGACAGACCTAGGCGTTGGGTACGTTAGAGTCACGTATATGTATTTGTCTTTCTGTTAGGTTTCAAGTCGTGTGTTTGACAGGTGCATACACTCTACACACGTATGTGTGGACAGTTGCTTATAATCTTTTCACAATATGTATTAACAAGACACATTAGATAATTTTCCACCCTCTGTATGAGTACAATCTTTAATCACTTTTGTTACAGGATTTCTTTAGGATGCCCATCCCAAGATGTAAATGTCGTGTGTGATGTTTGTGTAACCGTTTTTTCGCAGCTGTGGGTAAATATTTCAAGCTAGAAGGAAGTAGTTTACTATCAGTGGTGTCTGCATTGTGTACGCGTATCGTTAGGGAATATGTCGAAACATGTTTACATTGCCACTTTCCTCGAATTAAAATGAAAAGTTTTTCCGGACCTCAAGCTCGTCAGTCCCTAAAACCTGTTTCCCCGACACACCTCGTGAGTTGTTACAAATATGAACATACAGTTGATCATTTATATGTACCGCTTATACGGACATTTGTTAATGTGTTCAACGTCCCTGAATATCGTTACGTTGCGTATATGCAAGTATTGACATTTGACGTAAAGGCCATTTGGCAAAGGCCATAGTAACGTGTTATCGCCCATCAGCAGGTATATATGCTGTACATTCTCTGTTTTCAGATGTGTATTCAGATGTTAAGGACGTACACACAATACCAACTGTGATATTTCAGTGCGCGAGTGGCTTACAATTTGTAGTCACATAGGCAATATTCTAGTCACATCGTGACTAAACACATAGTATCTTAACAATCGATAAAATTTGTATAAAGGTCTGTCGACAAAGGATAGTAAAACAACTAGAATATCACAATTCGCTATATGAAAACCAGCATTTAACTATGCTATGACTACTTTAATTCTATGACTACTTTAGAAAATATAATGATCTAAAAACGAGCTGTTGATGACAAACGACAGAAGACTGATCACCATTCAAGGGACGTAACTTATTTAATTTAGTCAAACGCTGAAATTAAGAAAATGAATATCATAAAAACGTCAATAAAATCATTATGCTTAAAGGCATAATTCAGAGGAAGCATTCTCCATAATCCAAAACAAACGTTCTATGTTAAAATGAAAATCCTATCATTAAACAGAGACCTTGGCACGAATCAAACTGTATAATTAGTTTTTTATGAGTCACATCAAAACAAAACTGGCCAGATATTAGCTGGGCGTCGTTATATAGTGAGCATGTACACATGTACTTACAGTCTAGAAACAATATTCATTACCGTTGCTGACAAAATTAACACCATTAACATAAAACTAAACAACGACAAAGAAGGTTCGACGTGACAATGAGAGTGAGTATAGTTTTACACCTCATTTAGAAATTATTCAAGTAATAACGGTCAAAGAAAGAAGAAATGATCTTCACAATTTTACCAATGTGATTAATCGAACCCGGATCTTCAGTGTGACGTGTGGACGCTTTAAACATGAGGCTATCCCATCGCCCCTTGCTGATCTTCACACATTTTACTCATGTGAGGAATCGAACCCGGACCTTGTCGTGCGGACGCTATAAACACGAGGCTACCCGTTCGGACCTTGTTTGACTCGAAATGGCTGATTTCAGTGGTTAAGTCAGGGATTGGCACTGAACCTTCAAAATGATAACAGCAAGGCATATAACCATATAATTAAGATTGTGTTCAACTGTTCTGAAAATGAGACGAAGATAAATGTGTGACGCAAAATGTATGTTTTGCCTTTACCCCAGACAGGAAACGGTCATAACTGAGTATGTCCGTAAATGTGTGTGTCTGATTATCATCGGTATAATTGTATGCAAAA
This sequence comes from Haliotis asinina, assembly GCF_037392515.1. NCBI lineage: Eukaryota > Metazoa > Mollusca > Gastropoda > Lepetellida > Haliotidae > Haliotis > Haliotis asinina. The sequence goes on from NC_090291.1 coordinate 19,456,052, forward strand.
CCATTGCGTGTGTGTGTGCGTTTGCATGTACACTCTCCTTTCTTGTGATGTCAACGCTCGCAACTCAGTTCAGTAAGCTCGTGTCAGAAACAAGGACGTTAGTTGTACTGGTCAGCGTGATCGTGAAAGATGACCTCAATGGACCTCGGTGCAGTAGTATTTGCTTAACCTGGACCTACCGGTCACTCGCACCTTGACACTAATTGGTCACCGCTGCCCCTTCATCGTTCTGGGGGCACATGTACTCCAGTCATCGATGTAGAGTTGCGTCACGTGTCTTGCCAGAACGTGGCATTTTTTAATCAAATGGGATTCGACCTGGTTTTGTTCCGGTGATTGTAAGCATCGTGTTCTTGCTTGCATGTTTCTGCGAACCGGTTATCTTCACATAAACGCGACAAAACCCTTTTCAAACCCACAAGAAATCTGTGCTAAATCTAGAGTCGATTTTACAATTCCAAATTCAGTATATATGTATATTATGGTTTGTTTAGTTTTTTGGTTTTTGTTGTTTTGTTTTGTTTTGTTTTGTTTTGTTTTGTTTTGTTTTGTTTTGTTTTTGATTTTGTTTTGTTTTGGTTTTGTGTTGGGTTTTTTTGTGGGTTTTTTTTGGGGCTCGAGGGGGGGGGGGGGTTTGGTTTGTTTGAATGTTTGCTTGTTTGTTTTGCACTCAGCAATATTACAACTGACGACTGTCTTTAAATAATCTAGTGGCCGACATCATGAGATACCATGACAGAGCAAGTCCGGCTTCTCCGTCTATAGTAGACTGTCAATAGTTAGCGATATTTATAAATTTTATAATTATTGATAATGATGTATTTATTTACTGTCACACTGATAAAATATCAGCCATACAAATACCAATTTACCTAACTTATTTTGTCCTATATATGTAACTAAAATATTGTCCATGTCCATGTAATAACCAACTCACTAACTCAGTGACAAATATAGATTGTCATTTTACATTTTAAATCAACGTGTTACCTATTAAACTACACGAAACCATTGTTCATGGAGTCACTCGGCTTGTACACATGAATAATGATAATAAATCACTTGCGTTGAAAAGGAGACAGTGAGTGAATGAGTTTAGTTTTATGCCGCTTTTAGAAATATTCCAACTATGACACGACGAGGGACACTAGAAATGGACTTTACACACTGTAACCAGGTGGGGAATCGAACCCAGGTCTTCGGCGTGACAAGCGAGCGTTTTAACCAGAAGGCTTCCCCATCGCACAGAAAAGGAGTTTGAGGAATTCAAAGATTTATGAAACAGCAGTATACCCGTTGACCAGTAAACGATGTTCATTTACGTCTGGAAGTGTATAATATCAGTTTGTCAGTAAGCATTTGCATTCACGTAGACCCCCACACTATTTTTCACCTTATGAAATCTGTTTGTGTGACTTCTGTAGAGTTGTTATTTTGGACTGTCCCCGACAATGTTTGTTTCACTGGATAATATAACGCTCCTCTGTGTTTTAAGAAAATATTGTCTTTATCCAACTTTACCGCAACAGAAATCGCGAAACTCTCGTAAATTACATTTTACCATCTTACCCCTTTCAGTGAATAAGTACTAGTTGCAGTTAAATTACGCATGTCTTGAACATCAAAGCTGTGTATCAGCTCATCTGAACAAATGTTGGTTTACCATGTACATGACAACACACTTAACAAATACAGGTTAAGTAAACACTTCACAGGTGTATTTTTCCGTAAACGCACACAAAGGTTTGTCTTTTCAACAAACAATCATTCCCGAATTTGACTCCGCCCACATCACGTGTGGTATTTGTTTTCCTTTGATTGGTCAAGTGAAAATTGAAGGGACGATACGCGTTTCTGAAATGACTTAAGTTCAGAACCATATATGGCAATCCTGTTTCTTCACTGACGTCATTATAAGTCATTGTAACGCGTTTCATGAAAGCACAGGTAACCCGTTTGTTTGGCATTTCATCCTATTGGGCAGCACGGAAATGACTGACAGGCGTCACGTGACGTCATGGTGTTGGTTGTTTATTCGACATTCTCTGGTTTCGTGCTGCGATGAATGCATTCTGTTTACGTTGGGGAAAGAGCCTGTTAACAATGTGCTTTTATGCAAGGATTTACTTTAAGCATTTCAACCCACACTGACGTCAAGCTGTAAGTTTCTCTACGTGCAGAAATGTTACAGTGGGAGCTATGTGATATACATGGATCGTCATTTCTGGTGTATAAGTGTCATTAACGTATGTAAAATTCCCACTTCTAAATTATTTGGATAGGCTTCGTTGAATATATTCGTCTTTTTTGTTTTACTTAACTGTCATTTTCAACTTAATTCTCGCACTCACGAAGAGAAGATTTGCATAATTATTTGGTATCTTAAATTGATGTCATATTTGGATTTGTGTTTAAAGATTCTGTAAAACTCTCTGTACAGTTGTATGATAAGAGGGATTGCATACAATTTCCAAACATGAACTCTCTGTCTGTATTGAGTAAAATTTTTAAACCTCCAATCAAGTTCACCATTTTAGGTACAGTCGGGCAAACTAGGACTATTTCAAAGACCCTCATGCACCTGTTAATCAAACTAGGACTATTTCAAAGACCCTCATACACCTGTTAATCAAACTAGGACTATTTCAGAGACCCTCATACACCTGTTAATCAAACTAGGACTATTTCAAAGACCCTCATACACCTGTTAATCAAACTAGGACTATTTCAAAGACCCTCATACACCTGTTAATCAAACTAGGACTATTTCAAAGACCCTCATACACCTGTTAATCAAACTAGGAGTATTGTCCGGGTTACAATTACTGAAGAAGTAAATCTTTCACACTGTTTTAGTAATATAACATATATGAAAATTACATTCCCAAACTGACCACATCAGTCAGGAATCTGATAATTACGTCCGGTACAGTTCCCAATTTTGACGCGTGCTGTATGTTTTTTTCAAGCAAAAACACTTCAGTTGGCTCTCTGAATTGGTCATTCACTTGTGCCACATGTTTGGCAGAGTAGGTCACGCGTTATGAGAATAGTATGTCCTTTTGCATTTCAAAACTAATTTTCTTCAGTATTTTACACATAGAGATGCCTCAACACATGCTATATCAGTGATCTGCTTCCCACAAACAGTAAAACAAACATCATACTGTAGCGTGTCTAGTTGATCGTTGAGGACACACTGTACTGTTCTTACTTGTGAAAGCCGTGAACACAGATATGATGCTGACGAACCTGGAGGCATAAACTGGACGAACTTGGGACTCAAACACGATCCTATCACGCCTAAGGGGCGTAACTTCAAAATAGTTGCGACACGTAATGGACCTCCCGTCATTATATATTTTGGCTTGTAAGGGAGTGAACATGCAATAATATGCCTTATTGGTGTTTGACATGCCTCCCAAAATTCATAAATATTTTACTAATCCTGTTAAGGAGTAGTTTTCAATGCGCATATGTCATGTTTAATATATATGTTAAGTGGATTGAGAGTGAATAAAGAATGTTCGATTGACACGGTAAGCGAATGCTGCACATTAATACATACAATATACAGTGAATTGGTGTGTATATGACGCACGCATGTAGACAAGAGGCGAGTGAATGAGTTTAGTATTAAGCCGTTTTTATCAATATTCCGCACGTGGAACAATTGTAGTGATCTTATGTGTAATTAATCGGTAGACCCATTTTCACTCAGAATATTAAGAAATGTCTTTATTTATAGAAGTCAACTACTCGTGACTATTTACCAACGTTAAGAGTTTGTTAATTTGTCTCTCGCCTCGAGACATTTACATTGCGGTGACACTTGCTACGGCAATATTTGCGCTTGACTTAAAAGACCCAATGAGGCAGGAAAGGTCAGTTGCAAGGGGATCACCAGGTCCTCTCGATCCTTGACACCGCAGAATATCTTGTTCACTTTAACCTTTTACATTCGAAATATACTACATTTAGAGCAAAATATATTAACAGTGAACGCATTTCCAAATTTGCGAGTATGATTCCAAGCATAAAACAAGTTGAGTGAGTGAGTGAACTTAGTTTCACACCCCTTTTAGAAATGTTCCAGCAATATCACGGCGGACGCCAGGAGTGGGTTTCACACATAGTACCTATGTGAGGACTGGGACCCTGGTTTTCAGCGTAACGTGCGAACAATTTAACCACCCAGTTGCCCCTTAAACAAGATGAAAGCCACATTTAATGTTACTGTGGTTGTGAGTTTGGTTCTTGTTTAACGTGGCCCTCAGCATAACATACACATTTCAATGGTGCCTTCTACAACGTGGTGCACATTTGTCAAAGTGTCTATATCGTAATATCATTTTCTCGAATGAGACGAATTTTCACTTGCACTGTTTCGAAACTGCAACCAAGAACGATACACTAAATTGTGATGCCTATCCCCCGCCGTGATAGTACGTGAATGTTGTAGCATGAAACACGGATGCAAAGTGAGAACACCGAAATCGTAGCGGCTGAAAATCACATACTACTTGCAACCGAGTTGTAAGACATAGGCCTTGTCCTAATTCCTACCACAAGTCGCAAGCTCTCGACCAATCAAATCGCAGAGAGCTGTGTTCTCCTCAGAGGGACGTCCCCTCTGTTTATGATGACATCATGTTTCTTCCTTCCAATCCAAGTCGTTAAGATCTTTGTTTTTATTACAAGTCGTATGCTACAAGTTGTTACTACAAGTCGCACCGTGAGAACGCACCCTAAAAGTTGCGAATAACCCAACTCACGCACACATTCTTAACTTCAGCCGATATGTGGCCTGGGTACATATGTATGGATACTTGTTGTTTCCATGGATATGACCCTCTGCATTAATTAGTAGACACTTGCTACTTGGTTCAAGGTCAGTATATATTTTGTCTGAGTGTAGCATTCGACGGTTTAATCACCCTTTGGAATTCAAGACAATACATCTAAAAATATACACAGACGAAATTTGATTACCATTTACAACAGGTTTACGGTGCCACTGATTGTTATGGTTTAATCACACTTTTTTTAAAAATTACTACAGAATCCATCTTTCCAATTTATAAACGAACCAATAGTGATTTTCTATTCACAGCAGGTCTACTGTGCCCGTGATTTTTATCGTGTAATTTCACTCTTTAAATTGCAACATAATCCCTCTCTAATGTATGGTTACCTCAAAATAAAGGGTTAACTACACTATGTAATGTGCCCAATTCACTGTTGATAATTCACAAGTGAATATCGTCATCACAAATTCCTCTCGATCCATTCCACATGTCTACTTATATCGGTATAAAGAGTTATCGCATGATCAGTACATGTGTACTCTGTAACAATCCCAAAGAGGAAATACTGGGTGTTTACATCCGGACACATCAACATACTTCCTCCGTCAGTCTGAAACAAAGGATTATGCACGTAATTTTGGCATTGTCAGTCTTAATAATAGGTAATTTATTCAAAATTATTGACAAACATTTATATCAACCCAAAGCAGATGCTTTCTACAATAGGGGATCTTGAAAAGTTATTGTTATCGTTTGTCAAAGTTGCAAACTTGGGACCAAAAGATGCAGACAAAACTTCTGTCGTAGGCAGTTCCCGATGACTTCAGCACTAAGACCCAAGTGAACAATTGCCTTCCCGTTGCATTGTACAGCTGTCAGTGGCCAGTGACCGAGACAGAGAACCAGGTAAATTTGGGTTGATATTAATATTCCTCGCAGGACTGATTGCAAGTTAATACAATGGAGTTTCTCGTTAGCTGTAATAAGTAGTACCGCGTTTATCATAAACGTTCCTCCGTTCCCGTTGAAGCTTACTTTGCAATGAGTATCCTCCTCGTCGTCTTGAAGAGAGCAGATGACGTCTTCAGGCACTGTGCCGTTGGCATTCATGGCTGTCAGCAGTTGAGAGCACGTGGAGGATTCGTATACTCTTACTTGTCGAACTTCGAGAACGCTCGACACATTCGGATCTAATTTAGAAACGAATCAGTATGAAATGCAGTGTTCCTATAATCCACATGCCCATTTACACAGAAGGCGTTTCTTACAAGTCGACTGAATTGAGAGTGCATAATGATTGACTATAACAAACAATAAAATATAGTATGACATTTAAAATTATATCACGAGAAAAAAATTCTAGTATTAGCATATCTAGACATAAGTTAACATGTGTTGTGTAGCAATACCAACATTAAGATCGAATACAGACCCGAATATGTAACATGCGTCATGTTTCCAGAGCAAATCGTACTATCAGATCTTTGTTTTAAAAAAAAAACTGTTTCGAGCGGATGGAAACCACCGCAATGTATTCATAATTCAATAAGCCAAAACGAATCACACACTCTCTTTCAACAAGAAAGAAGCTTCAATAAGCAGTGTAGCCAGTGGAAATCAGTAAATGTGACGTCAAGGAAGGTATGCGTCACTGACCCCTTAGAACAGTCATTGTTAACCATCTTGCTTTATAATGCATTTTCATAATTTGCCCTCATGTACCCTACATGTATAAATATATCATGTTGTGCCCATTCAATACTTCATGCTTGAAAAAAGGTATAATTATCTATTCTGACACGTGACTATTGTACGATAAAGAAGTTGATCATCCATTAAGACATGTCATTCCTGTTGCGCACAGCTTCTAGAATACCCCTCAAACAGCCTCAAAAACACACCCGTGATATCGCCCCACCCGGCCAACAGACAGCGTCCGAATCCGAGACTGATGGGAGATGTATTGACTTTAGGTAGACACACTGGGGAAATACATGGATGGTCCACGGCCTCAGCAAACTCCACCAACACAAGGTCGTTGCCTGAAAGGAAAAAAGAATAGTAAACGTGAAAATGCCATTGAAGTATTTCAGTGTGAGTGGGTGGTTTTGTTTGTTTTTGTCAGCTGTAAGTAGCTTGAAATTTCCAAAGCAATATTCCTTGGACAAACCCGTGGTGGATATTATGAATTTCAAAAGACGATGCAAGTCTTCGGGTATTATTACACGCTGCTGACCAATTCATCAAGACTGACCACCGATCAGTTTCGATGCAAGTAAGCATATGGGGACCATTTCTAACCCGAATTCCTCACGGATGAGACCGTACGACAAGACGGATTTCCATTCATGAGGATTTGCCCTTGTGTACTTATTTTCAAATACAATTGTTGATTCGTAACAGAACCTTTCCAATAACATGTCAGTAATACGCCAAGAAAGATTTCGATCCATGAGGGCATGCCCTTGAGTATTTATTTTTAAATGCATTTGTACGTTTTAACAGAAACTTTTACAATAATTATTCATATTTGCATTCATCACGTCCTGCATCATTGCCTCATTACAGTTTCTGATGACCTTCACTTGCTCCCCAAACTGACTTACCTGTAGTAAAGGATGTGTGATGAGCTTGTGCCCCAAGCTGACTTACCTCTAGTAAAGGATGTGTGATGAGCTTGTGCCCCAAGCTGACTTACCTCTAGTAAAGGATGTGTGATGAGCTTCCGCCCCAAGCTGACTTACCTCTAGTAAAGGATGTGTGCTGAGCTTCCGCCCCAAGCTGACTTACCTCTAGTAAAGGATGTGTGATGAGCTTGTGTCCCAAGCTGACTTACCTCTAGTAAAGGATGTGTGATGAGCTTGTGTCCCAAGCTGACTTACCTCTAGTAAAGCATAAGGATGTGTGATGAGCTTCCGCCCCAAGCTGACTTACCTCTAGTAAAGGATGTGTGATGAGCTTGTGTCCCAAGCTGACTTACCTCTAGTAAAGGATGTGTGATGAGCTTCCGCCCCAAGCTGACTTACCTCTAGTAAAGGATGTGTGATGAGGGTGCCTAATGACGGATGAAACCTCAACCTGTACCTCTGTGGATTCTGCTTGAGATGCATCATATTCTCCCAATGTTAGGACTAGATGAGACGTTGAAACCCTTAAAGAATACACCTTGACAGACAAATGAAACTAGCATTCGGTTATTTACATATCAGTATTGTTCCCGTGCAAAGGTTAATCCATATTAACAGAGCATCGCCGAAACGTCGCTACTGTACAACAAAGAAGCTGATCGTCCATAAAGACTTGTCATTCCTATTACTTATAACTTCTATATAGCCCTTCAAATAGTTCATATATGACTTAGGAATCACCTCTGAGCGCCTAATATAATCGAAGAAATATTATATCATGGCCACTTTTAAAAAAGGACACTGCAATTCATATTTACCCATCCACACATCCGACGACCGTTAACACGGCGTGGTCAGACACAAGTACACCGGAACAGTAGTGTTGGCTGTATGTGGTCCTTATTGATACCACCCAGGGAAACACACATGCCCCTCGTGTGCTGTTGAGAGGATAAGAACCTACATATCTCCGTCTGCCACAAGTTCCTGTCGTGAAAATACAACATTCAAGATATTTATGCATTCATGGTGCAAAATCTGTGAACGGAATCGGGAGAAGACGATTCAATCGTCCAATATCATTATTTTTGGTTTGTTTATGATTTACCATTGGAAATCCCCTTTCTGAATATCTTTTCTTTGTTTTGACATTGTTTTTGTCCTTTTAGTGCTATCATGGTGGAAACATGACCGTTTCTCACCTGTGGACTGTTGTAATGTTGTTTCAACGACTGAAGATGTTGTAGCATATGTCTCGACTCTTGGGGTCGTCGTTGGTGTTGGCGAGGATGTCGACTGTGGGTGCTCGCTTTGAAATATCGCTGTGGTAGTTGTGTGATTGGACAGCGTCTTTGGAGCAGGCATGCAGCATGTTGACCTGAAGTGCGGGCATGTTGTGGGCAAGGAATACTTTGCTTCGTAGCCAGGCATACACAACTTCCGACAAATACCGCCAATGTACCAGCATGCTGAATGGACAAACACTGAATATTATCACATTATATTATGTCAATTGTTCTGAAAATGTTATGTGCTTTGAACATTTAGAATACAGACAGGGGGCGTATTACTATGATAATATTTGCTTCGCTGGAACATCGCATTTATGCTGTTTCAGCACTTTCTGATTTGTTCGAGTGGCCTTTAGCACTATTGCCGATGACGTGTGAGCAGACAAGATTTCTGTAGTGGTTCATATGTTTGAGTTGAATATTCGAGCGGATTAGTATCCATTACTGATTGCAGTTTTCATGATATTTGGTTCTGGCACATATTTGGGTTAGTTCAAGGAGATCTAGTTTTCTTGGTGTCAAAATACATAGCAAATGGGGCCTAACATGTTCTATGATATGTACTGACATTTAAACCATTTTGCAGTGTTTAGTGTGCATGTTTTGTATTATTCTTTATTCAGTGAGTGACAGAATAAGCCTTGCCAGAAAAGTGAGACTGTTAACATGCGGTTTTAAATACTAAAGCGTATATCTGTTTGCTCTGAAGTTGAAACGTATGGCTCGTGGTCAATTGTAACCCAAAAGTCATCTGTCAATATCAAACGGCAAGAAACTGATAGAAAAAGATGTTTCCGTTGTTATTCACAAACTGTGGTGACATTTGAGCGCATGTTCGTGCTTTAGATCAATCATAGCTATTGTAAGAGCTACTACGGAGTTTTACCTTGAAAACAAAACCTTTATGACATACTTTTCCTTTAAGGTATCGTTACAGGTTATCTGACTCCTGATTTACCTGTCCATTCAATAAGAATCCTTTCGCCAATACAGACAACTAATAGTGGTTCAGAAGTGTTACAAACTCATTATTATTTTCATTTTAAATGCACAGGACGACATTTTAGCGCGACATTGGTCATAATTATGCATCTAGAAGGGAGACCAGCGCTATCGAGGGTCTGCTGCAGACTTTGCGCTCAGTAAATCAAAATGTATGTGAGAGAGAAATTAAGAAATATTTTGAAGGTTTGTATTTATATTTTTCTGTCTCAAGGAACATTGCCAGAAACAAATATACGAGTGCACATACACACACATTAACACAAAGTACAGTGTTTGATCCTTTAAGATTTCATCAGTATCAAGCATTTCTCAAACAATCCTCTTTTTGCACTGATGCCATTGTCTCTTTTATGAAGCATTTCTCATAAAATACCATTTTTGGTATTGTCTCCATAATATATCTGATTTACGGTCATTACATAAAATGGCAAAAAAACGGCAAATGAAAATACATACTACAGAAGACGGACAAAGAATCAGTTCCTTGAATAAAATTTGGAAGTTATTAATGAATTCGAATAATTCATATCATTTATTAAATGTTTATTAGAATCTAACCATTTAGATATACGCCTGACATCATACTACGCATTAATTATGCATTATGTTACTCACGTAGCGCCACGCAGCAGGTGCCATGGTAGCCGATGTCGATGTTGCAGTAGTGTATGCCGAGGTTGACCTCACCGCGGTTACACAACCCCCGACATTCCCCTCCATAGCTGAGGTGGCACGCTAAATACATAGAACTGTACATTTACAGGTCAGACTTTACTTGTAAGACACCCCCTAACATGTAGTGAGTGAATGCATTTTTCGCCGCTTTTAGAAATATTCCCACAATATCATGGCAGGGAACACAAGAAATGGGTTTCATACATTCCACCCATGTGGGGAATCGAACCCAGGTCTTCGGCGTGACGAACGAACGCTTCAACCTCTAGGCTACCTCACCACCGCACCATGGACATATGAAGGTATTCGTTATACGACGTCACAGCAAGATAATGACTTCTTGGTATTGCTTATGCAACAAAATTTACTGACGTTCTGCTTACCTAGACAGATGTCCTAGGGTAGAATAGGACTTCAGCAACCCGTGCTTGCCATAAAAAGTTACTATGCTTGTCGTAAGAGGCGACTAACGGGATCGGGTGGTCAGGCTCGCTGACTTGGTTGACACATGTCATCGGTTCCCAATTGCGCAGATCGATGATCATGTTGTTGATCACTGGATTGTCTGGTCCAGACTCGATTATTTAGAGACCGCCGCCATATAGCTGGAATATTGCTGAGTGCGGCGTAAAACTCAAGTCTCTCACTCACTTACCTAGACACATCAGTCTAAACAGACAATGCTGAATTCTGGCACAGGTATATATGCCTAATCTAAATATTATATTAATTGTGCATTATCAGTAATATATACTACGTTAACGTATAAAATATATTCACAGTTAATAAAACGCTACATTTTTACGCGATTTGAAGTCATACTGTACTGACAGACTGTCATGCCAGAATATCAACCGTATCACTTCCAATACACAATTTGAAAACAGTACGTACGTGACCAAAAGAAATATTGTCCGCAAACAGCATGCAGATGGAGAATCCAAAAAGCACACAGTATCCAGAGTAACATCCCAGATACCGATCAAGATGCTGATGGAGTGGCACCTGTACAAGAAACTCCCCATCCCGTGCCACGCTCATCAACCTCCACCAACTTTCATCTTTTAGCGTTTCATCAGGCTTTGTCAACTATTTCTTCTATCGGTGTGAAAATCACGCCCGAATCGGTCAGTCATTTAGCTTGTCAAACTACAATGACACCTTGTCTGCATATATGCAAGTTATGTACAGCCTTGTGCTCTCAGACCTCAACTAATAAGATCACACTCTCCACGGCTTTGAACTCTTGCCCCAGCCCTACGCAGATACATATTATGGCTGTTTGTTCACGAAACCTTCTCGGATACATAGCAAAATGTTCCCTTCTTATGTAAACACAACTGCAGAAAACTGCGACTTAATGACCACTCGTGTGTTTCTGTACAAACGTGGTGTTTCTCTATAAACGCAAAAGGCCCGTCATCCTTGTACAGCATTGTTGGGGAAATATGTCGCAATTCCAACTGTAAATATTCTTTCTAATATCGTACTCGTGAAGATGGTTTATGTCTTACTAAACACAAATTCTTTAATAACTACGAAATGTGTCACCATGAGACACAGTCTGTTATCCTACAATGTCTGTGTATCTGGCAAGGTTTGTACATGGTATACATAATTAACAATCTTCCATATCTTGAAGAACAGGAGGGTATATATTTGAGTGTATGTGTAAATTTATAGTGACAGATACCGAATGAGTCTAAGTTACACGAATGACTAGACTTTAAGAAATGTGTGCTTATTACGCTTAAAATGTGAAAGATAATATGGAAAATGCATCTTTGTGAGGGCTAAGAAAACGTTCGACACATTCCGGGTTTTCGACACATTGGAAGCAGTATTGCAACGTTTCTGACAACAGCAACACAGGAATAAAACTGTATAATTATAATTATACAGCCATAAAATATACAAATATATATATATATAATTATGTTTCTTCTTAGATACCCCCCATGACACGTGCAAAGGCAGAGGCAATATTCAGGTAATTTCGTTAGATCTGTGAATACCACAACCACACCTTTCATGACATCGCCCGCAGTTGATGCTTAAATAATAAATCAATTAAAATTAATTAAACTAAACTTTGATCAATAATGGAAATAAATCGCATTCTTTATTCCACCTGAATCACCTCCTCGTCCGATACACAAAATCAATTATTATGTACTGCAGCAGATTCAACGTTAGCTTTTGTCAATATGCCCCCCACACATGTAAAGACAAATAACACATTATGTACATTTCTTGTGACAGCAGATGCTGTGGTAGCATCTAGAGTAAATTTGATTTCGACTTGAAGCAGCGCAGCGGGTTGTCTCACATCTCCAGTTACATTTGATGAAGCCTTGAGAACATCAGATGCAGACATGTTTCACGCCTTCACGAAACCACACAAGTCTTATACTTCCTTACAGACATTTTGAGCATAGGTCAAACTGCTTTCTTGAGTGCTCTCCGTCATGTCGACTACGTTTTGTTGATGACGTGGCCTGGTTATTGTCTGGGTATGGAGCGTCCTCTTGAGTAAGTGTCAACATATTATTACCTCGGTTAAAACGTTTGAAGTGTGCGACATATAGACAGTACCGATATACAGGCTGATCCCTATGACAGTAATTTACCTGCAAATTAATTCACTTCTTAGCATATTGTTAATATTTTAGGGATTGCACGAAATTATTGAAAACACAAGATATTTCTAGGACTTCCCAGTTTCGCAGACCAACGAGTACATATATATCTATAGAATGCATGTTTGCTGGTATGTTGATTTTTCACTGATTCCAAATACAGGCGAAGGTGGGCGCTAATAATTTAGCTATATTTTTATGTCTTCGAAAGGCCCACATGTTTCTACAAGTTTTGAAGAATCCATGGAATATGTGCTCTGACATCCGTATAAACCACAGGAAGAGTTTGTGAACATGCGTTGTCACTGATGACTCCAATGAGCGTCCAGACATTAGGGTCTTGTTCACATACCAACATTCCACCGTTGTCTCCCTGCAATGTCAGAGTACAATCAACTGTCGCACATACAGAGTAAAGTTTAATCGAATTCTGATATGGTGCCAAAGGATATATAGAAGTCGGATATAACGAATCAGGATATATCAAGGGCGGGTATGACGAATCTGAATACATCAAGGGCAGACATGAAGAAGAAGGATATATCAAGGTTGGATATGACAAAGAAGGATATATCAAGGCAGATATCATGATGAAGGATAGATCAAGGATGGATATGACGAAGAAAGATATACCTAGGTCAGATATGACGAAGAAGGATATGTCATGGGCGGATATAATGAAATAGGATATGAAAAGGGCGGATATGACGTAGAAGGATAGATGAAGGTGGATATGACGAAGTTTCTAGCCCTGGATATCTATGAACAGGCGCCAGTTGTACGGAGTGCAAGTAAGAAAATATACAACCATTCTTTTGTTATGGATTTGAAATTAATGTACGAGTGGTTCACAAACAGCTGGACCGCAGTCTTGGAAAAGGGGGTGAGGGAGGGGGTGGTCAGCGAGTTCGACTCCACAGCACCGACAATAGCAATTCTATACAAAACCGCCATGCGCAAGGAACTTCGCACCCGCACTTACACATCCACCAGCATACACAGACAGACAGACAGACAGACAGACAGACAGGCAGATGACCAACCAAACTGCAACCCAAGTGAACTTTGAAACAACGAAGTCCAAGTACAAACGCACATACACGGACACACAATATATTTTTACCGGGCATGTATCTGTGCGGTCTATGAAAGAAGAGGAACATAGCTTATCCGGTGGAAGTTGGGAGTTCACTCCTAGAGCTAACACGATTGAGCACACTGCGTTGTTGACCACGTTTACATTGGACTCATGAAGCAAGCCATCGGAACCTGAAACAGATCATACCTGTCTTGAAATAGATAAACAACGACCTCACAGAAAGGTGATGTAGAAATATGTTATGCAACTTATACATGAATATTGCTGGGTGCGGCATAAAACTAAAGTCACCCACAAACTTGACTGGGACACTCTACACTGCAAGTCTTTAACTGATTTACCGTAAACCCTCACCTACCACTCACTGTCTAATGGAATCTGTGATGGTTGGAAGAGGTACTTTTCCTCAATCATTGACCTTTTATAAAAAAAAAATGAATTAATTATATTGATATCCATGGTTGACGCACATACCTCCATTAAACCCCCATCCAGCAATGAAGCATCTTGTGGTTGCGAGGATGTCGTCATCTGCTCGAGGTAGACAGGCTGGCTGGGCAGGGGCAGGAGCAACTGAGTCTAATGTAAGGATTGCGATATCGTTGCCTGTGGAGGATAGCGGATTGTTTCACAAAACTGAAGAATGATATATCAACGTTTGTGACATCCATAAATATTTCAGAGTGAGATTTGTTGCGAATGTTCACTTTATATTGTTAGATACCAGACATTAAACATAGGACTAGCCGACCCTAGGCCATGTATAACACTAGTCTTGTCTGTCAGTTCGTTAGTTTTTAATATGGAGCGCACATCCTTATGCATGTATATTAGAACAGGCAAATCCATTTGAATGAAGAACAAGCAGATGCACCTGAAGGAAGAACAGACAGATGCATTTGAATGAAGAATAGCCAGGTGAATCTGAAGGAAGAACAGACAGATGCATTTGAATGAAGAATAGCCAGGTGCATCTGAAGGAAGAACAGACAGATGCATTTGAATGAAGAATAGCCAGGTGCATCTGAAGGAAGAACAGACAGATGCATTTGAATGAAGAATAGCCAGGTGAATCTGAAGGAAGAACAGACAGATGCATTTGAATGTAGAATAAGCACATGCAGCCGAAGGAAGAACAGATAGATGCATTTAAAGGACTGTGAGATGAATATGAATACAGACCGACGCAGCAGAATGAAAAACAGATCGATGCACTTCAATGAAGAACAGCCAGATGAATTTGAATATAGAATATCCATATGCAATTGAATGAAGAACGGACAGATGCAGTTGAGAGAAGAACAGTCCGATTAATTGGAATGCAGAATAGTCAGATTCAGTGGAATGAAGAACGAGATGAATATTATGAATCAGGAGATAAACATCATGTGTTTCAAATGAAACATTCCCGTGCTTTAAATACTCAATAACATCCGGAAATTGGCCAACACATGTTGTTTATCGACATTGTAAACACAAAAGTAAACCAAAGGGTTTTACTGTCTGCACTCGTTTACATCGAGTACGGGTACAACAGTGAAGTGTCATCGGCAGGCCGTTTCAGCTGGTTCCCATGGTAGCGTCTGGAGTTGCTCATTTGTGACGTCATTCGTCACAATATGATTTGAATGACGTCGGCACTGTTGATGACTCAATAAAACAATTGTTTGCGAAGTCAATACGCAGTGAATAGTCTTGCAGTTTCCGGGAATCTAATACCATTTGACCATGTTTTTCAACCAATCAGATCACAGAACACAGTGACTTTTGGTTTACAATGTACCATGAACAGTTATGTATCGCTTTGTCCAATCTTAGACTGTATATCTTACACTGTTTAAAGTATAATACCTTGCAATGTATCACCAGGTTGAGTTGGATTGAAATCGCGATGGATCACAGTGTCACGAACACGTATGTCTGTCTCTCCAATTTCTCCTGGACTGTCTATGCTGTTTTCTGCGATGGTCACATAAACGCTGGAGGCACTGAGGAGTATACAGTTGTGAGATAAAATGTGTGCGTGTAGTTTTCTCTTGATCAGAATTAGACACTCAATCTACCCCTAAACAGAAGCAATAGAACCAACATTATTGTTTTTAGCTTGAGCTTAAGAATCAAGCTATCCTATTCTAAAACAATTCTCTCTCGATTCCACACATGGGTACAAGGTGTAAAGCCCAATTCTGATATGCTCCGCCATGGTATTGCTGGAATATAGCTAAAATCGACTTAAAACACATCTTCCTGCCCTCACTGACTCAAACTGTGATCCGCTCGTCTGCTGGCATTTGATACAGCCCCTTTTGATAGTAAGAGCACTACCTGTTTCATACGATTATGACGTTACAACCTTTTGATTTTAGATTCCTCTGGAACACAAGAAAATTCCATGTCATACCACCGTAACAGCCCTGTATATCTGCCATTTTGCATTACCTTTCGACACAGCTGGCCGTGGTGAGAACTTTGCTGTTGCTGATGAGGACGCCAGCACAGATGTGAAAGCCACTGGGCGGGGGACCTATTTTGATGGATACCATCCACGGCCATTGAGTTGGAGAATTCACAGGGTTCCCTCCGAGTATCCGTGACCTCAAGGTTCGTCTTCCTCCACAGTCTGGTATAGTTGGGATGACGCCAAATGCATTAATAGCTGAGTTTTCGTACGGTAAGCAACAGATATTAAAAACTTAAATGGTCCCACAACCGTCTTGTATTTCACAATTAATGTAAAACATACATATGACAGTATGTAATGGGCTTCCCGAAATTATTGTTACTATGCTACGGGGTTGCATCTGGCACTTTTGGTAATATGTACTGCACACTGGTTATAACTCAGGAGAAGGTAAAATTCGTTTGTCGTGGTGTGTAGTTACATAAGAGACGGCGTTGTTCAAGTGTAACAATCGATTCGGACGTTTCCCGTCTATACCACACCAAAGCAAATGCTTTATGACTGTGGTATCTCTTTAGACAGGTTCATAATATCACCAAGCAAAGAGTGGATACCTGTAGCATTAGATGGTCATGCAAGTGACTGTTAACCTACCCTCTTGGGTAGCTCTGATTCTCTCCCGTGGAGTTGAGAATGAAACTGGAATATACTGATCCAGTGGCCGAACCGATAATGGTGCGAATTTCATTTTGATATCCAGCATGGAAGCTCATATTACAAATGGAATAAACCATGTTTAAGAGCATTTCAGTTCTTAACAAACCAATGACTGATGGGGACAAACCATTAAACTACAATTTACCCTCGTGAAGCAATGTAATTTCGTATATCGTTTGGGGTTATTTGGGGGGAATTTGCACCTCCACTGACAAATTATCCCACTCATTAACAAATACGACTGAACAGATGCAACCTTAAACTCGTCCCTTTGAGACAAGAACAAGTACTGAAGCGTCTTTGAAATATGTAGTTCTTGCGTATTAAAAATAGCATCACTTACTTGAGATTATATTTGGTGTGAAAGTGGTGGCGACAGGTTGCACTGTGAATTGCCCAACTGGCCTAGGCTTTCTGAGGCAACATGTCTGTTGTGGGTTGAAACATCGTACTTTATACGTGTACGCCCTCTCTGTCAAACTCTCACATCCACCTTGGCGACACACTCCGCCATAAGCTGAACAAGCTAAAATTGAAAGTGAACTAAATATTACTTATTGTGCCTGAAACCAAAGGTCTGCACGTCCCTACCCCACTACAAAGTCAAAATAATGTTAGTGTAGACAAGTTTTGAACATCTATAACAATAGACTTAGTATTGATGACTTATTCCGTGATCTCATGACTGTACATACGTAGTTCGGCAGCGCAGCATGTTCCCAGAGCTCCATACCCACACGGTACCGGCCCAAGAATGAACTCCCCTGGATGGCAGGAAGACTTGCATTGACCGCAGAACCGCCAGCATTGGTTTCGGGCTGTGAAAAAGGCCGTCTGATTATGCCGATCTCCATTAAAACGTTGTTTCAAAAGCCATCTTTATTAAGATTTCACATCAAAGGTTGACACAAGTGTTCTTGTGGTTTTAGTCGGAGTTTGTTTTTAATTGACACGCAGTCGTTTTGTACATTTAAAAACGTCTCATATTTACTGGAAGTTGATCATCCTTACTACCCTTTCAATTACCATATACAGCTGCTACTTCTATCTGCTGTGAAAATTTATCATTTTCAAAATATGAACAAAAAAAGTTCTATATTCTTAAGATTAAATTTTTATTTTTTTTTTAAATGAGAGTTTGTGAAATACTATGAAATGGTAAATGAAATGCCATACAAATTTATAATTTTAAGTTATGCCTCGAGAAAGTAAGGAAAACAATAATATTTTTGTTTAAAACATGAAAAATCATGTTTGCATGTGTGCATTTTACAATGGCAAGTGAAAAATTCAATTATGAAATAAAGTTTGCGACCCGACTTTAACACAATTAAAAAACGACTGACTGAAAAATCAGACCATATTACTCACCGAAGCGAGACAAATATTGAGTCTCTACGTTCGGAAGAATGACGGTGACTCCTAAGATCAGAAGAGCTAAAACATGCATGACGGCCA
Organism: Haliotis asinina; assembly: GCF_037392515.1. Lineage (NCBI taxonomy): Eukaryota > Metazoa > Mollusca > Gastropoda > Lepetellida > Haliotidae > Haliotis > Haliotis asinina. The sequence continues at coordinate 19,474,773 of NC_090291.1, forward strand.
CGGATCCTTGTCACTTTCAGAGTAGAAAACTCTATATTGCTGAAACTAATGACTCCTTTGTTTGCAGAGTAGAAAAGGCATCTTGAACATTATCTGTCGTGTAGGTGATGTGGAGGTTTAAAAATCAAGAATTGTCTTCAGCGCATTTAAGGTATCATTATGTGACTGGACGATTATGATTGGTTCAATCTGTTACTTGTTTTCTCCCTCAAGGGAAATAACGCTACGTAACGCGGATTATCACCAATTTTCTTTGTACGTATGAAGACCTGGGTTCTGAAAAAAGGCGTTAGGTTGACCTTTGTGAGTGTTAAGCGTTAAGAGAAGATAAGAAGGATAAAAGTAGTTTCAAAAGTGTGGAAATGTCAAAAGCTGAACCACTGTCCACTTAAATACGCTTGGTATTTGTCCAGTGCATGGGCTGATGGTCATTAACACAGAACAAACTGCAAGTCATCCAGCAAGCAAGTACATTGCTATAGTGATTGTGGTTATGGAGACATTGGCTGTTTCGTCACAAGATAAGCAAATGTGTGGATAATCTATGTAGTGTAGAGGCTTGCTAGAAATCCATGATCGTGAGTTTCAATCTCCGAATAATTCTGAATATGTATGTTGTATTCTCACCATCCGCTATCAATAATAATAAGTGCATTTACATAGCGCATCGTTCACAAGTTATTGCATTGTGCGTTTGACATTTTGAAAAGATGGTGGTTTGAGGGCAGTCTTCAAAGACGTGACACGCTGGTTTTGCGTTCAATCGGCTGTGCATTACACTTCGTTGCTGTAAGCTGAAAGCTAACGACTTTTGCCAAAGTTGGTCTTCATGCATGGCACTGTCACTAACATTTGGTGATCTCTGAGAGGGCTGATATAGCGGCGGTAGTTCTGCAAGCTAGTCAGAGGCCATTCCGTTGAGACACTTGTATGTCATTGAAATGGTTGCTGGTTGTTTTCATCATAGTAGAGGAAAACATTGAATATGTTGACAGAGGGTTCATCTAAATGCGATAAGGTTTCTGATCTTTGATAGTGAAGACTTGGTACGAAATTCAGCTGTAAGCCAAAGTTACTTCTGTATACCCTGTCCAAATCTGTTGTCATAGTGCCATGCTGCATGTCCCAGACTGATTTCTTGGAGCTGATCAATGCATTGGTTACACATAAAATGCAGACTTAAAATCTCCAAGGTATATAGTCCCCATCTTCCAGATACATTGTTGTTAACCCTGATGATTCGGGTTGGAATTGGTAGTCAGTAGAGCATGGTGGTCTTAGGACGCGACTAAAGGGTGGACAGGCTCGCTGAATTGAATTGAAAATTACACTCACTCACTATATTTGTGTAAATATCAGAACCGCGCATTTGCAGGGTGAAATATGTAACTATCAGCATGTTACGATTGTCGTGGTAATATGACGGGTGTATAAGTGTTTTTATGTGTCTGTCGTTATGGAACACGTGTATGGTATATACCTAATATACAAGAAAAACGTTGCTGCAGAATACAGTAGCGAATGCGTGAGGTTAGTCTTACGTCACTGTTAGCAACAACACAGCAATATCACGGTTGGATACACCAGAAATGGGCTTCACGTATTGTGTCCGTGTGGGAAATCGAACCCGGATAATTCGACGTGACTTGTGGACGCTTTAACCACTAGACTACCCCACCGCCCAACATATAGTAACTAGTAATACCAATAATGCAGAAAACTGCTTTCCATCAGTTGTACTTGTCATTCATACGTACAGGTTTCAAAATAATTATCCAATAGAGTATTCTCGACCAGTACAGAATATAAAAGGCATATCATAAATCCTTTATACTCGACATATTGCTCGAAATACGAGTATTGAAGGTTCCCGTTGAAGCGTTATCGGCAATTTAAAGATACATGGTTGGTAAGTTTGTTTCAGTTTACCGTTATTTTCAGTATAAAGTTTCTGAACGGTGACGTATGGCATGTCCAACTCATGGCATGTCCATTACAGGAAAGTTTCTCTCTGCATATGTCCATTCCAAGGATATCTCACGCAGATAATGTCTATTCCATGGTCATCTCACTCAGACCATGTCTCTTCCACGGACATCTCACACAGACCATATCCATTCAAAGAACATCTCACTCAGTGCATGTCCATTCCAAAAACATTCTTTCTCTCCCTCTCTGTCATTTCTCTCTCGCTCTCACTCTCTCTGTAACTCTCTCTCTCTCCCTCTCTCTCCCCCTCTCTCATTCTCTCTCCTCTCTCTCTCTCATTCTCTCTCCCTCTCTCTCTCATTCTCTCTCTCTCACACACACACGCACACACACACATTGCGTATGTCCATTCCATGGACATATCATTCAGACCGTGTCCATTCCGAGGACATCTCAGAAAAATACCCATTCCGTAAACATCTCATTCAGCTCATGGCTATCCCCAAAAAAACCCATCTTATTTAACTCTTGTCCATTACACGGACATCGCACACGGTGCAAGCCTATTCAAAACACACATAACACTCAGTATAGAGTATAAAAGGCATATGGGATATCCCTTTTACTCGACATATTACTCTATACAAGGTAACTGTTGAATCACTATCGACACTTTTACAATGCATGGTAAGTACGGTTTACTCGATGGCTAGACTTTGGTCCTCCTTTCAAGATACCGATGCCAGTTGGTGCTTGAATTATCTCCTACCCAGTTCTGTGTCTAAACTATACACTGCAAGATTCACAAGTAAATAGTATATAAAGGCAAGCATAACTGTATTGCGTTTTGACCGTCGCACCCAGTTCTCAGTTCTGTGCCTCTCGGTTAGCAATGGTGTGTTCAGAGGTGTGACGTGATCCAGTCGAGGTGTTTGCTGACCTGCGTGTAGACCACAGGGATGTTTAGATTGCAGTTGCTGTCACTGATGAGGCCGGACAGACTCCATGTTCCTGTACCATCTTCACATACCAGCATCCCACCCTTGTCTCTCTGAAAATGGGTAAAATCGTATTCACTATCTTATACATATTTTATACAACAGAGAAACCACGCCTATTTTGTGTCGATGTTTAATGATATTTACTGAACTGGGAAATGTGGTGCACCTTGAACAAATCAATTGCATTGTGTACAATGAAATCCCGTTAAATCCGAACTCCCGTGGGTATGAACACCTCAACTTCTTCACAATTACTATGGGAAACATCTGTTAATAACCACAATGAAGTTATTGTGTTTATGATTTGTTAGTGTGGTCATTAGTATATCCAGACAGTTTCACAGGGACTGGTGATGCCCTGCAAGATGCATCGAAGTGGGACGATGTAAACATTTCGGTGTAATTTTTTAACATACATGCCTCCCAAAAACGTTAGGGATCGTGAATATTTTAGGTGGTGTTTAACTGAAATGGTGTGTTGAGTCCTCACTACAAATTAAGTTCCTCAAATTATTCATAATGTCCAACCACTTTCCTCAGTGTATATGACGTATTAACAAACAGTGAATGTCGATTGAAACAGTACTAAGTTAGTTGTCGTGAAAGGTGTTATGAACAATAATAATTATCCATATGTGTTTGTACGCCCTGCATTTTATTGTATGTAAAGATTATAGACTATTCAGGTTAAGACGATGAAATGTCTGTGTTTACCTGACAAGCGTTGGTTCGATCTAGGAGAGGATAAGAACAAATTTTGTCCGATGGCAGTTTGTTTCCTCGACCAGTAACGAATGCACAATCGTTATTTTGCATAATCTTCACTTGAGCCTCGTGTAGGCGACCGTCCCCGCCTGGAAAACATTGGCGTGAGTCAGTCGTTAAAGATGTCAACGTTAGGCCATGATGTCTGTATAACGAGTGACGAGGGAGTGTGGTTTTAAAGCCGCTTTTAGCAAAATTCCAGAAATATAACGGCGAGGGACTCCATAACTGGGCGTCACACATCGCACCCATGTGTGAAACCGAACCCGGGCCTACGGCGTGACTAGCGAACGCTTTAACCGCGAGGCTACCCCACCACCCCGTCTGTATAACGTCAACGATGAAGTCTTATAACATTCACAACGATATGTGTAACAATGATGTCTGTCTCACGTTAACACATTAATATTGTAGGGTGCATTTAATCTCGCATATTATATTTCCCTATTCTCCTGTCTCTAATCATACAGATCATCATCTAGTGATGTACTCACGTGTGTTTGGCCCCCAGCCCGCTATGTAACATCTGTTGTTCGAGTCGACGGTCTCCCCTCTCCGAGGGAGGCACACAGGTTGCGCACATGAAGATCCATCAGACGGAATGGCAGATTCCAGTGTCAGAATCGCGATGTCGTCAGCTGTGAATTGTTGTATAAGTTTATTGATAAGATATGCTCAGCTTACGGAAACGAAATGTGGTTTCATATATGTTATGAATGCTTAAACGTTATGATACTCTCATTTAAATACAATTTTACTGTCATCACATCAGCACGGAGCTTTCAAGACAGTCGTTAATATAATATACCTTTGCACTGTCAATACGTACAGCAGTCAGTAACTGGTTGACTGGTGTTCCAGAATATTGCAGCTATATGTTGGCCTGTTAATGATTGAGTCTGGAAAGACAATCCAGTGATTAACAGCATGAGCATCGATCTGTATAAGTAAAACTGGGATGCGATGACATGTGTCAACCAGGTCAGCGAGCTCGACCACCCAATCCCATTAAGCCGCCTCTTACGACAAGTTTGGGTTCATGAAGATCAATTCTAACACAGATCTTCACGGGTTCTTTAGTATTTGAGTTTTTGCACAGCTCTCTGTAAGTGACAATCTAGTAGTTGCTATTTTGGTATGCAATCAATTAAGTCAACCTGTTGACTGTTCATTCGATCTGTCGGGGTCACTTGGAACCAATTTTTAGCCAAATCGAGTGGTTCTCATTCCAACAGTACTAGTACACTGTCAAGTGATCAAACAATAGACATGTTGACATCGGGTATAGGAGTACCTACCCCTTAATGGTTGTCCTTGGTCGGCTGCGTTTGGATTTGGGGTTGATATACCCGTAACAGCTACAGTTTGCTCTCCATTTTCCAAAGAGAAGTCGATGTTGTTTTCACCAACAGTCACAATCACCTGGCGACTGGTAGAGAAGGAGACATCTTCCTCGATATTGGAATTACGGATGAATGGAGACTTTTTTCATTTCTTCCAGAAGTTGCATCAGGAGATTTACAAAACTTTTTATACTACCCAGAGCAAAAACGCGGTTCTGATATATACATACATATAGTGAGTATAGTTTTACGCCATGTTTTAGCTACATTTCTTTATATGGCGGTAACGTGTAGATAATCCTATCTGGACCAGACAATCCAGTGATCAGCATCATGAGCATCGATCTACGCAGTTGGGATACCATGAAATGTGTCAACGGTCCTAGTCGCCTCTCACGACAAGCCAGGATTACTGAAAAATTCTAATTCACAGGTCTCACAGCAATTTAAATAGACGCCTTGGTGACACAATCTTTATATATATTACATTATGAAAATATAGTCAAAGAATAGTGACAATGCACCTTCCATTATGTATTATGGCTCATAATTTTAGAACTAGGTCCCAGTATAGATCAAGGACACGATACGTTAAAACACTAGACCCTTTGGATAAAGAAGCTCATTTCAACTGATCGCAGAGCTAGGATTATCGTTATAACAGCTTATGTAGTCTTTCTCGGAGATAGCCAGTTGTGAGCATTATTATCCCAAAGAAATAAAAATCGTTTTCACTCCTACAATTACAAACGTCGAGTAAAATACAAACGCTTCAGTCTGATCCTCTATTTTACATATATTATTATCATTTTCGCAAATCTAGAGACATTATTACAGTTGAAGGTATGTATTTGTTTCGTTTTAGATGTGATGTTTCGGAGCCAGTGTAAGGCAATATTTTCATACACTTTGATTACGTTCTCTGATGGAAAAAAATTATTGATCATAAATCATTTGGTTTTACGTTCTATCACAGAATACAGTATGCTTCGTGATTTATTGACATTTATCTGGTCTTTATGTGTTCATTCCGAAAAGCTGCACCTATGTATGTTTTACTATCCGTTTCATTAGAAAATACTAAAGTCGCCGTACATTGATGAACAGCTTACCCTAGGACACAGCTGGATGTGGTGAGGACCTTGTTAGGGGTAACGAGCACTCCGGCACAGACATGAGGTCCAATGTTGGAGGTTGTTCCAAGCATGATGGACACCATCCAGGGCCACTGGCACGATGAGCTCACGGACATACCTCCCAAAATACGTCCAGTTACAGGATTAAATCTGGGTCGTGAGGAACACGCTGCAAAAGACATTTTCCGTCCGTGAATCATAACAAAAAAGACGTGTAAAGAAATTAAACGTACTCTCTGTTGGAAACAATTAAGACACAAATTAAAGTGGGTGAGTGGGTTGGGTTCTACGCCGCTTCATTATTCCAGCAATATCACACTAGTAATGGGCTTCACACATTGTACCTATGTTAGGTATCGAACCCGGGCCTATGGCGGGACAAACGAACACCTTACCCACTGGACTACCCCACCGCCCCACACGAGTTTAGAAACATCTAATCACAGCTGTTAGCATGTCAGTGGTTAAGATTTTAAACTAAACTCTTTTAGAATAAAACAACGTGCTGTATCCTTGTTTCAGCGTTCAAAAATTTATGACGTCACGTCATTTAGACATGATATCGTGCAAACGAAAAATTTAGTAAAACAAAGACACGGGTATTGCTTCAGTTTCAAAAACAAATTCATGTTGATCATGAGAACTCATGACTGTAAGAAATGTCGTTTGCATTGATCTTTCTATGAAGCCGTGAAAAATCCGAGTTAGAATTGGTCTTGTCGTAAGAGGCAACTAACAGACATGTCATAACACATGTCATCGCTTTAACATTGTGTAGAACGATGTTCATTGGATTGTCTGGTCCAGACTAGATTACATGCAGACCACCGTCATATGGCTGGATTCAACGTTAAAGAAGAAACAGTCCTTTGAAGTACGGATCGATATTCGGCTGGTGAAAAGGATAAGGTTATTTGATAATGACACATAATTTCTTTGTTTATACCGATCTCCACGTTGCAGTGTAAATGTTCTAACATTGTTTATGTCTTATTGGCTGATGATTAGTAATGGATTATTAGTAACTGACAATATACCAGGTGGGGCGGGAGTCGTAGTAGTTGTGGTAGTAGTTGTCTTCGTTGGTGGCCTTTTCCACCGTCGCACACAACACCTCCCCCCGAACTGACATCGAACGTTGAACTGAAGATGCACCTCAGAGCTGCTGAAACACCCGTTGAAGCGGCACACCCCACCAAAAGATGAACAGGCTACAAGTAGACACATCTTAGCAGTCCGTCAGTAAGTCCTTCAGTAAATTTACTTCTTGTTCTTACTAATTCCCAATGTTATTGAAACATCAGAATATAATTTTGGCATACCAAAAAGTAGTTGACAGGTAAAGATTCGTTTCGGTATGAGAAGCTAATTTCTGATATTACCCTTGACGTTTTAATACTGTAAAAACGACGAATAGCTGTATCTACTCACTATGCATGCAGTTCTAGTGAAAGCAGGGTCTGTTTAATAATAAGCTCGTTCGGAATCTGATCAGTGAAGGTAACTACCTATCTGGCGTCCTTTGGCAGTTTTTGTTTGTACCTAGGTCAAGAATGTTTACTGTAGGTAATAAAATGCAGAGGTAAACAGATTTACATAGTAACAAATCAAATAGTAACATAGAAAAGTCATTTGGCCTTATAAGAGACACACAATAACACGAGTCTTACCATTATATCGGTCCTCTCTTATCATCTCAGATCAATTTCTAATCTAATCAGAAAATGTTATGTTCTCATCACGAAATGTGATGAGTGGAAAGACTATTAAACCATCACTGAACATGGGCAAGATCTTACGTAGACTACTCGCACAGCAGGTACCAGAACCGTTACATGGTTCTCGGCCTAGGATGTATTCTCTGCTGTCACAGAATCGCTTGCATTGTCCGCCATGTTTCCAACCGCAGGTGACAGCGCCTGTAAAAGTTAACACTTCTTTGAGAGGACAGATAACGCCTTTATTACCATATGAAACATATAAAACACTGCCACTTGCTTTGTAACGGTGTTACCATCTACACCGAGACGTCGCATCCATCGTTACAGATTCAATACGTTGATGATAACATCTGCGTCGAACACACACGGAGCAAGGTCAATGCTGTCCACAACATAAAATACTTTAGAAATCAAGCTATACATTCCAGAAATTCTCACCTTTTCATGTACAGTGGACGGTTGGATCAATTGCATGTCATTCCGAATCATTCAAACTCTCTTGGACAGTTATTCACTACTCATCTATAGCCATATCACCAGTGAAGATCAGGGTTAGGATTGATCTCCGGCAATCTTTGCTTGTCTTATGAGGCGATAAACAACATCGAGTGGTCAGGCTTGGTTCACATATGTCATCGTTTCGCAGTTGCATAGATCGATGGTCATACCGTAACCAATAACTCGTCTATCAAATGATGTTAAATCTACCTGGAATATTGGTGCATGCGTTAAACAAGAAACAGACAATAGCATGAACACGTTGAACTAAAAAAACAGCGTCTTCATTGCAGCTGGAACAATTGTTATGAATATCACGTTATTTAAAGAAAATAAGCAAATTAATTTCAAACCTACCGAAAGTCGGAATGAAAAATTGGGCAACCGCCTGAGAAATAAGAACTAGTCCTAACGTCAACAGCCTAAGTGCCACCATGATGGTCTTACTCAAAGGATAATTGCATAACTAAGCTCTTTTATATGGAACCTTTAACTAATGGCTTTTCTATTCAAATATTTGAACTAAAGGCGTCCCAAAGAACCGTATTGTTGGGGAGGAACTGTTAACGATATTTAGCTTTATTTCATGAATGTTTCCTTGGCACACCAATTAACGTACTGGATTAACAACACCCTTTTTGTCTTTTAGCACATTCTTATTTACACATCGTTGTGAATTACAAACCCATACAAGCGCTATGATTAGGTGGGATACGCAAAGAAGACCGAGATTAAACCAGATTTCAAATACAAACATGTTGGTGAAAACATTGTTTCAAACTGTGGAGGTGCAAAATTACAAATCTCTTGTGAGGTGTGCAGAGTGTGACGTGCATCCCACGCTTTGTGAATGTGAACCTGCAAAGGTGTGCATGTGCATTTTCCAAATTCACTCCAAAGTAAAAAATGCTCTGTTCAACCCTCAAACGTTGCAATCTGTATCTATCTTTCATCTTTCGTACGTGCATGTAGCATCTGAACGGTTCTCAGGGCCTTGTGCTATTTTTTCAGGAATTGAAGTCAATTAATTGCCATTGAACAAGAGGGAAATGGGTATATATACAGTCTTTCAACTCTTTCCACTTTTGGCACTGCATTTTTTGCAAATGACGTTTTTGTTGTTCCTTTCAATCTAAAAGTGTTTCTCCGTGACTTGACAGTAGCCTACTTTTAATGTCACGGTGATCGCCTATTAAAAGGTGTCCAAATGACTGTCATTATATTTTCGTCATTTTTTTTATTAAGTCATTCCGGTCATGTTCCTTGTAAGCCACTGAGAAACATGAGGTTACATGTATGCACTTTTACTATGAAACGGATGACGAAAGAAATGTTTGCAGTCCCAAAAGACTGATAGACTCTAACTTACTTACGCTATTCTGATCACAGTTGCTCTAAGTTCTGTTTCCCCCCTTTCACACCTTAACTTATGTCTACCACTTCGTGTTATCGGAAACTGAATGATAAACATTTAATGTAGGAATTCGGTGTATTTGTCAGCACCCGTTTAAACAACTGATCCTTGAGTCTCTCGGATTTCCGTCCTGTGCGACAAGAAGACACACGCTCAAAACTGCCTTAGTTCACTCAGCAGAAACTGGGTACCTGTTTGGATAAGTCATTAACCGTAAGCGTCCCAGAGATGCAGTTTGGGTTACACAGAGTAATAAGGTCGACAATGGTATATGCGATTGACGAACGGTAGTGCGGCATAGAGTTTGGTTCTATTTAAATTGCATTATTTATTAGCATATCAAAACGTGGGTGGAAAGCAAGATGTGGGCAATCACCGTGGGGCGAAACCAACGAGCACACGTATGATGCTGTCAAATGTCGGAATAAAATTATGGAAACTCGAACTATTGCTCGTTAGTTTTCGGCATGCCTACACTTGAGGGAAACAGTGAGCGAGTGAGTACTATAGTATTACGCCGATTTAGCCATATTCCAGCGACTCCAGACTCCAGAAAGAGGCTGACACACTGTCCCCATGCTGGGACATCGAAGCGTGGTCTTCAGCAGTTTAACTATTAGCTACCCCAACCGCCCCGGAAAGGGCAACACCTCTGCAATCACCTTCTTTCGCCTTAGACGACTTGCAACCCATTCCTCACCTCACAGCTGCGGTATAGTGTAAAACAATAGTAAACAAACTGTTTTTCAGTGCTTTTATTCGAAAATAATATGTAAGGTTACATCGTTCATAGTATGAACGCATACAAAATTTTAATCATTCTTAAAAAGTCACCTCCCTGTGGACATTCAACTTTCTACACCTAATGACCTTATGAACACCATTGCATTGTCTGTGCCAGTGAATTTTCTTTGTCTAATGAAGATTGGTTACGAGTTGTAACACATGAGCTAGTATCATCACATTTGCAGTTCATAATGAATTAAGAGCCAATGTGATAACTCTTGATTTGCTATGAACCATCTGTACTACATTTAGATTGGTTAGAGGAGAATTGTGAAAGAGAGACATTACATTTCATGACAAATGAACTATATTGTCGTTATATTTCCTGGGACAACTAACGTTTGCACCAATGTCACGACATTTGCTCTGCTTAATGACAAGTGAACTAATGTCATTCAATGTTCTGTGCCTACTAAACTATAAACCAATGACACTGCATTTACTCTGTTTTTGACCAGTGAAGCAATCTCATTCCATGTTCGATTCTGTGCCCACTGAACCATGAAACAGTAACACTACACAGTTCTGCTTAATGAACAGAAACCAATGTCATTCCACGATCTTTACCTACTCAGTGAATCAGTGCTATTACACACTACCTTACATACACACTACTATACAACGGCATTTTATTTTAAAATAAGGACGTCGTTAACATGTAGATAATAATCGTTTCACATATACCTCTTCAGGCATCTAAAAAGCTTCTTCAAGTTGAAAGTGATCTGATCATAACGTTCGCGGTGATTAATGTCATTCCTGCCCATCAGGACCTCGCACTATTTATCCATGAGACATAGCCAGGCACAAAGGCGTAGACACCCGGTGCCCTTCGCCGTCCACATCCTCTTCCGAAAGAAACGATACCCATGACTTTCCAGTTGGTGCCGGAACTACACATCAAAGGGCCTCCAGAGTCCCCCTTGAAAATACATCAAAAACAAAATATATGTAATGTATCTTAATTAGTTTCATGTTTTCTTACACTCGCCTCAGTATCTTCATATCTTCCAGATGGAGAATGATATTTTACTTCAGTATCGATGAAAAAAATTATTGTGAGCCGTCTTCATACCCTCGTTTGTTATAATGTAGTGATTCCACGGTTGTCTTATGCACAATGTGGTATATAGAGCCATGATTTAATCATATTCTCTTCAAATCACTCACATATTCATGCTCACTCAAAGCCGTTTTTTTGGATACATATATCATGGTTTCATATTCATGTTTAGATATTGAACCCGATTTTAATACAAGATTTTATATTCATGATCAAATATTGAAGCTACGTTAGTACAGGGTTTCTTATTCATTAATAGATATTAAAACATATTTTAGTACAAAATGTCATATTCTTTATTACATATTGAAAAAAATTAATACACGTTTTCATATTCATAATCAAATATTGAAGCTATTTTAGTGTCAGGTTTCCTACTCATTACAGCATATCAAAACATATTTTAGTACAAAATTCCATATTCATTATTACAAATTAAACACAAATAATACAAAATTTCATGTTCATGATCAAATATTGAAGCTACCTTATTGCAAGTTTTCTTACCCATTATTGCATATTAAAACATATTTTAGTACAAAATTTCACATTCATTATTACAAAGTAAACACAAATAATACAATATTTCATGTTCATGATCAAATATTGAAGTTATTTCTGTACAAGGTTTCTATTTCAATATTGCGTACTAAAACATATTAGTACAAAATTTCATATTCACTATTACAAAAAATAACACAAGGTTTCATATTCATAACTAAATAGTTTGTACCCGACAAGAGTCTCTCCCTCCATATCTAACGTCGCCCGCACAGATGTTGTTTGTGTCAAAGCTTCGAGATCCATATATCCTTCTGCATGTAGCACTGCTCACTATCGGCACTTTGACGCTCCGGAGAACATTCTCTGCCCGTAAATTTTGCTCTGAAAATAATGAAAGTTATTAATCACATTTTGTTAGAATTTTCAAATCCTAAATGATTCTTCTAACGTACGACATTAAACTCAACATCTGACTTTCCCTGGGATTATTAGATGTTTGTTGTTGCGATTGGACGGGTGCGACTAACCGCGTGATTGCGAATGGTTCTTGTTTGGGTAAAGTTTGTAATGTGTTCAGTGGTTGTTAGATCGTAAGAAGTTTACAAATATTTATGCATGATATCATATTCACCATTTGTAAGTCCCCAACCTGCGGCTACACATATTTCTCCAACCATGGCAGTGTCAGCTTCACTGGGGAGGCAGATAGGGCGAACACACTGCGACCATCTCAACCTTCTGCTCAGTGTGATGACTGCAACGTCGTTAGCTGAAACAGATAGGAATGTGTATACACTAAGAACTTAATTAAACACACCATGTATGTTTGCAGTAGGTTTTCAACATGTACTTACAACTCCTCGTGTTGCCCAAAATGGAGACATTCAGATATTTGAAATGTCATTTTGAGTGTGACACGATTCAAGATCAGTTCCGAGTGTAACCTCCATGTGACTCTCATCCCCATACCTCTGTCAGCTTCCTGATCCTCTAAAGTGGTAGTCTCCGTCATTCCTCGTGCAATGTAGCTTCCAGCTGAGTCAGTGTTAGGGTACAGGTGGGTCCCTTTGTTGCACACAACGATCAGTCAAGTCGGACATATGTTCCAAAGGGTTATGATCGCGGCTCATTCAATATTGAGTTTTGTCAGTGGGTGCTTAACTAAGTTCTTTGTATATTCATTGGCACCATTGTCTTATTTTCTTAACTGCTTATTATTTAATCTCATTACTTACAACCCGTGAAGGTCCCTGGGTAGAATAGGCCTTCAGCAACCAATGCTTGCCATAAAAGGCGACTATGCTTGTCGTAAGAGGCGACTAGCGGGATTGGGTGGTCAGGCTCGCTGACTTGGTTGAAACATGTCATCGGTTCCCAATTGCGCAGATCGATGCCCATGTTGTTGATCACTGGATTGTCGATTATTTACAGACCGCCGCCATATAGCTGGAATACTGCTGAGTGCGGCGTAAAACTAAACTCACTCCCTCAATCATTACTTACAAAAACGGTTGCTTCTATACCGAGGATGAACAGCGACTTGAGACACTCTGAGCATCGTAGCTCTGTTCCGACGAGTAGATCCGACTCCTATCCTCAACAGTCTTGGATTGACCACAACATTACGTCTTCTGAAACATCGATGCACATAACTATTACATTTAACCGAGATGAGGCCGAGATGCGGCATTGTCCTCGAACAAGAGGTAGGTCAGGCGTCCTGGAGCCTTACCAGTACCAGCGAAACACACAAAATGGCATTCATACGTTTGGGCTGTTCCCAACGACGTTTTAATGTATTTTGCACGTCTCTGGTGACATTACGTCAAAACGTTTGCTAGAAACATTGAAATGTTCGGGAATTCTGTCGCTTGTGTCCAGCGCCGTTGTATTGCTATAGCACATGTAAACTGACGAAAAACTGTCAAAAAATTGGTAAGTTCGGGAACTCTGGCGCTTGTGTCTCCCGCTGTTGTATTGCTATAACACTTGTAAATTGACGTAAAACTTCTCGCACTCACTCACTCACAATACACACCACCTACACGACACAGTGCGCAGCAGTGAGGACGTGTGTTTCGTCGATGATGCTGCCACCGCAGATGCTGCTTCGAGTTTGCACTACAGCCATCCAAGGGAACTGACAATCGGTGGACGCCTCCCCTCCCACAATACGGTTGGATGCCACGTAAATCTGGGCAGGGCCGGTTACTTGGCTTACACCACAGTCTGTGAAAAAGTCCGATATAATGAACAATTAATTACACAACCACCTGAGGTATACCGCATAGGATAAAAGATGAACAAATACCTACGGACCACACTGACTGTTTTAGGATTGATGTAAAACTAAGGAAGCGTAGCAGGGTCACAGTGGTTAAAAAACTGGTCTCACTCCAGTAATGTTCCTACGTAGGTCATGCCATCTCTTACTTAAGTGTTCCTACGTAGGATCAAATACTCACTACGTAGGAGATAGTATGTCCTATGTCCTTGATATTAAGTTCACTTAGGAGATAGCGAGACCATTGTTTACACCGTAGCCCAACTGCGCTCACGTAGAAAACAAGCAAGATCACATTAAATTTCTTGTTATTCAGTGCACGTACAAATATAAACCTTGACACAAAATATTAATTGTATTTTCATTCAAATTGTATGCCCGTTATTCTGGGATCATTAGCTTTGTAGGTTACTGTTTGTAACAACAATATAAATGCAAAAGTCATCCCTCTGAGACGAACATTTTTAATACAGACCATGTCACTGGGAAGACGACAGTCTGGATTGAGAGATTATGTTGCACATGACGTAGCCCGTAAAGAATTATCAATAATTCCTAATTTGGAGCCCACTTTGCATACAATTATAAATACTTTCATGATTTATATGCAAACTTACATGAAGTAAGTGTTTAACTATTCTGTACTCTCTGAAAAATGCATATAACCGAGGTGTCAAACCACCAATAAAATATAGATATTCGTCTCATTAATCTAAGGGGAGACCGAAACTTCTGCATTACGTCACGTCGTCTTTTTCAGATCTATTTCACGTCTTATCTTTTTGGTTATTTTCTTCTTTTTTTTATTAATTTGATTTTTTGCCTGTACGTGAAAATAATTACGGCTGTAATTAGAAAGTAAAGTAAAACTCTTGTCTTTCATTTTAAATAAATCATATAATTTCATCATTTATGAACTGGCACCAAAAATAATGCTGAACTGGTATATTCCGATTCATCAATCACCTTGCATCAACACAGATGAGGTGTACATAGTGACTGTATGAACAGATACATGTATACTTAGTGTTTCATTTTTTTACCGGCAGGTAGGGGTCCACATTGACAGTATCTGTAGAGTAGCTGGCACACCTGTGACGTGGGGAAACATTGGCGGAAGTACGGACAGTTTTCTCCACATCTGTCTGTGTCACGAAAAGGTACAAATAAGAGATGTAACTTCCCCAGAGAACAAATCTGAGACGTCTTTGTTCTTTTGTAAATAAATCTAATATATTAATCGCAGGGGATCTGGTACAGATTTATGAACAGCGCTGAACTTTCGTTATATTTGGGGTCACACTTTCTCAGCGAAGTACAAATTCTAATACTGTTTTTTAGTTAAGTCCCATCTGGGATTCGAATAAACAGTCTCAGAGTCAGGCACCTAGATGAGAGTGTGGGTTCGAATCCCGGATGTGACTCAACTAAAAAAAAATGCTAGAATTTGTGCTTTACTAAGAAAGTGGAATCCGAAATATAATATGTGTTATATTTGACCACTTTCTAAATGGCATTGTCTAATCAGCGTTGAACTGTTTAATACATTCCGAGATATCACTGTGAGATTTGAGCTGGCAAACCAACTAAACGTTGTTTGAGGCTGATTTGATGACGTTACCAATTGAGCCTTAAATGCCCTTTAAACTAACGCTATTTAAGCTTTAGATGCGAGATGAGAAGGTGAGTGAGTTTTACACCGCACTCAGCAATATTCCAGCCATATGGCGGCGGTCTGTAAATAATCGAGTCTGGATCAGACAATCCAGTGATCAACAACACGAGCATCGATCTGCGCAATTGGGAACCGATGAGATGTTTCAACCAAGTCAGCGAGCCCGTTAGTCGCCTCTTACAAGCATAGTCGCCTTTTATGGCAAGCATTGGTTGCTGAAGGCCCATTCTACCCCGAGACCTTGACGGGTCGAGATGAGGAAGTGATCACTGGAATCTACAAAAAAGCTCTTGTCAGATTGTGTAAAGCCACAAGCCAAGTTAAATGAAGTCATGTGTCGTATTAAGTAAATTCCTCTGAATGAAACGGATTAACTTCACCAGGCCCAACACCATTCCTTATGGCAAATCATATGAAATACATGTACATTTTTGTCTTTAAAGACACCAAAACGGCCCCATATCTTCCGTATGTGGAGTACTATTCTTGAGATCTTTTTTCACTGAGATTCACTATTTACCCTTAGGCTATTACCCACTAAATCAATTGATATATTTTCGACCCGTGAAGATCCGGGAGAGACTTTATCTTCAGCAACCAGTGCCTGTGATAAAAGGCGACTAACGGGATCATGAGGTCATGAGATCGCTCTTTTCATCATACCCCAACTGCATAAATCAATGATTGTGAAAGTGATCACTGGATTGTCTGGAGTCGATTATTTAATTACCGCCTCCATTTAGCGGGGACATTGTCAAGCTTGGCTTTAAATAACAATCAGTCGAAGTATATTTTCTGTTTTAATGTGTTTTTCAGAGCTTAAACACACAATCTAGAATATTAATAACTATTCAAAAAAATATAGGATATAATTCGTTGATACCACTGTGATTAATCTCTTGCGTTCCACAGTAATTTGAACGAGTCAGATGATTCTTAACTTCTTTAGAGTAGTTTGCAGCCGACTAGCCTGGTGTTATTTGAAACATTAGTAACATGAATGTCGGAAAGAAAGTGATATTATTCAAAGGTTAACCGTGGTTTATATTTATCTGACACGCTTATTTAAAAACAAAATAAGAAACCCTG
The DNA here is from genome assembly GCF_037392515.1 of Haliotis asinina. Lineage (NCBI taxonomy): Eukaryota > Metazoa > Mollusca > Gastropoda > Lepetellida > Haliotidae > Haliotis > Haliotis asinina. Next base: position 19,491,981 of record NC_090291.1, read on the forward strand.
TCAAACATGTCTGAAAAACATTTGACAAGATCTTTCACACACTTACTTTTTTGACCGTAACTGCATATCACCAGTGTCAGAAACCACAGAGCAAACACACAAATTCGCCACCAGAGACTCCAGGCGCTGTTCCCTTCACACCTACTCATGACTAGTGTTCAAATGAAGACATCTAACTTATCACACGGCTTTATTCAAAAATATATAAAGCAGGTACTTGTTGAAAATAACGATGATTATATCTACCATTGAACAACGATTGCTCGATGCTTTGTGTGACAACAGTTTGTAATCAAGGACGTGAAGATGGGCCAGGATGAATGTATTACGACAATAGGGAAGGCACATGAAGGTCAAACAGGTGTGCGCTCGATAAACAACAGGATGTTTGTCTGTTTTGATGTCATCAATGGATGAAGTCACTATCGAAATATTTCATTGCTGAAACTACTTCAAACGAAAAGGATGTCTGTCACAATGACTGGACGATAGTATACCAAACAGCAAAAGAAACGCAAGTCTGTTTTTGTCAAGTTTTTAAATAGAAGACACAAACATGAGATTTCATTTTTTCGAAACTTACGTTTCTTTTGTAGTTCAGTATATTAATTGACGTACGGTGAATACAAGCGACAAAACCGTTCCCACATCAAGAAGAAATCTGCGGCTAAAGCACAGTCGATGGCACAACTGTATTATGAGAATATTCACACGCTACATGATTATGTCCGAGACAACCTAACAAATTGTAACCTGCGTTCCACTCTCCGTGTATTATCAGTACACTTATATGTTATGATGATTCACTGTTATTAATATTGACCGTTGATTTATTGATATACGTACATGAAATGTTTTTCGCTTTTTGCTTTCATTTGATTTTCACGTTTTGCTTGTATGATCCAATTAACCGGACGTCTCTCTATCCGGACGATATTCGAGTGACGCCCAAACGTCCGCATAAACAGGGTTCGAATTATTCGGCTCAGCAGTATTACAGCTGTACGCTGATATTTGTAAACAATTCGAATCTGAACCAGACAATCCAATAATCGTCACCACACGATATATGTGTATGAAAAGCTATGAAAAAAGGATGATACCATAGTGTTCGTATCCTGCCCCATCTGTGTCATAAACACATGCAATGCCTAGTCAACTGTTCCCCTGAGATATTTCGTGAACGTCAAGTCAAGATGAAAGTAAAGATAAGCACTTGCATCTGACATTATTTTTGTCATTGACGTGTCTAATTTCGAAATTTTCTCCACAAGTCTGTCATAAAACACGCTGAATGTTTTATTGACGCATTGGGTGCATGTAACCCTGATCAATCAACTCCGTTATTTTATATTTGTGGCCATATCACAAAACAAACATCAACATGTTTAACACATTTTGTTATAGCTTTTATTTAGGTGCACAGTTTTCCTACAAAGCGGAAGTTTTAACTATCAAAACAGATCAGTATAGTATTCTTGAGAATCTCCATTGGACGATTCGGACCTGAGCCAGTCTTGTGTGTATGTGTGTATGTGTGTATGTGTGTATGTGTGTGTGTATGTATGTATGTATGTATTTTGTGCGCGTGTATGTACGCGGGCATGTGTATGTGTGTGTTAGTATTCATGCTCTTTAAGTGTGTATGCGCCTGTGTGTCTCTAGGCGAGGTGAGTGTGACTGTTCATTTTTGTGAGATTCATGTGACTGACGTGTATATCAATTTGCTTTTGTGTATTCTTTTTATTTGATCAGTCAGATGTGTGGAAATCTAGAAAATATGTTTTTCACAAATGTACACATGTAGAGGATTAAATGTCGACTAATTCTATTCAACACAAAAATCTATGCCGTGCGACAGTTTACTGTTTGCTGGAATGAGGTATGGTTGAAGAGGAAATGTTAAATATCCCAGGCTCCACCCACACCGACATCCCAGGCTATCTCACACCCACAGCACAGGTTACAACAACATCCCAGGCTACACCCACCCTCACATCCAAGGCTACACCCACACCCGCACCCGCACCCGCACCCGCACCCGCACCCGCACCCGCACCCGCACCCGCACCCGCACCCGCACCCGCACCCGCACCCGCACCCGCACCCGCACCCGCACCCGCACCCGCGCCCACACCCACACCCACACCCACATCCCAGGCTTCATCCACACCTACACCCTTTACCCCATGGGTATGGCTTCTAGCATGTAATGAGAAAAAAACACACTTTAAACAAGAGTTTAACTCTTCATAACAAGAGTATAGCTTGTGTTTATTATATTATTCATCCACTGTCCGTTTCTTTAGTAGTGATATGGTTTCATCATTGAAGTTACATCGTCAATCCAAGAGATATATTTTGAAACTCTTGTATATTTTCCAGGAAACATGGGTCTAGCACATCCAAAACCACTTGACACAACTCCAATCAGAGTCCATCGATTATTGTAGTCGCAAATCAAAGGACCTCCAGAATCAGTCTGAAGAAGAAGCATTATCTGTGGATTGGTTGGAAACACTGGCTATCGCGAAATGAGTGAATACTCTTTTAAGCCGCGTTTGGCAATATTCCAGCAATTGGGCTTTACACATTGTACCCTTGTGGGGAATCGAACCCAGCCCTTGGGCATGACGTGGATTTAACCACTACCATACTCAGCTAAAGACGAATATAGGACAAAACAAACTGTATATACCATGCATTCCGTACTTGTATCCTGCCATCCGTTTAGTGCGACGCCATAATGACGTCATCAAACGTCACAGAAAAGGTTTATTTCTTCTGTTGGTATACATTTGTACCGTATATATACTGAACATCTCAAGAAACGCAACTCTCTTTTTTGTGAAGTTTTTGAATATACATGACAGCTTATTCTAAAGAGATTTCATGTAACTTGCGTTTCTTTTGCTTTTCAGAATTGTTACATTGCTTCAGCGTCACAACAAAACGAAATGTGGGGATCGAACCTGGATCTTCGGTGTAAGGAGCAAACGCTTTAACCACTAGGCCACTCCACATTCCTTACATTAATGAAAGCACCAGAACGACCCTAACGTCTGCTCTGGACCTTTTTTCTGACATAAAACCTCCCTCATACATTTCTAGACCTTAAACCCCAAACAACTTACACTACAGGAATCTTTTCCTCCTTTGTCAAAGTATCCTGCGCAGAGTTGTGTGTCCAACACGTTGTAAGATGTCTGGCAAGTCGCCCGACCCACCAATGGTACTTTAACCTTCTGCAGCTTGAACGGCTGGAACAGCCTTGCCTCTGAAACAACATGTGGCACGTATCAGAAGTCACGAAGAAAACACCCGGCTGTACCCATGGCAACAGAAATCAATGGACACCCACACTGGGACGTTCATAAACTCAGACTTCTATCGGTTTTCCCTGTCAAGCTGACACACGGTGACATGCTCAAGGCTTAATTTGCGCACTCACTGATGCGTCACCAAGGTAACACCGCACAGACTCCGTTGTAATTCCTGATAGTTTACACTTGGTGACGACAATATATTCGTTGTCTGTAGTGTATATATTGCATAAATGATACTTTATATGACACTAGAATATGTCCATTTTCACACAGCCATAGTCTGAGATTGAAGTACAAACTTCCTCAGATGTAGACCCTATTACGAGCTTGAGTGTTGTGTTTTGGTTTTTGCTGAACGCCGCAGGCAGCCCTTTTCCAGCTACTTGGCTGCGGTCAAGTCTGGTTCAGGCAATCCAGTGATCAACATCATGGGCATCGATCTACGCAGTAGGGATTTCGATGACATGTGAGGTCAACGAGTCTGACCACTAGGCTATTAAGACTACTATGTGTTGCTAATGACCAACATTTTACCCAGATGTCAAAAAGACACGTACCTGATGTAAGTCCCCATCCAGCGACGATGCACGTCTGATTCACTTTGTACTGGTGGTCTTGTGGGGGAAGGCAAATAGGCCGTATACATTTATCAAACTTGATCGGTTCTTCTAGTCTCAGAATAGCAATATCATTAATATCTGCAAAAGATCACAGTTATTGTTCATGTGTAATTTAGAAATAACTTTTAAGCTGAATAAAAACACAAAACCTACTTCGACATTCCAGATTTTGATATTTTTCGGAAAGTTCAAAGTATCAACTTCTTGTTCAGACATAAAATTACACATGCATTCTAATTCCTGGTGTAGCATTGCTTATAAGTTAGACAACTCATCGGATACATTTAGAGCTCCAATACAAAGACAACTGTTTGTGATTACTATTTTTTTCCCTGAAGGCATAACTGTGAGCATGTACCAAGTGAAGCTAACTTGGAAAGGGGAATATTCACAACCATAAACCAGCAGAGGAAATACTTGCAGAGCGGCCACTCAAGAGGGATGAACTGTGACACCCAAGTTTATAACAAATAATCAAGCATTGATACTTTCAATTTCGAGATTCTGCAACTTCCCTTCATGTGATGACATACATATAAGCCTGTACGTCAAGTCAGTAAAATATCGATGAACACACACCCACATCCCAGGCTACCCCCACACCTAAACTAGACAAAAATAAAAACCTGACACTCGTTTCAGATAGTATTTTGAAACTTTTGTTGAAAGAGTTCTTGTTGTGATTATGGTTAAATGCAGTGTCAAGGGCATTAGGCCATAAATTCATTCTACTGGTTGGGCCTACGTAGCACAGGCGAGAGCACTGTACGCCAAAATCACGTTTCCACGTGCCACAAGTCACGTGACCCATTGATACACGTGCAAATAGATCTCAAGGTAGCAGAGTAGATTGTCATTTCAGAAAGAAACATGATTCTATGGTTAATTATTCGTTAATTTGCAATGCCACGACTGTCAAACATTCAGCGTTAACTTGCCATTGGCATGCTGAATACGGGATGTTGCGAGGGTTATGGGATGCAGTCGACAGACCATCCATAATCTCCAGACACGTGTCCATCAAACTGGCACCACAGCTGACCGCCCCCGTCCTGGTCGACCACGTGTGACGTCACACGCAGCGAGATTGGAATAGGGTTGTGTTTTGCGATGAATCAAGGTTCACATTAACCTTTGCTGATGGAAGGGTTAGAGTTTGGTTGTGACGAGGAGAACACAATGCCCGGTTTATCGTACAGGAAGTGGATCGATTTGGGGGCGGTAGCGTTATGGTTTGAGGTGCTATCAACGGTCATGCTCGATCCCGACTCATTGTCATCCAGGGAAACCTTAATGCGGCAGCATACATGGATCAGGTGCTCGTTCCAGAGCTTTTGCCATTCATGACAGCTCATGGCCCAGGTCTGACTTTCCAGCAGGATAACGCCAGACCTCGTACGGCCAATAAAACAACGAATTTCCACAGGAACGCTGGTATAAATATCATGAAGTGACCCTCAAGATCTCCCGACCTCAACCCCATAGAGCATGTGTGGGATATGTTAGGCAAGCGGCTCCTCCAAGTAAGGAACCCTCCACGGAACTTGCAGGACCTTGGTGCCATGTTGGTTCAAATAAGGCGGCGCATTCCCCAAGCTGTGTTCAGACGCATCATCCAATCCATGAGGTGACGTTGTATCGCAGTTGTGAACGCCCATGGAGGACACACCCGGTATTGGCATAACAAACATGACATGACAAACATGTTCTGTATGCGACAATCGTTATCTCAAACCCATTTTCCAAAATGTTCAAATTATTAACTTTGAAACGAGTGTAAATTTATTTTTATTTTTGTTTAGTATATATCGCTGAATACACATTGAAGAATATTTCTTACCCGAATGATAATCCGGATGCACACTGACGGCTGACACTGTAGCGTTTTGTGTATGACGCCTGTCTGAGGATCCCAGCCCCACAATCACATCTTTAGCTTTAGCTTTAGCTTTAGATGACCCCCTATATGAACATGAACCAAGTACATATTTGTGTAATTTATGACTAGTGTATAGTGTGGGAAAAAATAGGATCTCCCTCTTTTTATATACATTCATCATTAACAATAAGTATCACTTGTAGCTAAACTATTGCTACATTCTTGGCTGGATGCTACATTGCTAACATATTTGTAAACGTTGAGTTCATTGCACAGGAAGCGATAGAAATGTTTAAACGTCCAGTGAAATGTTTCTGCCAGTTTTGATGGAAAATGAACTTCACAGAGGAAAAGTTATATCATAATATTTCAGCATACAAAAGTGTTTGTACCATCGAGATAACTTAGTGATTCAAACAATTCGTGCTTCATGCGTTACAGTTTTGTTTTCAAGAATATATGGAAGATGTGTCGCAACATGATTCAAGAATCCACTGCATCTGTATCATCGGGGTAGCTTCGTGATTACAGGTGATATGTCATACGTATATCATAATTCCGTAACGGTTATTTCAAGAATGGTGTCAACATGGATGTTCTCTCTTCATTGAAACAGTACAATGTCATAATTTGTTACATCATATTTCAAGAATACGCGTGGCAGCGAACTAGCTTAGAGACTTAAGCGCTGGCTCACTGTTTTGATTATCCATGCTAGCACAGTTTTGATTCCGATATGATTCTTGTGTCCTGAAGCCACACATATCCTCTCATTCACCCTTTCACAGGAGCTACGGTAGGTACACTAACAAGAGGCAATGAGCTGCAGTGATGATGTGCCTGTCGTCGAGGATGGCGCCGCCACAAAGCAGGGAACCCTTTATGAACAGTGCAACGGTCCATGGCAACTCACAATCGCCAACGTCCACTCCACCAACGATGTAGGTGGATATCCTAGGTATGGGGGGAGGTTCAGCAACGCCACATTGGATAGCTTGGAATGTTCAAAAAGTAACTTTATATAATTATTCTTTTTACATTAAAAACAACATGAATAAACCATTTCATTTAGTTATTTATTGTTACTAAGTACCACTGAACAAAGACTTTTAGTGCTCCAAATTGCATGAAACAAATAAATTATGAGGCTTGGAATGAATCATGCGAACATAGGCTTTGAATTTAAAGCAGCTTTAATGATGAACATTACATGCGCTATGAAACTGCGTCGTGTTGCGTAATATGAGCATTTAAAGCTTCAAATACCTTCACATTTGCATATGTCCCAGTAGTATTTGCAGGCAGGGAAGCGTACGCACTGCTTAAAAACATCACAGAAGTCACATAGGTCTGTAATATCATGGAATAAAACCATAAAGTGCTGGAATGGTGCACATTGGTGTGACAAAACCCTTCATATCTATATCAGCGCCCATTCACTGTGCATAAGTGTCTGACAAAAGCAATCTTTACTCATGAAAGCTTTTCTAATTTCTAATATCCTACAGAATTCCAAATGTTGTTTACAAGTCATGCATTTGCAATGACGATACTTAATGAACTGAACAGGATATCATGATATGGTTTACACCCACATGCATCATGCACATGAAAACGACAGCTACATGACTCTGGTATGCAATGCTTTGAGTTAAGGTGATAGTTTCTGTCTTGTTTCGAAATAGGTTATGTTAGCTGACAAAGCAGATTGTTTGGAGTTTTCACTCTGCTTGTGAGAATATCCAAAACTGAAAAAGCAGACCTATATGAAAAACAAAGCAATGTGTTATTTGACACAACTGAATATATATTTCTGTTTTTTATTAAAACCCTGAAACATTTAGAACAACCGAAATCTTTTGACGTGCACGATGACTACAATACTATAAAACGGATTATAGATACACACCAAATGGAATATTGTTTGTCGTTTGGGGTTTGATTTGTTTTGTTTGTTTGTGTCTGTGCTTGTTGGGGTTTTTTGGTTGTTTTTTGCTGGTTTTCTTTTTGAGTGTGTAAGAATGGCTGTACGTATTATTTTGAACACAAACACTGTTCTTGTGTGCATGTATTGCTTTTCTTTCAAACTGTATTTTCATGACATAATGATAATAATTATTATGTTGTGTTATAGTAAGAAGTAAAGAGTACATGACATTTTTTGCACTTGAACTTGAGATGATGACGCAATATGACGATGAAAAAAAATATGGCATGAAGCTTTCTTAAAGAAGGAGCTGTAGTATGTCAGTAGATGATAACCAACAACATATGGCATTTACATCATTTACAAATGGTCGATTACTTACTTGCACAGTCGGTTTTCGGGAATGCAGCACATACTATTAGAAGTAAAAGTACAGATTTCGTCCACATTTTACGAGCTATGTAGATTCCTCTTCTTATCTTCTGTAATAGTGTACGAGACAAGAATGGCCCATCAAAGGCTGGTGTTCCTCCATAGCATTACTTAAATACGAGTACAAGAATTACAACTATGTCCTATATTGACAGTCATTGGGATGATACAAGACAACACAGCGACTCCTCCTTATAACTATCCTCTGAAAACCTACCTGCACCATCTTTTGATAAGGATTATTTATTTTACTTTCCCCATTACCGGATGCAAATAAAAGGCTACTCGTGGGCTTAGGTTACAAGCAAAGTGGGCACCGGTGTAAATTCCCATTCTTTGAATGGTGTTTGAGATGTACTTAGGTCTGTGTTCGCGAGACAAGTGGGTTATCTCTTCTTTACAGAATGAAATAATAGATTGCTCCTGCACTGATGTCAACCCCGAACAAGTGAATATGCAGGTTAGGTACACCAATGCGTGGTTGGCACGACTTTTTGGTCAACATCAAATCTGCGTCGCAATCGCACTAGGTTCAAAAGAGAGTATTTAACCCAGGAAGTGTTTATTCATAATAATCCCTTTTCACACAAGGCACCTTACCTCTTCTATTCATCCTTCTACGCACAGGAAATGGTTATGGCAACAAAAGGTGTAAGCTTACACTGTTATCGTGTTTGTGGAGTCTGAGTTGTCTGAATAATAAGCTTGTCATTTCTTGTTCAATCACAGCTATCAAGGACAGCTCTTATTATAATCTAGAACCAACGAATCCATTGTTCATCAATGTTTTTATCACTTAGTGACCTTAAGGTACCAAGCGCTGATGTGTTACCATTTTTATCTATGTTCATGTTTCTTATCATGATGTTATTATATTTGTATTTTAGGAGGAAAAAGGACAGATCCAAGCTTATTTGGTTAATGGGATGCTTTTAAGCGCTTAAAGGTCTTTCTAGATTTAGCCAACTTGCCAGTCTGAGGCATTTTATTCAAATTGCCGAGATGGATCATCTTTGGAGGATATACAGCGTAAAACTGACTGTTCCATCCAGACAGACAAACCTAACTTGAAATCATATCCTTTATCTGGTTTGGGTTTTCAAAAATGTATCCTCCAGGAGAATCTTTATAATAGAATATAGTTTGAGAAGGCATGTCATTTAATTGTAATATCAACGTGTATATTATAGATCACATATTACTTGTTACCTCTTTCCTGTCATCTTGATTACCCTAATCAGCTGTTTGGAGCACAAATAAGTGAGTGTCCAAGGTATATGAGGGCGCTATACAGCTGATGTTCTGGTATTTCAAAAGGGTTTATTATAGGTACTGTTCATCCCTTCAAGGGGTGCTTGTAGAATACGTAAAACAGTTCTGCGTGAACTGTGATGATCATGAGCATGTACTCTTGATAAGTCCTCTGAATTAAAGTAACTCTGCATGTTCAATCCATAAAGTTGGTTTGAATGATCTATTAGAGAGAACAAAGAAAGCGAAGACAATTAAATACACGTTTTATTTTTGCACCAAAAGACATACATTTTGAATCGTTTTTATTGATAATCAGTTTTTTCATGCATATGTCCTTTCAAGTGAAGCTAGTTATAACAGTGCATGAGGATACATATACATCTTTGTCAATATATCTTTGCCAATATATCTTTGCCAATACATCTTTGTCAATATATCTTTGCCAATACATCTTTGCCAATACATCTTTGCCAATACATCTTTGCCAATACATCTTTGCCAATATATCTTTGTCAAGTTAAAAATGATGAAGCTCCTATTTTCAAATTAACATGGAAAGCAACCTTGAAACGAGGACACTTGAACTTTTCAGTGCAATGGGTTCATCATTACTTAAAAGCTTTTACATAAGACCCTTGTAACCGCTGGAACCTAGGAATGAGCTGCATACAAGTGTTATCTGGTAAACCTACATCCTACTGGTCAAGAATACTGAGTACCTTGCCTACTCAAGGGTTTATTACAATATCGGCCATAATGCCTGGTCTAAGTTGGAAGGTGTATCTGTAAATACGTTTTCAATTAAAACCAGACTAAAGGATGACAGTAAATATCAAAGTGTTAGGTGTGTTGGTATGGAATAAATTGCAGGGATAAAACACTTAAGAAGGGAGGATTGAAAATGCTTTGTTAATCAATATTGAGATTATTTTCTGATGGGGACAAGAGTTGTCCCCAAATGTTGTATAGGTCTAGTAAGTTTTATCAGAACAGCTGTCAGTAAACAACATCAAATTCAAATTTAATTTCCACAATATCACTATAAACACCACTGTATTACAAAATCAAAACTGTTACAAGGAACAAAGTTGAAATAACATTGTTTTGTTTGGGGTTTTTTCGATAATCTAATGCCGCAATATTAGACATGCTCTTTGACTGTAAATATGCCTGTTAATGTTTCATATGAATAAATGACTTTTCTCATGATCTTAAAGGGCAACGACCTATAAAACATCAAAATATATAAAACACAAGTTGACATGACTGAAACGTATTTTCATTTCATAGGTCCGAGTTTTACCCTCGAGTTAGTACATTAAATAACTAGAAACTAAAACATCATGGAATGTAAGGGGCCACGCTTTCTCTGTAATCGTACTGAAAATCAAAATCAAGCGAGCTTTTTGCCCTTATGCTCTACGAGAGGTTTCCGTCCTCGCTGAGCTCGCCTTAGGACACCTGCGTTACCTTTTGACAGATGTACCCCAGTCAATCTTCCCACCTGGCAACTGTGTCAGTCTGATCATGCATCTGTTTCAAGATTGATTGGTGATACATTTTTCAGACAGGTGATCATATTATTTGACACTGTTGATCCAGGATGCATAATGTGCAACTTCAGTGTATACAGACTTAGTGTCTATACAGCCTCTGGGTGATATGCTGATCGCGTACAGAAACCACTTATTTTCTCGCTGAATGATCATCGGGACTCCTGAGTTGTCCTGCAATGGTAAAATGGTGTTTAATGGTACGCTATAATTTAAAATTAATCTGACAATTTATCTAATGACTGAATATCTATGTGCATATGATATTAACGAATGAATCGAATGATTAACGAATGAGCCTTCGACGTGTCGAGCGAACCATTTCAACACTAGGTCACCCCACCGCCCCATTAAAGTATGATCTGCGTTGAACAGGACCTAATCCTGCAGTATCAGACTGCGAATGTGGGAGGAACTCATGAAACCATGCGGGTCCTATTGTTTTATCCACTTTGAGGAACCCGCGAGCATAGACATACTGCTAACAAACCATGAACCGTGGTCGGAGCAAATATTGCTAACATACCAAACTGAGACTAAAGTATTACTTACCTGACAGACTGGTGCAATAGTATTACGTACCTGACAGACTGGTACAATAGTATTACTTACCTGACAGACTGGTACATTAGTATTACTTACCTGACAGACTGGTACAATGGTATTACTTGCCTGACAGACTGGTACAATAGTATTACTTACCTGACAGACTGGTACAATAGCATTACTTACATGATAGACTGGTACAATAGTATTACTTACATGATAGACTGGTACAATAGAATTACTTACCTGACAGACTGGTACAATAGTATTACTTACCTGATAGACTGGTACAATAGAATTACTTACATGGCAGACTGGTACAATAGTATTACTTACCTGACAGACTGGTACAATAGCATTACTTACTTGGCACACTGGTACAATAGTATTACTTACCTGACAGACTGATGAAAAGGCGTTGGACCTCAACCCTGCACAGATCGAATGCTGCAATGACATCATCTCCGGGTAGATAAACTCACAATTCTCATGACTAATCACTGGCACCACAGCTGATTGCAGTCTTGCTCTTCTTTTGTTCCAAAACCCTTACAGAATAACATAAAAGTCATATTATATTAAAACATCATTTAAGTATGCGATCAAAATGGTGTACACAGGCTGAATGCACAAGTAGTATAGATGTATCCCATAAACAGGAACAGAAAAAAATGTTTTGCTTGTTTCTTTCTTAGCCATGATTAGAGAATATACATGTACCTTCTTTAATTGTTTTTACATTTCAGGAAAGGAAAATAATGGAGATGAACTGTACAAACGTTTTCATGCTGGCAATGATATAAGGTACAATGCAACTTTCTTACGTCCAAATCCTACGACTGTTACTAGTTCTCCCTTTTCTGGATAGGTTGATATCCCAGGTATACATATTGGTTGAACACATGGCTTAAGCCGAATCTTCCGCTGCAAGGTGAGAACTGCAATGTCGTCTTCTGAAAGTACAGTACGGGCACAACATTACCGCCTCTAATGATATCACTGGCATGTTTTCATATATCATCCTTGTTAGGAACGTCTACTTGTTTTAACAGAATCACATGATCTGTGCAGTTGTCTTTAAAGTGTATGACACTTGCGAACACCTGGTATTGTTTTGTCTCTCTATTGTGCTCAGTACAACTCATTTATAGATATAGATCATTTATGATCATAGGATAATGTGTTGTACTAAAGGCAGGAGCATTTTAACACAATTTCAATGTTCCACTTCCCCTAAAATTCTTATGGCAACTGATGTTTTCACTCATATGTATTTAAGAATGTAGGATATGAATGAGACTGGACTTTCATACTTGATTTAAACAAAACACATGGAATCATTGTGTAAAGCAAAAAAAAAAAATTAAGCCTTTGTCAGATGGAACTGTGCATGGAAAATAGTCTTAGGATATGTTCAGATTTTGACCACAGTACTGTAAAATGTTGGCGCTCTATATTTGTATATTTGTAGGTATTAACGATTCATTTTCGGAACCAGTATTCACTATTTATTACTATTGGCGGTTAGGTACCTTTAGTGCTGTTACTTCACTGTATAAATATTTCATTCTATGAAATGTCGTCCGTCCACAATAGTCATCTTCAAAATATCCTGAAGGCGTTTTGAAGGGATTAAAATAGTTAGCAGGTTACCGTTGAAAAAAGTCACAAAAGTCCGGAAACTCTCCGCACTGTGGCCACTCTCTGACAAGGGATTTGGCCAATAGAAACATGCAGCTGTTATGTATATGTGCTAAGGATGGAAAAAAATTGAAAAAGGATAAAACATTTAGCAGGTTTGCGTTGAGTAACACCCGGTATTTACGCTATTTGATAATGATTCATGAACGTATGCCCATCAGATAAAGGAATTGTGAAAACCGGGAGATTACGTATGATTATCGACAATTTACAACGAAAGTTTCCTGAAAACTTGAAACGTACTTGGCAGTCCAGTGCTTTTGTACTTTGGGTGACGCGTGAAGGACTTCAGGTCTATGTAGGTAAGCTGTCCATTCTCTTGTGAACCCATTCCGACATGGACATCCTCAGGGTCGAAGTACCTTACAACGACAACAAGGAATGCGATGCATACTAACTGCATCTTGTACAAACATTTTCCAAGTAACATTCAAACCGTCTTTTCTTTACAGTGAAGAGTGAAAAGTGAAACGTCACGCAAATGATATCATGAATTCCTCAGTAACGCTGCGGTATTTTCCCAATCAGATTTGAAGGAAATAATATATTATTATTTAATATTATGTGTATGCAGTTTAATTTTACTTTCAAAAGTACTTCATAAAGGAGTTGTGAATTTGGGAGGCCTGTTAAATGCATGGAAATTTGTTAACTTTAGATTTTCCGTCTGAATATCAAATACCCCTGCAACGTATATGGAACATGAAATGAAGGTGAATTCGCCACGTTTTTACATAATCCCGAAGACTAAAAGTACAACTGATGACCTTTATCTTATCGTACAGATCGAAATATGCTTGTAGACTGCACGTGTGTGCAAAAACGGAGCAACTAATTCAATAGTATACAGTATAGTATTAGGTGACCCTCCTCTAACCATGAGCTGTCATTTGATGGGTTGTAAGTTAAGATGAATATTTATGGAATTACACCACCAACAAACTTATCAGTTCAAATGTTGTGTAAGATCGGTACCTCTGATTGAAGCAATGGGCAGCAGTAATGACATGCCTTTCGTCTATCAACGTTCCAACACACATATCGGCATTCCTTTTCTTATCTCGAACTCGAACTATCCAGGGCTGAGGACATTTTGTGCTCTGCACTCTACCACATGGCGATACTGGAATATATATATATATATATATATATATATATATATATATATATATATATATATATATATATATATATATATATATATATATATATATATATATATATATATATATATATATATATATATATATATATATATATATATATATATGATTAAATTCAATTTGTTTTAATGCATGCTAGAAATGAAACAGAGAAGGATTCTTCTGATCTATTGATGGTATATTTGGACGAAGAAATGGTACTAAGATGCAAAAATACTGTTATATCTGACTTGTAAACACTTATGTTCGCACAAAGACATCACAAAAACACATATATTAATTAAAACTAATGCAAAGGTATATGTGACTGAATTGATATAAATTCTTCTTAATATTTCCTTTAAGAAAACACTGTCACTTTTAGAATATTGACTTTACGAAAGCCCTATCCAGTTTGGATAAAAGTACTGTTAGGATGGTGTGAATGTACTTACATATTTTATCACAGTCGAGAATGTCATACAGTTGTCGGGAATGTGAATCATGAATGATATTGGTCAGGATTCTGCACAATTCTTCATAAAATAACAAATAAATTAGATCTGCTGACGCAAACAAGATTCCTTCAACATAGAAATAGTTTAATCATTATATATTCCTGCAAAAACATTTCATGTAAATAATCAAACACATTGCTACCAAGCCAGTTGAATGTATGCACTGTTCATTGGTCACAATACTAAATTCATATTGCACGAAAACAGAGAAGATTATCTTTTAATGTAATTATTGTTTTGAAGCAGCAACAAAAGGCAGTTTATGTTGAAAAATGTATAAATAGTACATGTTGTATCTCTATGACATGCAGTCACATACTGAAAGGTAATTAATACATTATTACATTCACCAACCTTCAATTCTTTGTGCAGGATGACAATTGCATGAGCAGCACAATAGACCGATGACAAGAAGGAATCGCATTATTGAAGATAGTTGGCCACTCAACATGTTCACGAGATGATCCTGTCTGATTCTCACTCCATGGCTTTTGTATGTTGTACCTGGGTCAACATCCACAGGGTAGGACTTAAAAGCTAATCGGTGGTGTTTTTAATCAAAATACAATTAAGATCAAAGGAAGCAAGTGAACACACAGATATCTATTGGGACGGTTTCCGCAGTCAGTCAAAATTGAGCAGTTTAAAGTTTTAATGGAAGTGTCTACCCTCAACAGCAATTACGGCTTACGCACGTCTCATTTTTTAAAAAAAAAATAATAACAAGACATGATTGCTTTTTAAATTATTGCTTTACGGATGTAAATATTGACAGACCTGTAAATATTCCAAAACAAGCTTTTTGAAACAATGCATTTATCTTTTTCACAGTATAATACTGGTTTTAGTAGTTTATATCTGTTTAAAACAGGTTGTGAAATGTATATATTTAACCTGTGAGTGAGGTTTAACTGTATGTCCACTAGTCTGACTAACTGCCCCATGACCATGAGCTCAGACACCTGTGGCCAGGATACTCTGGTCTGCCCATCCTTTGTCTTTTTTGATGGGCATTTTAGATTTTGAGGTGATGACGAATGATCATAATTAGAGTGAAGCAACTGATTTGCCTTTCACATAATAAAAAAGATATATCCATAAAATTGTCATCATTCTCCTACCCATCCTTTATAAAATTTAATTCGAAGAATTCCTTTGCAGAGCATTTGGACATTAAACCACATTGTAAAGAATATTTGAAGATCCCCAGTGAAGCATTCAACATTTGACGGTATATAAGGAAATCGAAATGACAAACTCTTTTTAAATTAAATGTATGCAAATTAGAATGCCTACTGACAAATGCAAACATGATCCCTGGAAAGGAAACACGTGCCCACTGGAAATTTTGTCTGAGTCTATTGTACTATTTTGACTATATAATGAGCACGTATGTGTTTCAATAGTGTTAAGCTGTGCGATCTGGTTTGTAAACACTCGACTCTGGAACAGACACGACTCCGGGAAAGTACGAACATGTTTTATAACTGTGGATAATCAGTGTCGCTGGATTTAGACCCGTGGTAGGTATTCGGAAGGCTCCTCATGTTATATTCACGCTAATCCTCACTAAACATGACGTAGGCAAACCTACATATGTCATGCATAGGTTATTTCCGTGGGATTTGCCCTGGTTACCTAACAACCGAATACTGTTATGAACTACAAATAAGCTATGCGCAAACCACTGCCTTAGCATAAATCTTTGTAGTTTGTTTCAAACAATCATTAGTTTGAAGGTTCAATTGCTCGTTTGTTACCTGGGTACATACTTCAAAGCGTGCAGCTAGACAGATCTCGGCTGACGCTCTCCCGTTAATTGCTTTTGATAAGAACCCGGATTTGAGTGGGTATCAATGAGTTGGTAAACATACGATTGTGTTAAGGCTTGGTATACTGAGCTGAAATTTAAGCAGAAACGGGTCTTTGTTCTGTGGCACCGGTCATATCCACAGCAGATGGGATGAATATGATCTGATATTGTGAATTACGGGAGCAAGATGGTAATGACTTCGAGCATAGGAAGAGGCGTGGTTTTGCGTGTTACTATTGTGAGCGTCTTATGCTGGTTTGGAGGTAAGCCAAATGTGTGTGTGTGTGTGTGTGTGTGTGTGTGTGTGTGTGTGTGTGTGTGTGTGTGTGTGTGTGTGTTTGTATGCCTAGCCCTGTGTGTGCATTTGACTGTTCGTGAATAAGCCTTGAGTGTTTACAATGCATGTCATTTGCCCTTGCAACAATGGAATTTTATTTTTCTCTAATTTCAAAGAGCCAAAATGACAATGTGCTATTCCCGTGGTCATGTAAACACATCCTTTGTGTGAAGCACATTTGATTCAAGAAATGACATTGTGAAAAGTGTTTTAATGATGTTTCATTTAATTTTATCAAGTATCTCATATTTCAGCTGCCCAAGACAGAGCATCTTTCTGCAATTCTTTTCTTAAATGTATCGGCTCCTCGCTGCTCTGCCCTGTGTTGTTTGGATACTACAACTGCTCCGATTTCAACATTCAGAGAACCGCTGGTAATGTATTCGTGCATTTCAACTACTGGAGGTGTTAGGCGAATACAAAGATATGTATATTTTCAACAGCAGTGCCTCTTAGTTTCATGGTTTATTTTAGACTATGGGTCAGCATCATATAATTTATTGAGTCTTCTTTATTTTTGTTTGTTTGTTTTTTTGGGGGGTTGTTATTTTTTTTTTTTTTTTTTTTTTTTAATCTTTTTTTCGGGTGGGGAGATTCTTGGATCTATTTCAATAGTTACAGAAGACACAATGGGTAACATTTAATGCCACTAATCAAATGTTCGCGGCTATTAATATTGTATTGCCGGGGAATGAGGTAGCCTAGTGGTTAAAGAGTTTGGTCGTCATGCCAAAGACACGGGTTCATTTCCCCACATGGTTACAATATGTGAAGCCCATTTCAAGTGTCCCACGCCGTGATATTTCTGAAATATTCCTAAAAGCCGCTTAAAACCAAACTCATACACTCGACATGCCAACATGCCCGGTGATATTGCTGGAATATTGCTAAAGGCGATGGAAAACCATACTCAAACCACTAGGACGTACACAGAATTCGTATAAATGCCATTAATATGTTGATTCAAAGTTTGTGTACTCAATTTGATGTGTGTAGACAACGTAAATCACCGTAATCAAATTCATTCTTCTGGAACAGCCAAGATATATGATTATTAATACGTCATAAAAAGTTAAGTTCATGATTATTGTATCAAAGGTACAACGTTCCATGCACTAAATTTTAAAAAAATGAACATTACATATACAAAAAGACAAAAACCTTTACCATAAAAGCATTGCCCATCAACAACACATAAACTTTAAAAGAGTAGTCAGTTACAATATGTTAAAATTGTTTTAGATCATTTGTCTGGTTTTATTTAGAACCGGCATGCGGGGCGAGCAGCGTAACGGGTAATGCGTCACGATACGTCATGCCTCGCGTTTTGAACGGTGTAGACGCGGAGGAGAGAGAGTTCCCATGGACAGTGAACATCGTCGATGATGATGCTGCTATCAGCATGTGTGGAGCCTCCATTATAAGGAAAGATGTAATCCTCACGGCCGCCCATTGTGTCAGGTGATGCCTCTACTTAGGATAGGGCAAAATAGCAAACAAAACTTACTGATTTAAATATACCATTAAAAAGTAGGAGATATTGGATTTACAAGGAGCATAAACTGCAAATGAAACGTTCCAAACCTACATTGATTCCAAGGCTCCCTTGTGTCGATATTTCACGCTTTTAGAATGTTCAAGAAATGTTCTTTCTTATCTATTTACATATGAATTATTTCGCCTATCCAATTCAAGAGAACTAACTTGTTTAGAGGAAGGTCACCCCATACGAGCAGTAAACAGACTGATGGCGTCACCCATGAACTTTCATGAATCTGCCCAATAAAGTATGTACACGGGCGAGTCAACTTTCCTCCTCTTAGAACTATACCGAAGGTCACGATATTCGATGTCTGTACTATATATGTCTGCCATGGTACAGCTACATGTATATAAGTTTTAGGTTTTTGGCATCACTCGTGGGCAGAATTTCATGACTATTTCAAATCGTTTATCACCTTTTAATGTTTATAAATTTAATTTAATGCGTGTTTATGATATGGATAGATTGGGAATCTGTTTTAGCCACGATGTCTTATTATGATTAAAGGCACTGATAGGTATTGTTCATTTGTCAGTATGAGTATATGGATTTATTAATAGAACTGTGAATGTAAATGTGAATACTGTTTTACATAGCTATAACCTATACAGCTGTAACCATTTTCACGGTAAATAGAACGCTTGTTGCTACAGTTCTGTTGTCAGAAGCCCAAGCTCCTTGACAGTTGGATATGGATCAACAAAAAGATCTAACCTCGTCTACGTCCGGGCCAGGCGGATCATCATCCATCCGGCTTATAACAGTAGGAATGGTACGGTAATTCCTAATGATGGCATGCCACTCGCACCTTCATAATGGTGTATACCTTCTCGAAAGTACAATACTAACAACACACCGCTGAGTATATCCAGAACAAATCGGGCTAGCAATTCATCTCTAGGTCAGACAACTGGTTGACTATATGGCCAGCGAGCTAAATCGTGTGGCTACAATTACTTAACAACCGTTATTCAACGATCTATAGAGATATTAGGCTATTTTGCAAGCACATCATGCTGTTGATCACTAGATCATCTGGACCAGACTCGATTAATTACATATTGGCTCCATATAGTTGGAATATTGCTGAGAGCGGCGTTAGAAAACAAATAATTGCAATTTCAACACATGGTCTAGACAGTCGCTAAAGAGGGAACAGCATCAGATAGGTCATAAAACGGCTGCGGTTGAACAACTGTGATCGCAGACTTAACTTGGATGGGTAACCATCACAATAACCTGGCGCCTGAAAGGTAGGGCTTCTGTCAACACTGAACCGTGTTCAACACATGCAGTGTGAGTTAATACAAGAAACTTTGTTCACTCAGTGAGAAGAATAGAATGAGATGAAAATGAGACTGTTGACCTTTTAGCACCCCAAATAGATTGCATTCTAGTCAGGAAGCTGAGAAGGTGTGCATACTGGTTGTTTAGTGTTGTCGTTTAGGCTAAATAAAAACAGTGACATGTCTCTCGGGCATCGGCGCGTCCCTTTTATGTGTGCGTGACATTTTTCATTGCCATTTTAAAAGATAATTTTGACTTGGCAGCCACCCGATCATCCATTTGTCCACTATAAGAATGAGTGTGACTGAATCTACAACTCATCAACATGTGCTAAACTTCCCAAGCTGTATTTCTGAGGGAAACGGGAAAAAGTATGTTCCTCCCGCGTCACTTTTTTTCACTCAAAAATTCTTTACAAAATCCTACCGCCCTCGTCACCTTTGACAAAAATTTGCCCGAGAAACATTTTTTTATACAGCCTTATCTCGTCAGATTTAGTGACTTTGTTGGACGAGTGATATGCATCTGTACCCAATGCACCAGCAAAATCCTACACAAAAAACACCTAGTTTTATTTAGAGATCTAGAATATGGCTGATAAGGTAAATCAACATTCATTCAAGTCGTTACTATTGCTTCCATTCGCCAGGGGACAATGACATCGCTGTTGTGATTCTAAATGAAGCCCTGCCTCTGAGTGCGAAGACCAATCTAAGAAGTATATGTCTACCCAAAGCTGGCACCTCTTATGACAGTAACCGTAGATGTATCATCGTCGGATGGGGAATTCAGAAAGGTAAGTATTTCTTTAAATAGTCAAGGCTCAATCGATTGAGATCACTTTGCAAGAATTATGTCATGACCAGTTCCAAGGCATAAATAGGTCTTGACGATATTATTAATCTGTATCTTTCAGTGATTATATTTCAGCTGAAACAGTCTCTCACATTTTCACGAACTGTTTGCTGTATCGCAGTCTTGCTTTGTGGTCAGTGACGGACATTCTTTCGAAATAAACAAAACTTAACTATAGACTCATATACCACTCCACTTCTGAAATTTAAGCCGGTATATTCCCGACTAAAACTAAGAATAACTTTCATGGAAATGTGTTCTTTTATTAACAGCTAATAAAATTGGGCGATCTCCAATACGATTCGCATGACGACTTCACCAAATGAACGTCTCCGCCAGAATCTTTCTATGAAATGCTGACATGCATGACAAAGAGATGCCACAGGGTGTCGCCAAGTGACTCAGTTCTCACTTGCTCTTTTCAGAAACCGATAACAGTTTTCCTGATGTTCTTCAAAAAGCAGCTGTGCCCTTGGTCCCCCTGAACACTTGTCAAAGATCCTATGCAACCAATCCTTACATTCTTGTCTCGGAGAGACACCTGTGTGCCGGGTATTTAGGCACTGGAGGAATTGATGATTGTACGGTGCGTGGACATATCTTGGACAGCATGTTTTAAGCAGTCACATTTGATACCCATCATCTGTGAATAAAAATATTGTCCGAGCGGAATTCCTCACTAGATCTTCGGACTTTGTCGAAGGTCAACCGTTTGGCTATTTTTTTTTATAATTTAAAAGGTCTCAAATATGAAGTAATGTTTTTGTCCTATTGCCTTTTTCACGGGTCTTTGCACAATGACAGCACACACGCAGTCATGCAATGATATATGATTGGTTATTGTTAAGTTAACATAAGAATGACTTGTATGTGAACTAAAGAGAGTGTCAACAGAAACTAGTTTTACGCCGCACTCGGCAATTTTCCAGACATATGGCGGAATAGAAACTAATTAGTGGTGTCGACTGAACTGTTTCTGACACATTCAATGATTGTTCCAGGGTGATTCTGGAGGTCCACTGATGTGTCCTGAGGGGGACAAATGGGTTTTATACGGTGTGGTATCCAGAGGAAATGGTTGTGGCCGAGCTCAGTCTCCAGGAGTGTATACCTACGTCCCACAATATGTTGGCTGGATATTGTCACAAATACCTTAACTACTGGAAGGAATACCAGCTCGACCGTCCCGGTGTGTTACTGTAAGCTGTACACTGAACACTTCTGAATCATGTACATCAAAATTACTGATGTAACGCTAACGCATTTAGAATGCTTTTGTATCCTCGTGGTTTCTCTGCATAAGCAAATGGTTATGCATTATTTAAGATGGAATATGTTGGATTAAAAAGACTTGAATGTTACATTGTCTGTAGATTGTAGATACAAGTAATCTATCCCAAAACAGTTGCCTCCCTTACTTGCATCAGGATTTGTGAATAGTGATTTTCAGTGACAGTTTCGTCCTGATTAAGATAGAGACTTCATGTGTGAAGTCTTCACCTCTCCACAACAACCGTTAAGTTCCAAAATTAGCATTGGCCGAGTATTTAGGATGAGAGTGATTTCCATGCAATTACTGGTCTTCTTCAAACTGAATGCAACGTCCGATGAAAGACAAGAGTGAGCTCCCTTTATATGCCTAACTCTCAATATATACAAACGCACACGCGCACACATGCACATACACATTCATACGCGCACGCGCACGCGCACACACATACACTCTGAACAGTCTATACACCTGTAGTATTGTGTAACAATTAAAAAGCTATTAGGTCACACGACACTTTGATGACCTCCCTGATTTCTCTTATGATAAGAGTGATGGCATAATGGCACAGCCTTGTTCATTTGTCATGACGGAAGGCCGGGTTTGAACTGATGTTTCACATGTTCCTTTAACCCATCAAATGTTGTTCAAGGCGGCTCCAAATTAAGACCCCTAGTGCTCACTGATTATGACTCATATTTGGAATGATCACACTGGTTCTCTGTCATGGTTTAAAAAGGAAGTCGTTTTCTTTCCCACAGTTTTTCACTGTGATGCGTTTGCAAAGATACGTGAGCATTACATAAGTGAAGAAGTATCTTTGACTAGAAAATGTAATGAAAGGGTTTGTTCAATCATGTGGGATATATCTTCTGTTGAGGTTGCAAACACATCATAGATCTTCAGTCATTCTTTACATAGATTTCTTACACACACCCGAGTCCTTTTACACAAATAGTATATTTAATCATACATACAAGCAGTGTCGGCCTAGGGGTCATGTGTACACACGATTTTGACAAAAAAACATATTTACAAGACTGGGTTGGACAATGCGCCAGCGACACCTCTTCCTCGTCCACATCCCTCATTTTTCATAGAACGAGTCAAATTCAAAACGTCTTTGTGGTACAAGGAAGTACATCTAACCGTCTGGTGTTGCCATCTTAATGATGCACATGTCAACACGTACTGAATTGGCACCAGGACATTGCCCAAATGACACATTGGCCCAAACTTGCTTATTGTTACTTAAGTGTTGGATGAACAACGATGACGTATCTCAGTTGGTACAACGTGTGTGGCTAGGTCATAGGTGTGAGCAATTAGATGCTTCTAGGCCTAGCCATCATCGGGGGAGTTATCGGCACTGCAGATATTTTGAAGAAACAAGGATTTACAGAAAAGGCGAGAGAAAAGACCATAGACACAGATTTGGTTTTTGACAGACGAGAGAAGTTATCTTTTTCATTTCTACCACGTTCAAGATGACATTCGGTATATATCACATAATAGGGTGGGTCGTGACGCTTGTGTGTGTTTCCACATTTACAGGTAAGTGACTGGTCTACACTGTGTAAATTATTTTACGTTAATTGACACGGTATTAAAATGTGTGAATATTGTCTTCTGTGGCAATGATACAGCTTTAGAAACGGATATGTAAACAACCGAGTCTCTACGTCATGATGACGACGATGACGACGATGATGATGGTGATGTTGATAAGAATGATGATGTATGGAACCACAAGGGTTATGCTTAAACTGTGTGATAAACCAATGGTTGATAGCGTGAACAACATTATAACGAATACCTCACATGGGTCATTTGTGTGAAGCTAATTGTTTGTGTCCAAAGCAAGATATTGCTGCAGCTGTACTCTCACTAACAGCTTTTTAAATAATGTTTTATTTTATTGTTGGCAAGTACATGAAAGGCGTGTTTGTAAGAAAAAGATAAGGTGCTTATGTGAGGCCCGTTTAATTATATTCCCGTGAGTGCGTGAGTTTTTATTTAACTGATGAAATATATTTATATATTACTAGCCACTGAAGACGTAAGGGCCAGCTTGTGTCTTCACTTCCGGAAATGTTCCAACATTTCACCTCTCTGCTTTCTCCTGTTGTTCTACTACCGATGCACAGGTAGGACTTGATCAGTGTGTGTTGCATTGATGGTTTGCTGATTTACGCCGCACTCAGCAGTATCACAGCAAAATGGCGGCAATCTGTAAATATTCGAGTCTAGTTCAGATATTCAAAATAAACATCAATCTATGCAACAGGGATACCATGGTACCATGTGTCAACGAGTCTGACCACACGATCCCGTTCGTCGCCTTTTACGACAAGCATGAATTGCCGAGGACCAATTCTAAAATGGATGTTCACGGGTTTTATTGAAATGTACATCCTCATACGTGTATGATAAATTGCCACATTAAGTAGCCTACGGGTCTGTCAGGTACTTCTACGATACGATCTTGTCAGTGCAAATGCAGTGATAGAACTTAATTTTGACCTTGACATTAAAACCAGCTCTTTCATTTATTTCTTGAATTCCAAAATAACAATATATTCACCTAATTTACATTAACTCCAGACCTTTGTCTCTGAAAATATATTATTTTGATAGAAACAAATAACTCTTTTAAATTGTAAAGAAGTACTAGTATGATGAGAGATTCGTATTCTGAGGAAATCCAGACTTGTTTCTCTTAGACCTTTAGCATCGCACAAAATTCCGGGCGGAAGGGGAACAATGTGGTTCAGACAGACTCTACCTTCACATGTGTATCTTCCTATTTACAGAAAAAATAACTCTTTTAAATTGAAAAGAAATAATAGTGTGAGGAGAAATTTAGAATCTGAGAAAATCTGGCTTCATTTAGAGCATAGCATTGCACAAACGTCTAAGCGGAAGGCGCTTTAATGTACAAACTCTATCTTCACATATGTATTTTCCTATTTACAGATTCGACACCTTCGTGTGGATTCAGTTCTGTCACAGGCAATGCATCTCGATACCCCACGGTCAAGATAGTCGGTGGTACAGACGCTTTAGAGAGAGTTTCCCTGGACTGTACTTCTTTTGAAAGATGGACGTAGTAAATATCTGTGCGGAGGGTCGATTATCAGCAAGAACTCTGTACTTACAGCTGCACACTGCGTCAGGTACGATACTGGTTGTGGAAGTCGAGAGGGCTGAGCGGGTTAGACGACTGACTCTGAGCGTGTAGGCTGGAATCCCGGATGGGACTCAACTAAAAAAAGTACTACATGTAGTTGGTTGTTTAACGTCACATTCAGCAATATTACAGCTACATTGCGGCGGGACCAGACAATCCAGTGATCAACATCATGAGAACCTAGCTACCCTTTTGGGATGGCGTTTGTCAACCAAGTCAGCCAGCCTAAGAACCCGATCCCGTTAGTTGTTTTTACGACAAACATGGGTTACTGAAGACCAGTGTATGTCGTTATGAAGATTCCTATATCATAATGCATAATATGATTATTGTCGTAACCTAGAGATACATATATGTTTTAGCATAGGGTTGGCTAAGTATTGGTGCATTGACGTGAAATATTTACCCACAGTGAATCTGATTGTGAAAATTTAACCTCATGTGAATTTCTCTCTTTAACTTAGGTCACTGCAGTTTTTTATTGCATGTTCTCTACTTTAACCTAACTTTTGGACAGTATTAATGCGAAATGCGACATCAAGTAATAGAGAGAGAGATAAGATATGAAGGGGGCGTAGAATACTTGGTAGCATCGTGGTTAAGGTGTCCCGCCTTCCTTCTCCCACCCCTCTCCACCCCCACCCCCACGCCCTTCCCCCGCCTTTTTCGATTCCCCATATGACGGATATGAAGTAAAAGCCACATGCTAACATGATGCTCTGTTAAAATGTGTATATAAATTAAGAATATATATCTCAATTCCTGAACCAATGTGTGTCAGTCATTACATCTTCTACTTTCACAGTGATTTGATGAGACCTCCAAAGGATTTAAGTGTAGGGTACGGTTCCGCCAACAAGTCATCTCTCACACATGTAAAAGCCAGAGACATTGCAGTACACCCATCTTATAACAGCTCCAACTGTGAGTGTGCTTCGTAGGTGCAATAGATTGGCACATATTACCAAAATATGTCCCAACCATTTGGTGCATATACAACTGAATATCGAACACATGCTTCATAAGAGAACCATTTCATTGTTCCTTTTATATGTTTGCTTGGTCCAAAAGTGTACATCAACCTAAATGTGTACAAGGGAGCTGGAACAGAAACGTCTACCAGAAGAAATAATAATTGGCACTACATATATGACAACAGAATCAGAGAAAGCATAAATAACAGGATTCTATTTCTTTCACATTCCATTTGTAATATTTATTACAAATATTTAAAGTACTTACAAATGTCTGGATATGTTTTATCTATTCTCATATGCATTGGCATTGGCTAGTTATATATTTCATACGAGTTTGCGTTGACCAAAGAACGCTAAACAATGGATGTCAATGTAGTCGTTGACGTTTGTAGATGACAACGATGTTGCTGTTGTGACCCTCAGAGAACCTCTCCCACTAAGCATCAAAACCAACCTCAGAAGTATAGGTCTCCCTGGTGCAGCTACTGTATATACATCTGGGAGACAATGTATAGTCACAGGATGGGGCAGCATTACAGGTACTCACGCTTCTCAAATCGGTGTCATTTCGATGTCATTAACACAAGACGTGCCTACTTAGTAACAACAAAGCTGCTTATTAATTCTTTCACAAAGACTTCAAGACAAATGCTTGAAGTCTGTGTGTTTCAAAAAGAAGATTTCATAATTTAGTCTGCATTGTTTGTGTTATCGGCCTACAGATATACTGAACCTAAATAAATGTAAAACTCAAATCAAGTTAAAATCAACCAGAATTGAAGTTCTGAATATTACAGTGACCGTTAGAAATGGCGAATAAACATCGGATGTTCTATAACATCATCAGTATTGTGGACTGTGACAGGGTTCCAGTGATGGAATAATGTGATACCAATTTAGGTCAAGATTAAAATGTGTGTTATACAACTTGAATAAAACTATGAACATGAATTTCAGCAGTATCAAGCTGGCCTTCGTAGTTTCTCAGTAGTTTGACCTTCGTCAAGACTTTGTTGAAACCATGTCAGGTTTTCATATCATATTTAATGTCTATTATATTCACAGAACAAGGATCGCATTTTCCTGATGTTCTCCAGAAGGTATCTGTCCCTCTATTACCTCTAAATATTTACCAAGAAGCCTTTTCAAACGTATCAGAGAGGCAGATATGTGCTGGATACTATAGCGTCGGAGGGAAAGATGCGTGTGAGGTAAACATATCAGCAATTTTGCTTTGTTAATGAGCATGCTGTGGTGTAGGGAAACCCTCAATATGACATCTCCGCAAGTAACGCGAATTGTGTATCATCATTTGCATTCGATCCCAAAAAGAATTGTTTCTAGGCACTAAACTAACCATTTCCAACGTGCACTTAAAATATCGTCACCACGATGGAAAACAATATTTTTTTCTCACTCATCCATGTTGATTTTATGATAGTTAATCGTTCATTTTTTAAAAAAGAACACTCATTTCATCAGACCTCGTGACAGCTCCCTGATCTTCTGACGGGGCAGTCTACACCTTCCCTCGTGTAAAGCTTCCAGTTGGGCCAGGTTCTGTACAGGCGGATCCCCTTGTTGCACATGGCAACCAATCATGTCCCAGAAATCCCACAAAGGTTAAAATCGAGGCTCTCTCAATCGTTAGATATGTCAATCTTGAGACACGTTCTTTTGTGTATATATGTGACTGGTTATTTTCTGGCGTTTATTTTAACGCTTTGTTTTATGCAGGGAGACTCTGGTGGACCCCTGTTCTGTGCTGAGGGAAATAGGTGGGTGCAGTACGGGATAGTGTCGGCCGGCAAGGGGTGTGCCCAAGCCCTGTACCCAGGTATCTACGCATACGTCCCCAAACATATAGAGTGGATCAACTCATATATAGTTTTATAGAATAATACCATGACCACTTCTTATGGTTAATAAATATGTTATCACCTTTCTTAAACTTTGGAGTTGTTGTTTTGTATGGGTCATTTTGTTTTGCACTGAACCTGTCTCTTTCTTCTGTAGCGAGGGACCACTTACAACTGGAACCAGACAATGACACAACCAGAAATACAATTAAATAGTTGGAGGAGCTGTTGAATGGTTCAGTAGTTGATTGAGTAGTTGATTGAGGTAACTGAGGGGTTGAGTGGATGAGTGAGTGTGTGGTTGAGTTATTGGTATATTGGAGGTTTAGTTGTTGACTGATAGAGCGAGTTAGATGTCATGAATCACTATCAAACGGTGACGACATCAAGTGTTCGAAAAAATGAGTGCATCCTACCAGTGGTACATATCATATACACACGCACAGGCAAATACGTTGTTCACCAAGACTGATCTGTCTAACAAGCCTAAATCGGGAACTGCACATGACATCACGTCTGTCATGACATCATGTCTGTCTTGACATCACGTCTGTCTTGACATCACGTCTGTCTTGACATCACGTCTGTCTTGACATCATGTCATGGAAAGTTTTAAAAGTTGAGAGTGGGTGAATATGTCTTTACGTCCCTTATTCCTGCAATATCAGGGAAGGTACCACCGGGAATGGCCTTCACACAGTGAATCCATGAGGGGAATAGAACCTGGGTTTTCAGCGTGATGAGTTGCCGTCTTTTAAGCATGCTGTAACAAAACACATTCGGAGTAGGGATCCTACAACGCTCCTCTGAACCCTCATAGAAAAAGTCTGGCAATTTGTACCCGATCAAGTGGAAACGTTGCACTCCTTCTTCTTGTCATTCAGGCTTGTGGTTCCTGTCATTTGTCTCGTTATGTATATCTCTAAATAATAAACAATCTGAGCGGTTGAATGGTCTCTCGTATTTCTACTTCATGTGGTAAATCAATGGATGGGTGAGTGAGTTGGGTTTTTTCTTTAGTAATAGTCCAGAAATATCAGAAACACCAGAAATTGGCTTCACATATTATGTGTGGAATCGAACCCGGGCCTTCAGCTTGACGGATGAACGCTTTAAAGACTAGGCTACTCCGCCGCCCCCACACATCAGTGGAACAGAGTGGGCAACGTTACTATTAATGAACGATATGCAATCATTGATCTCGTTGAAGATAGAAGTCGGGCTTCATGCAACATCTCTAGCAGTCTGTCAACATCGAGTCTGAAGAAAATGTTTTGATGTGCTTTTATATGTAGCAATAATCTTGTCAATCTCGGGAAATCTCCTCAGTCATCATAAGAAGAACTCAAAACTATCAGCAATAACAAAAATTGACTCACAAATTCACATCGTATGGCTGTGTTGATTGAGATAAAACAAACACTAAATAAAAATGTATTTAAGCAAAAATATAATTACATTCTCGACCATGGGCGAGCATTTTTAATAAAGCTTTTAAAAAGTCAAATTAAGTCAAAATGATTACTAGTTTGAGTCAGGATACGTTTGAAAATATTTTCATTTCATCTACTTCCAAACCATGATATAGCATGTATTTTTCACTTTTTTCATTGTTTAACCTCTTGACCGTAATACATAATTATGATAACCGCATATTGATTTTGTCAAATCCTTTGTCAGAAACGTGCCATAGTACGGAGCATTTCTGGACCAATGGATTTCAGTGAGTGTCTTTCGTATTAATCCAGATAAATGAAGACAGTGTTCTATATAAATCAGTCTTGATGTTGTGTTGGTTTCCCTTACGTAAACGGTGAAGGTATTAAACAAAAGTTCATTTCTTCAATCCCACGGTCTAGCTTGATCGAAAGACCAAACAACACAAGTTGTGAATCAATAACATAGTCATTAATGAACCAAGCATCGGTGGCAATCCTAGGATCCGCATATGTGATGTACGAGTTTACGGGTACAGTTAAATTGGGTCTGTTGTATATGCCTGCCAATACATGTGCAGCATTATAGATTTATTTTCTTTACACAGTTCCACCCTATGTCCTTTGCAGTGACCAATTTCAACCTGATTACACTGAATTCATTTTACTTCGTGTAATCTGTCGATCGTACACACCCATCCTGTCATTAAAATACCACGTAGGTATACGTGTTCATGTACACAACATGCGCCCTTACATACATATAAACGCATGACAAACACGTTGCCTTAAGGTCACACACACACACACGTACACGTACACGTACACACTATTACTAACACCACAATATACACTTGAACACAAACCGTGCATCTGCATAGCACCGAGTACACACACTCATACAGACGCGCACTCACACACGCATGCTCTCACTATGACCGCACATACATATACACTCGTGCACACACATACAGCCACACATGTTCATTAACACCACACATATACACTTGTACACATACATACACACGCACACTCCTAGCACCATACAGGCGTAACACACATGGGCTAACACATACGCGCAGGCACTCATGCGCACGCACTCACACTCTCACTACACGCACACACACACATGTACACACGTGCACTCACACAGACACTCACTCTCTCTACCGCCTAACACGCAAACATATACACATTCAAACACACACACACACACACACACACACAAATACACACACTCATACACTTACTGTCACCAACAATACAGACACACACATGAACACACGTACTCCCACATACCCTTACTAACACCACACACAAATACATATACACACACATGAACACACATACACCCAATCTCACTAAAGCCACACACAAATACATATGCACACACATGAACACACATACACCCAATCTCACTAAAGCCACACACAAATACATACACACACACACACATGAACACACATACACCCAATCTCACTAAAGCCACACACAAATACATACACACACACACATGAACACACATACACCCAATCTCACTAAAGCCACACACAAATACATATACACACACATGAACACACAAACACCCAATCTCACTAAAGCCACACACAAATACATATACACACACATGAACACACATACACCCAATCTCACTAATGCCACACACAAATACATATACACACACATGAACACACAAACACCCAATCTCACTAAAGCCGCACACAAATACATAAACACACACATGAACACACATACACCCAATCTCACTAATGCCACACACATATACATATACATACACATGAGCACACATGCACAGACATGAAAAGCACACACATGTGAACACTCACACACATACACACACCCAGAGCAACAACTACAAACATAAGGCCTATTGTCTATTGTAGGACATTCCCTCCGACCTGCTGCAATATGTGTATAGTATCACTGCACCTGCTTCACCCCTGGTTGTATTGGATGGGCTTACATTCGTCCTAATCTGAACTGCTCATAAAGTCTGGGTGCTTCCCGTAAACTTCTGCTTTTTCCAACCTAGTTTAAACATTTGGGCAAGGTAGATATGTACTGTTACAGTGGTTTGCAATTATGCATCTGAGGTGAAGTTTTCAATCCTACTGGGGCCCGAAGACAGCTGTTTATACATGTTCATTACAACCGAATTAAAAACCCGTTTCACCAACAAAAAATAATTTTCAAATATTTACTGACAGCGATTCATAAATACGACAGTTTCCCAAAGTATCGGCCAAAACACGAAAAGGGAATATAGTAAATAGAAAAAGAGACCATTAACAACAAAATGTGGCTTTTTTTCATTGTATGCGTTGTTAGCAATATCAGTTGGAAATGTTTGTTAAAGTTTTGATATTCATGGGGCTGACAATATAGAGACGACATGAACGGACATTCTTGTGCTTATTTGTTTAGAATGGCCTTTAATAACGATAATAATAAGCTGCCTTAGCATTATTCTTTGTAGTTTGTTTCAAACAATCATTAGTTTGAAGGTTTAATTGTCCGTTTGTTACCTGGATACCATTCTCTTCCCACAGAGGTTACTTGTCATATCTTCCTACGAACCTCTGTTCTAATACAACCATATTTCGCGGTTCTCATAAAATCCACTAGCGGCAAAAAATGGTAGCAGATTTAGCTCCCTTTTTCTGTCCAATCAGAGCACGTGTTACGTCGACTTATATTAGATTCAGCTTGACAAATGCAAGCAAAGTGGAGAAACGAAAATGACATGACTGAGTTCTGTCTAGAAGAAACATTTGAGTATCGCGCTCGGGAAGAGGTTCAAATTTTCACGATGCATCCGGAAATTACCGAGATCTTGCGAATGATCACTTTTGAAACAAGGTCGCTGATTGCACTACTAAATCTGATTGCCTCCAATCAAGAGTCTTGAATACTCGCACCACGAAAGGGTCGTATTAGTACAGAGGTTACGTAGGAAGATGTGACAAGTAACCACTGTGGGAAGAGAATGCCTGGGTACATACTTCAAAGCGCGCAGCTTGGCAGACCTCTGCTGGCGCTCTGCCGTTAATTGTTTTTGATAAGAACCCGGATTTGAGTGGGTATCAATGAGTTGGTAAATATACGATTGTAAACATACGATTTTAAGGCTTGGTATACTGAGCTGAAATTTAAGCAGAAACGGGTCTCTGTTCTGGCACAGGACATATCCACAGCAGATGGGATAAATATGATCTGATATTGTGAATTACGGGAGCAAGATGGTAATGACTTCGAGCATAGGAAGAGGCGTGGTTCTGCGTGTTACTATCGTGAGCGTCTTATGCTGGTTTGGAGGTAAGCCCAATGTGTGCGTGTGTGGGGTGTGTGTGCTTGTATGCCTGTGTGTTTGTATGCCTGTTTGTAAGGCCTGTGTGTGCGTTTGAGTGTTCGTGTATGAGCTTTTGCGTGTTTACAATGGTTGTCATTTGCCCTTGCAACAATGGAATGTTTTTGTTTGCTGATTTAAAAGAGCCAAAATGGCATTGTGCTATTTCCGTGGTCATTGTATGAGGCACATTTGATTCAAGAAATGACATTGTGAAAAGTGTTTCAATGGTGTTTCATTTATTTTTATCAAGTATCTCATATTTCAGCTGCCCAAGACAGAGCAACTTTCTGCAATTCTTTACTTAACTGTATCGGCTCCTCTCCAATCTGCCCTGTGTTGTTTGGATACTACAACTGCTCCGATTTCAACATTCAGAGAACCGCTGGTAATGTATTCATGCGTCTCAACTACTGGAGTTGCACCAGTTGTCGTTAGTGTGAGGTGTTAGACGAATACGAAAATATGTATAATTTTCAACGGCAGTACCTCTTATTTTCATGGCTTATTTTAGACTATGGGTCAGCATCATATAATTTTTAGAGACCCTTTTACGTCATGATTTACACCCACATGTGTTTATGTGTTTTTGTTTTGTTTTTTCTTTGGGTGGTGGAGCAGGGGGGAGAGTTCTTGGATCGATTTCAATAGTTACAGACACAACAGGTAACATTTGATGCCACTAAAATGTTCGCGGCTATTAATATTATATTGCCGGGCGGTGGGGTAGCCTAGCCTAGTGGTTAAAGAGTTTGGTCGTCATGCCAAGGACACGGGTTCATTTCCCCACATGGTTACAATGTGTGAAGCCAGTTTCAAGTGTCCCACTTCTGATATTTCTGAAATATTCCTAAAAGCCGCTTAAAACCAAACTCACTCACTCGACATGCCAAAAACCTGTTCAGTTCCACACATGGGTATAATAGGAAGCTTATTTCTGGTGCCCGATGATATTGCTGGAATATTGCTAAAGGCGATGGAAAACCATACTGAACCACTAGGAAGTACTGTCTTGTACACAGAATTCGTTAATTATTGATTTTGTACACAGAATATCACTACTATGTTGTTTCAAACTTTGTGCACTCAATTTGATGTGTGTAGATAATGTAAATCAACGTAATTAAGTTCAACCTTCTGGAAAAGCCAAGATGTATGATTATTAATAAGTGATATATAACTAAGTTCAAGATTATTGTATCAAAGGTAAAACGTTCCATGCACTAAATTAAATTTAAAAGTAATGAGTATTACATATACGGAAAACGGAAACCGTTACCATTAAATCATTGCCCACCAACAACACATAGACATCAAAAGAGTACTTAGCTATTAGATGTTGAAATTATTTAAGGTCATTTTCTTGTTTTATTTAGAACCGGCATGCGGGGAGAGTTCGTCTCAATACATCATGCCTGCCATTATCGGCTGTTTAAACGCGGTGGAGAGAGAGTTCCCATGGACAGTGAATGTCGTAGATGGAGATGCTGCTATCAGCATGTGTGGAGGATCCATTATAAGGAAAGATGTAATCCTCACGGCCGCCCATTGTGTCAGGTGATGCCTCTACTTAGGATAGGACAAAATAGCAAAAACAAAACTTACTGTTTTAAATATACCATTAAAAAGTAGGAGATATTGGATTTACAAGGAGGATAACCTGCAATTGATGAAGCCAAACGGGAAGCAGATGATGAAGAGAAATTAAGGAAAATGTAACAATTTTATTCTGTTCCTTTCGAAATGTTTCATCTCTATGAATATGTATATACGACATTTTCTCATATGCAGTGTATGCTTACAAAATGGAATATGCCCTATTTTGTGAATGGTACATATAACTTGACACCCTTGGCTATAAGATACGATAAGGGCATTGACCGGATATCACAAATATAGACATACACGTTGCACTTATTGAACAAATTACTGGGGTTTCCGAAAGCAAGGCCAGGGCTTCTAAACGGAAAATAGAGTTTTTGACAAGTGAAATTTGACACCAGGCAGAAGCCCTGGAGTAGTACCAGTAATGGTGGCACGAGACCACTTCAAACAGATAAGTATTTAATATCAATAACATAGATCTAGACCTCCTTTCAAAGACACCAAAACCAAAATGACACGGCCCGTCTCCCTTCACACAAGCCCACTGAAGACAGAGGTCGGCTGTGGGCGTGTCTATTCACTAGACTAAACAAATGTCTAAATGGAAATTGATCAATACTGTCTGGCTGGCTGGGTCACACAGTGGCGGTCACAACGGCTGAGAGCTGGTGAAAATTAGAGAAATGATTTACATAACGTATGAACCCTGCAATATGCCTATGATATGCGAATTAAGAATGAGGACGAGGGAGCTTGCTATGCGGGGTACTCTCGTGTGAGGAAGTTGGAATTACTAACTTTATTAGGGATAAAATATCAAAAACCTCCTACTGAGAAAGATTTAAAAGTACAAGTGCACGACCGGGGATTGTGAGATTATTCACATATGAGGAAGTCTAAGCTCATTGCATTACTCAATGAACAAGTCCCTATAGAATTATAATTCACACCTACTGAGTGTGCTATAGAAAATATTATAGAGGGTGGAAGATGGAAGTTCAAAGAAACATAGACGTTGAAGGTATAAGGCAATTGGTATTTGATAAAGTGAATGAAGAACTGAATGATTTAAAAGGTATTAAATTTCAACTCACATTAAATATGACACTAGAGAAACAACAGGGAAATGAAATAATTGACCAGACTTTTGTTTACTTCAGAAGTAATCAGGAAGTTACAACACAACCAGATACTATCAACTCTTCTATTGACAGATCATTCAAGAAAATTCAAGAAACACTAGAATGTTACACTAATATGGGGTCTGGTTGGGTTGTTGATATGATTAATATGATCGACCTGGATATTGCAAACTATAAACCATTCAGAGGTGGATCGTACTTACCCTTGCCTCAGCATTTCAAGAACAAACAAGTTATGGTTAACACGTTAAAAATCGTGGTGATGATTGTATGAGGATAGCAATAAGATCTGCTAAATTTCCATCTCAAACACATTCTGATAAACTTTCCAGTTATCCAGAAGATGATGGGATCAATTGGGAAGGTATAGATGAACCAACACCTATCTCTCAGATCAATAGAATAGAAAAACAGAATCCAGACTTAGCCATAAGCATATTCGGACACGAAGGTAAAAATGTAATAGTGCACAGGATAAGTCCTTTATTGTATGAGGATGGTCATAAAACAATCAATATATTTATGATACAACCAGGTGAAAAATATCACTACACGTGGATTAAGTATTTCAGCTGACTGTTGTACCATCAGTCGAAACATTGGGGAAAGAAACACTTCTGTGAAGGTGCCTTCCTGGGTTTTCTAGGGCCGATCTGCTCAATTCACAAAGGGATGATTGTAGAGGTGTAGGGGAAACAGCCATATGAGTAGATATGCCAACCAAAAAACAACAATATATTGAAATTTATCAACCACAAAAATCAGATGTCAGTACCATACATTATCTACGCAGACTTTGACGCTATTATTAAACCAGTCGATACAGTGGCTCAATCCCCTAATCAAAGTTACACTCAGAAAATCAAGAACACGAGGCGTGTGGGTTTGGAAATGTGGTTGTTCGGTGTGATGGCCAAACTAACCATCCAGTCATTTATAGAGGCCCAGACACGGCTGAGAAATTTCTAAAGTGTTTACAACATGAGGAAGGAGAGATCAGGAAAAACTTGCATAACATATCACCAATGCGTATGATCCAAGCAGACAGGGTAGCCCACAATAAAAGCACGCATTGTCATGTATGCTGTAAACCTCTGACTGATGATTCAGTGAGAGACAACTGTCACATGACAGGGAAATACAGAGGTGAGGCTCACAATGAGTGTAACTTGAAGCTACGGATTAACCTAAATCTTATTCATATCCCAGTGGTATTTCACAATTACGAGGGTATGATTCACACTTGATTAAAGGTAAAAGGCAACATTTCCTGTATCTCAAACAATATGGAGAGATATATGTCCTTTACGCTAAATGGGTTGAGATTCATAGATAGTGTTCAGTTTCTGTTGTCGTCTCTGGACAGCTTGGTAAAGGCTAATAACCCAGATGACTTGGCTATAACTAATCGATACACAGAAGAGAAAACTAGAGCCTTGCTGCTATGTAAGGGTATTTACCAGTATGAATAAATGGATTACTTGTCTAGGTTTAATGAGACAGAGTTACCTCCCATTGACCGCTTCTATAGCAAGCTGTCAGGCGCATCTGTCTCACAAGACGATTACAAACACGCTAAAAATGTATCGGAACAATTAGACTGTAAGAATCTAGGTGACTACCATGATTTATATTTGAAAACAGATGTGTTGCTGTTGGCTGAAGTGTTTGAGATATTCAGAAAAACGTGTTTGAAGCAATATGGGTTGGACCCAGCATGGTATTATTCAAGTCCTGGGCTGTCGTGGGATGCCTTACTGAAGAAAACAGGTGTGGAGTTAGAATTATTCACCGATTATTATATGCACCTGTTTGTTGAGAAAGGGTTACGAGGGGGTATTTCCATGGTATCTGAACGCTACGCTAAAGCTAACAACAAGTATGTGGAAGGATACAACCTTAATAAACCTTCGAGTCATCTACTCTACCTCGATGCTAACAACCTGTATGGCTGGGCTATGAGTCAATATCTACCAACAGGTGGATTCGCATGGGAGTCATGCAGACAGCCGACTGCAAGTCCCCATGTGGATGTTATGAGTATTGCACCTGATTCTGATAAGGGTTATATACTCGAAGTTGACTTAGAGTACCCGGTACAATTACATCAGTCTCATAACAGTTACCCATGGCACCATAAAAAAAACAGTATGGTAACAGGTGGTGTGTTGTACACGGATACTGATTCACTACTGATGGAAATTCAAACTGAGGACATGTATGAGGATATGAAAAACAATATACACATGTATGATACAAGCGATTACCTGAGAGATCACCCCATGCACAATCAAGCCAATAAGAAATCTCTTGGTAAGATGAAAGATTAATGTTCTGGCACACCAATTGCTGAATAGGTCGGGTTGAGACCTACGAGTAAGATGTATTCTATAAAAAAAGGCAGACGACGCTGAAAAAAGAAAGGCTAAGGGGTGCAAAAGAATGTGGTGAAAAGACATATTAAGCATACCGTATACAAACATGCTCTATTCGAGAAGAAAACATTCAAACACCAGATGAACATACTTCGTAGTGACATGCATAAGATATTTGGATTGACATTAAAAAAGACATCTCTATCACCGCTAGATACAAAACGCTGGATGGCCCCAGATGGTGTCAATACCTATGCTTATGACCACTGTGGGTGTTCCCCGACAGAATAGGGAGACAGCGAAGGATGCAACACAAGTAGCACGTGGTTTCGAGCGCATATACAAATGCAGTCCACTGACGTGGTCTTCCGAGTTGCAAGTCGACCCCGTTAGAGAATTTATGGGTGCCACATCTCAACTGGTAGCCAAACACAATGTAGAGATAAGGAGGGGTGTGGCTGGTAAACATCGAAGCCAAGCCGTTGTCGAGCAATTTAATCGCTCCTTAACCGAACGTTTGTTTTCACACCAATATTCACGTGACTTAGTGGAGATGGGGACACCCCATACCCCTATTGACAGCCAACCGCAAGTCCCCACACCCACATCAAACAGAAAATGGGTAGCATTTCCTCGTGTGGTTGATTTTATGAATGTGAAGTCACTAAGCTACTCAATAAGAAATCAGTTGATGCAATCCATATGAAATCTGTTGTATCTCTGTATGAAGCGCCCAGTCGCAAGAAAAAAGTCCAGATAGTGAGATAGTGAGATTGTTAGATATTTATATAAACCAGGTGAATACGATCCTATCTGGCCTTTGAAAACGTATAATATCGATCGAGTGGATATAAGAGCCGGGGATCCTAACCTGTATTTCCCCTGTACAGTAGGAAATCATAGCTTGATCTTAAACAGGCGTTTAACTTCTTTGATGTAGTCCTTTTTCTTCTTTGCTTTCTATCCATGCCATACACTTTGCATAAACA
Organism: Haliotis asinina; assembly: GCF_037392515.1. Taxonomy (NCBI): domain Eukaryota; kingdom Metazoa; phylum Mollusca; class Gastropoda; order Lepetellida; family Haliotidae; genus Haliotis; species Haliotis asinina. The sequence continues at coordinate 19,530,924 of NC_090291.1, forward strand.
ATAATGACCTGTAACCCCTGTACCACACACCGAACATGTGTACTTGATACTATCTTTACGGTGATAAGAACAATAACCCTTACTGTGGCTCATTTTACTACAAATGTTCGTTTTCCCCATAAGTACCCAGTTGCAAAGGTGTCTCATTTTGTGATATATTAATTTATGAAATTAGTCTAATTGTTTAACAATTAACACTGTCACCACTAAACCAAGTATGACGAAGACCAATTCGCGATCTTTGTGACCCTCTGAATTGGTGTAATACTGTGTCACCGTTGGTTCATTTAATGGTTCCAGTTGGTTACCTGTTAACATTAGTATTCATTCACAGCTTCATCGAAGTCTGTGGAAGTTCTAACAGCATGATTTTCGAGCTAGAGTTGATTATTGATAAAATCTGGTCTCTTCAAATGTCTCTTAGCGTATTCAGCCTGTGCGGCTTGTAGTTTCTCTGTGGCTATATTGTGTCATTTACGTTCCGCCTCTATCTCAGCCACGTTTGACTTACAGTCGTCTGTCCTGCTGGTTGTGTTGACTTGCAGCTCTGGTTGACTTGCTGTCAGCTGTCCGCAGGACATACAATGAAACAGCAGCAGACGCTACTGCACCACCTGCAGCTATCCACATGTAATTATTATGTTTATTATGTCTTAGCAAGGCATTTTTTCTACCAGCCTCAACTCTTTTTGGGTTCTTCTTCTTGGTAACTTGCATCACTCTCCTGTTTGCTGTCCACAGGACTCCCCATCTCCACTTTGCTGTCTGCTGAGGTGTGGGGTGTCCCCACCACTGAGCTGTCTGCCATCTTTTATAATATTATTGTTATTATTTTTTTTATTAAATTTACAATACTTTGCATTGATGATCACTGCCGTCATTGGTGCTAGATACATACCATATTTGTGGTACAAAGTACAACTGATATAACTCAAGGCATTATCGATAAACAAGTCCTCCCACAAATAGAGACGACATTCGGTGAGATGGGTAAAAGGTGCTATGCCAGTGTAAATCTGGGTAATAGTAGAACATATGACTTTTGTCATCTCCGCCCCGAGTTGTGCCTCGCATCTAGCATATAATTTATTGATTTCCTCGTCCGACATTTTCTGAATCTTATCAGCAGTGATGTTGTCACCTAAACATTGCTTTCCCTTACCACCCACGACTAGCGTTATCAGTATGTCACGCTGTTTGTTGTCCTTTTGCTCCTCTGGAACCAACAAATGCTCTAGTAATTCATCGCACTCCATTTTATAATATAGCACTCTAGTTTTTATTTTTAAAAAATAATACCCTACGTACACTAAACACACAGAGATAAAGGTTAGATTACACACGTCTAGAAATTCCAAAACAAGCATTTTACTAACATTTACTAAATTTTATTAGAAATAAAAAGCCGACCTCAGGTCATCACTAAAACATTACTAACATTTACTAGATCATTACAAACATGTACTATGCCGACCGCTAGGTCATTGAGGGTGTGGGAATCACCCCACCACGTCGTAATCCACTGGCTGATCGGTTTTCAACACAAGCTTGGCATGCTAGGTTTCAGCTAGCTCTTTTTTAGCCCGTTCCTGTTCTGATTTACTCATCACATCGTTCTCTCTCAAACACTCCACCCAACGCGTCTGCTCTCTCAAATCTTTCAACACTTAGTTGAATTTATGTGTCAGCACCCATATGCTATGATTCGCGCCAGCCAGAGAAGGCTAAATACGATGTTATATCTCTCTTTTTCATCATCTCTCTGTTAACGCTGGACTCATCAAGGATGAACTACGTCGATTTCCCTTTAAATCGGTTGTGAAACAAGGTTAAATACTCTTGTAGACGTGTACCCAGGTCGACTCTGTGTACATCCGGGTCAGTCATCACCCAAGTTCTTTCCTTGTACGTTTTAGTCATGGTTATAGCAGGGCACAATATAACGATTTCATCAAATACTTCCTTATAATAGCCCTCCAACAAATCCAGTACGAAAACAGTCTAACCACAACCCGTCTGCCCGCATGTAATAGAGCAGTGTGGATCGTGGGGTAAGTGGGGGAGAGCCCCATACCCCCAAGTAGACTCATTTTGGTGGTGTCTCCCAGTAGACCTGGCCGACCACAGACCTCCCTTCTGGTTATCGTGGGTGTGGGGGGACCACCCCACAAATAGATAGCTTACATGAATCTCCCATTGTCTATATTAAGTTGCGCATCGATAATTACATATAAATACAATTTCAATTCCCTTTCAATTCATTTCAATGAGCCTTCTTCATTATTTGAATGGTTATCACCTTGCTTCCATTTTTGTTGTGTCGCCCACTATCAAGATCACTGGTCATGTTTTGGACTATTGGCTTTCATCTGATCGCCGGCAGTTTCTTTATTTCATGCCACTGTTGGTATGCTTTCATTCCATGGCCAAATAACTGATTAGGCACTCCCTCTATGGTTACTTCTACTTTGGTGATTTCTGGTTTGGAAATTGTCTCTTTTGCATGGATCATATGCCCCAGCTGGTAAGATCAATATACCTTTCATTGTTCCAGTATCCTATCGTACAGGAAGGTCATTTTCCCAGAGTACTGCTTTCGAATCTGCCTGGCAAGATCCGGACTAGTCACCATATCGTACTCCAACGAGATCAACCTCAGAACAAGAACGACCTCAGAGGAGTTAGCCTAAGGATACCTCCCCCAACCAGTCACCTTTTCGAGGACGCCTCCACCCAATGATGGGGTGCTCACTTGGGGTTGGACCAGATGGCAGGTACCTAATCGGCAGACCAGAAGGACCGACACATCAATGTGTTGGAGTTGGACGCTGGTCCACAGGTCCGTTCCCCCCAGGCACCAGACCTTACTGGTCCACACGGACATCTCAGTCGCAGCCTGGACGATCAACCAACAAGGCTCGACCAGAGCCACTCCTCTCCTAGACCTGACACTCCATCTGTTCGAACTGGTAGACAGGCTCCACCTGAGCATCCACGCAGTTCACATCCCAGGAGCCAAGAACACCCTGGCAGACCCATGGACGTTTCAGTCCCTCTGTCTCCAGTTCAGCAGGCCCATGCTGGATCTGTTCACCACCAGGCTGAACTGCCAGCTCCCGATTTACGCATCCCCAGTGCCGGACCCAGTGCCCTGTGCCCTCGACGCACTATCTTGGGAAGGGATGGACGCTTATGCCTTCCCTCCACCAGTGATTCTAGCACAGGTAGTAGCTAAGCTTCAGACCACGAAATCCATCAGACTGCTTCTGGTGGCTCCCATGTGACACGCTCGACCCTGGTTCATTCCCCTTAGCAGACTTATTTGGATCCCTCTCCGGAGGGATCTACTCCTAAGCAAGCCAAGTGGCCACGTTCATGAAAACCCTCAGGTATTCGATCTGCACGTTTGGCTTGTACTCAAAGGGGGCTCAGGAAGAGCAGATACTCCAAGCGAGTAACCTCCGCCCTGGCTTCCTCACAGAGGAAAACCACTCAGAAGCTCTACGACTTCCAGTGGGGCTCCTTTTCAACCTCCTGTGAGGACCACAGCGTGGAGGCGGATTCTGCAACTATGCCCCAGATACCTGACTATCTGGTTCAAATGCGCAATGTCAAGGGGCTCAAGGCCTCATCCATTAACACCAATCTGGCGGCAATCATGTCCGTTGTAAGGAAGAGGTCGTTGGGACTGGACATTTTGGTGCTGAGGGAACTAATCAAGTCTTTCCGACAAGCAGTGGGATTTGGCGGTGATCCTTGACCACCTCAAGTCAGATTTTTCATGAGCCTCTGGACGAACCTTCCATATCCCTTCCCGAGGGCCATTGGTAGACCCTGCAGAGGAGGGAGCACTCTCTCTCTTTGCACCACGAGGGCCCTACGAGTATATACCTACCACACCCGCTCCCTCAGACAGGGGCAGTGGAGGCTCTTCCTCCCTCACTCCCAGAGGAGCAAACGGGAGATCGACAGGAGAGCGCTTGGAGTCTACCTTCGGTCCACCATTATGGAGGCCTACAAGAGTCAGGACAGGCCAGTTCTGCCTCGAACTAACCCACACGACATTGCGGTGGTGGACTTCATGGTGGGCTGCTTCTGGAAGTCTGGCTTGTTGTTCACCAACCACTATTTAAGAGGTCTCTCCAAAGAGGATCTGGCGGGCATTTTGAGGTCTTTGCTCAGCAAAGAATGAGGGCTCCTCACCCTTTGAGTCGGCGCAGTGTTCCTCCTCCTTAGGAGGCCCACATTCCTCCACTTCTCGATAGGTCTCAAGCCTTTGTTTGTGCTAATAAACACTTCTGTTGTTTATCGCTACTCCTTCGGTTTTGTGCTGTCTTTTATTGTGTTGGGTTTCCATTCTGGGGTTGCCATCCGCTCCCCATCCGCTCCCCTAGCGAAGGGGTCTGGGCAACGGTTCATGTCCTACCCGCACTCTAGTGCGGGGACGGATGCTTCCGTAAGGTCGCTCCCCTCAGGGTTTCTTGGTCCTTCTTGAAGTAGAGATGCACAGGCGAGGTCTAGCGTCCACACTCTCAGCCCTTCACCTCTGTGCCATTCTCAGCAGTGTTGGCTTTCTTTCCTGATAAGTATATGAGAAATATAACATTTTTGATTAAATATCATTTTTTATACTTACCTGGTAGAAAGCCAACAATTGGAAGTTCCCGCCCAGCCTCCCCTCCTGAGGGTTTTATTAACTGCCTCGCTGGGTAAGGGAATGATGGGTACAGGTCATCTCGTGACCTGGGTGACCTACTGCCCATATGTTGACCTCGAGTCTCTACTTTGTGAGAGAAATTGATTAAGCACCACTCAAGTGGGCAATGTTGGCTTTCTACCAGGTAAGCATAAAAAATGTCATTTAGTCAAAAATGTTATGTTCTAGACAAACAGAATGGGGCTGTATCTGGAAATATGAAGGAAATATTAAAGGAAGTGCAGACGGATTTTGGCTGAAATAAGCAAAATAAAATGTCAGCTGGAAAAAGAGTGCGATACTTGGAATATACAGAGCTTTAAACTACATAGATTTCGCTGATACCAACCTAATGGCAGCTAGCATGGGATTAGGGTGAGTGAGTGAGTGAGTTTAGTTTTACGCCGCACTCAGCAATATTACAGCTATATGGCGGCGGTCTGTAAATAATCGAGTCTGGACCAGACAATCCAGTGATCAGCAACATGAGCATCGATCTGCGCAATTGGGAACCGATGACATGTGCCAACCAAGTCAGCGAGCCTGACCACCCGATCCCGTTAGTCGCCTCTTACGACAAGCATAGTCACCTTTTATGGCAAGCATGGGTTGCTGAAGGCCTATTCTACCCCGGGACCTTCACGGGGCCATGGGATTAGGAGTGGTAGGAGTTGGTTTGTTGACAACAGTCATAGCAGCGCCGGTGGTGTTAGGACTTGAATTAGCGGCTGTAGCGATGGGAACAGTTAGGACGGTGTTTAGATTTGTATCCCACAAATTGAATTATAAAGCAAAGAAACACAATGAAATTAGAATACATGCTGTATCAAAATTAAACACAATAGAAGATCATGTTTCCACTGCACTCAATGATAACAAAATCTCAGAAGATGAATTTTGCTTGATTCTAGGTGAACTAGAGAAGAACCAAATGAAGGAGGAAATTCAATCAAATGTTCATAAAACATATTCTATAAGCGAGGATGAGAAAAAAGTGCATAAAACAAGGGATACAACAAGCCCAACAGGCGTTTATTATGAAAACCAATGGCATGATAGAAGATACACTTTAAACTGATGTGAAATCAATATAGTCCTGTGGACAGCTGACTGCAAGTCACCACACCCCAGTGGACAGCCAACTGCAAGCCTGTGCACCACCACCATCTTATAGAGAGCAGTTCATACTATTAGAGATTTATTCACACCTATGTATAATAATGGATTTGTGGTGTGTTGAAAATATATCATTTACTGATGTTGAGCCTCTGATTGTTAACAAACTCAATGAATTAGAGTATGGCATTTATCAACTGACTATTGTTATTAATGAAGATGTCTTCAAACAGTATTTTCTGACTGAATTCATTGCTGATTACATATATCAGGCTACCTAAATGATTATATCATCAGCAGTCAGCAGTGGGCTTGTGTGAAGGGAGACGGGTTGTGTCATTTTGGTTTCGGTGTCTTTGAAAGGGGGTCTAGATCTATGTTATTGATATTAAATATTTATTTCTTTGAACTGGTCTTGTGCCACCATTACTGGTACTACTCCTGGCTTGAATAAAAAATCATTAGGCAATAAGTTAAAAAGAAAATATTTACAATCTTACTTTCTCAAATATTGCAATGACTATACAATGGCTATGCACTGAAAGCAATACAAACGAAAGGCATACAAACTCTAATATAACTCTAGTAAACTTTGAAATGGGGTTGAAACCAACCAATCCCTCACACAAAGGATCTTCACGGTCAACATCGCTTGCGCCACCATCTATGGGGTTTATAACAAGTCAATCAAACGGCTCAGTTTAACTGTAAGGATCTTCGTTATCAACGTCACTTGCAGCAGCATCGTCTACATCCATGTCACAATCCTCCAAACCTGCATTGAATCCGAGGCTTCCTTGTAGTCGACTGTTCATATCCGTTACAGCCCACTTTTGTCCATTCAAAGCAATACCAGAAAGCTGGACACATTTGACTCAACATGGAATTAAATAATATGCAGGATTCTATTCGGAAAAAAAATCCGATTAGTAGTCCATGGACTTCTAAACGAGAGGGCTTGCTTGGTATGTCCAGTTTTAACAGTTCTAAATCTTAAGATATTATATATGTTTGATCACTGCTCACAACCATGTTTGTCTGGATTTTCTCCCTGACTGACTACGCCATGTTGATGACTTATGGTCAGAATTTCATGAACTTCCTTTGCGTTCAGTGATTTGTTTTTGTCAAATTCATGAACGTTTGTGTCGATATTCCTCGCTTTTAGAATGTTCAAGAAATGTTCTTTCTTATCTAGTTACATAATAGTTATCTCCCCTATCAAATTCAAGAGAACTAACTTGTTTTGTGGAAGGTCACCCTATACGAGCAGTAAACAGACTGATGACGTCACCCATGAACTTTCATGAATCTGTCCATTAAAGTATGTACACCGGCGATTCAGTGCTAAAATTGAAGCGTAGGGTTAGGGTATGTAAGGAACATATAACATGTACATGTGTCAGTCATACGGCGTTCTTCTTCCAGCTTCCCTCCTCTTAGAATGATACCGAAGACACGATAATCGATGTCTGTACCATATATGTCTGCCTGCGGTGCAGCTATATAAGTTTTAGGTTTTTGGTATCACTGGTGGGCAGAATTTCATCACGATTTGCAATCACTTGCCATTATCATCTTTTAATACTTATAAACTTACTTAAATGCATGTTAATGATATGGATAGATTGGGAATCTGTTTTAGCAGAGATGTTTGATTATGATTATAGACACTGTTAGGCATTATTCATTTGTCAGTGTAAGTATATGGATGTATTAATATGGCTGTGAGTGAGTGAGTTAATATTTAACGTCACATCGGCAATATCTCAGCCATATCGTGACGAGAACATTTAATACTGAAATGAAATATATGGATGTTATTAAAACCTGTCAACGAGGGACAGTAAAACAACTAGAATATCACAAATGGGATTAAAACTAGTGTGGAAAGTTAAAACTAATATCACTATTTAGACGATACAATTTAAAAACAGACTATAGATCGCCAAGAACAGAAGGTAGATCACCACACTAGGGACCATGGAATATGGCTGTGAACGTACATCTGAATACTGTTTTACATAGGTATAACTTATACAACTGTAACCATATTCACTGTAAATAGAATGTTTGATGCCACAGATCTGTTGTCAAAAGTCCAAACTCCTTGGGAGTTGGATACGGATCAACAAAAATATCCAACCTCGTCTACGTCCGGGCCAGGCGGATCATCATCCATCCGGATTATAACAGTAATAATGGTACGGTACGAGGGTTGGCTGAAAGGTTCTAAGCCTCACAGTGAAAAAAAGTTACAAAGTCCACGTTTGTAATTTATTTTTCTACGTAGTCCCCTTCCAAGTTCACACACTTTTGCCAGCGATGCTGCGAGGCCCGAATCCCGGTCAGGAAGAAATCTTCTTCAGCTACCCTAAAAAAATCAGTCACAGCGGAAATGACGTCATCATTACTTGCAAAATGGCGACCGGCGAGTTCCTTTTTCATTTTGGGGAACAGGTGGAAGTCAGAAGGAGCCAAATCAGGTGAGTAAGGAGGATGGTCAATGAGTTCAAAGCCACAATCGCGGATTGTTGACATGGCCACCACCGATTTGTGAACAGGTGCATTGTCTTGGTGGAAGAGGACACCTTTAGCGATCATCCCTCGTCGTTTGGCTTTGATTGCTTCTCGCAACTGGTTCAGTAGATCAGCATAGTATCTGCCGTTGATAGTTTGACCTTTTTCAAGATAATCAATGAGCAGAATACCCCTGGAATCCCAAAAGACTGATGCCATCAACTTTCCAGCTGAAGGAACAGACTTGGCTTTCTTCGGAGCTGGTGAATCAGGATGCTTCCACTGTTTTGACTGTAGTTTTGTTTCTGGTTGAAAGTGATGTATCCAGGTCTCATCCATGGTTACAAATCGTGCCACAAAATCATTGGGATCTGCTTCAAAACGACGCAAATTGTCAAGGGACGTCTGGAACCTGACACGTTTCTGTTCTGCTATCAAGAGCTTTGGCACCCATCTTGCAGAAACTTTAGTCATTCCTAATTCGTTGGTGATAATATGCTCAACCCTCTCATGAGAGATGCCCACTACACTAGCAATATGTCGAGTAGTCAATCGTCGATCATCCATCAACATATCGAGCACTCGCGTGATGTTTTCTGGAGTGGTTGCTGTTGAAGGCCTTCCTGAGCGTGGGTCATCAGCAAGGCTTTGTCTGCCACGCTTTAATTCTGCAGCCCACTTCTTTACTGTGGAAAATGAAGGAGCATCATCCCCTAGAGTGGAGACCATGTCAGCATGTATCTGTGTTGGGGACATCCCTTTCTTTTGCAAGTACTTGATGACTGCCCTGTATTCAGTTTTGTCCATTTCTGATGATTTCAGAGGGTAGGTTTACCAAAAGAGCTGTAGTTGAGATAAAACTATTAGTACGTTTGTAGTTCTTGTGTCTATGATTCACTAAATGATTGTCCTCATTGGTGGCAAACACCTGTCTCTACCTGGCGGGGAAAAACCACTCAGGCTGAGAACTTTTCGGCCAACCCTCCTAATGATAGCATGCCAATCGCACCTTCATAAAGGTGTATACCTTCTGAAAAGTACCATACTAACAACATACCGCTGAGTATATCAGGAACAAATCGGGAGGGCAATTCATCTCTTGGTAAGACATTTGGTGGACAATATGGCCAGCGAGCTATAGCGTATGGCTACGATTACATAAGAACCGTTATTAGACGATCCAGAAACAAAGTAGGCTATTTTGCAAGTACATTTCGTAAGAGGCGATTAGCGTTATTGGGTGATCGATGCTCATGCTGCTGATTACTAGATCATCTGAACCAGACTCGATTAATTACGTACTGGCTCCATATAGCTGGAATATTGCTGAGAGAGGCGTAAAAAAACAAGCACTTGCAATTTCAACACATGGTCTGGACCAGTCGCCAAATATGGAACAGCGTCATGACAATGGACACAGGTCATAAATCGGCTGAAGTTAACCAACAGTGATCGCAGACTTAAGTTGGATGGGTAACCATTACAACAACCTGCACCCTGAAAGGTAGGGCTTCTGTCAACACTGAAACTTGTTCAACACATGCAGTGTGAGTTAATTCAAGAAACTTTGTTCACTCAGTGAGAAGAATAGGATGAGATGAAAATGTGACTGTTGACCTTTAGCACCCCAATGGGTTGCATTCTAGCCAGGAAGCTGAGAACGTGTGCCTACTGGTTGCTTAGTGATAAGGCAGCGTTTTGTGGTTTAGGCTAAATGAAAACAGTGAAATTTTTCTTGGGCATCGGCGCCTCACTTTTATTTGTGCCCATGACATTTTTTATTGCCATTTAAAAAACAATCATCTATTTGTCCATTATGAGAATGAGTGTGACTGAATCTACAATTCATAAACATGTGCTACACTTCCCAAGCTGTATTTCTGAGAGAAATGGGGGAGGGGGGGGGGGAAATAAATATATGTTCCTTCCGTGTCACCTTTTTTCATTCAAATCTTTTCTAAACATTTCTATCGCCCTCGTCACTTTTGACAAAAATGTGCCCAAGAAACATTATCTTTTTTATACAGCCTTATCTAGTCTGGTTAAAACCACGTACCCCACACTTCAGTAGAACTGGATCGGGTGGTCAGACTTAGTGACTTTGTTGGACGAGTGCTTTGTATCCAATGCATCAGCATAATCCTACACAAAACATTAGTTTTAATAAGAGATCTGGAATATTGATGATAATGTAAATCAGCATTCATTCAAGTCGTTACTATTGCTTCCATTCGCCAAGGGACAATGACATCGCTGTTGTGATTCTAAATGAAGCCCTGCCTCTGGGTGTGAAGACCGGTTTAAGAAGTATATGTCTACCCGAAGCTAGCACCTCTTATGACAGTAACCGTGGATGCATCACCGTCGGATGGGGAATTCAGAAAGGTAAGTATTTCAATACATAGTGAAGGCTCAATCGATTGAGAGTCGTATCCACAGTTACAAGGCCACATTGCAGGAATCATGGCATGACCAGTTCCAAGGCATAAATATGTCAAGGAGATATGTTTTATCTGTATCTTTCTTTTTAATTTCAGTGATTATGTTTCAGCTGAAACGATCTCTCACGTTTTCAAGAACTGTTTGCTGTATCACAGTCTTGCTTTGTGGTCAGTGATGGACATTCTTTCGAAATAAACAAAACATAACTATAGACTCATATCGCAGTAAATACCACTCCACTTCTGAAATTTAAGGAAATGAAATTTAATTTATATTCCCGACTAAAACTAAGAATAACTTTCATGGAAATGTGTTCTTTTCTATTAGCAGCTAATAAAAATGGGTGATATCCAATACGATTCGCATGGCGACTCAGGGGTCGCCCAGTGAGTCAATTCTTGCTTGCTCTTTTCAGAAAACGGTAATAGTTTTCCTGATAATCTTCAAAATCTACATGTGCCCTTGGTACCCCTGAACACCTGTCGAAGATCCTATGTGCCGGGTATTTTGTCACTGGATACTTTGATGCCTGTACGGTGCGTGGACATGTCTTGGACAGCATATTTTAAATACTCACATTTGATACCCATCATCTGGGATTTGGAATATTGTCCGAGCGGAATTTCTTGACTAGATTCAAGGGTAACCGTTTGGTTATTCGTTTAAAATTTAAAAGGTCTCAAATATGAAGTAATGTCTTTGCACAACGATAGCACACACAATCATGCAAAAAAAAACATTATTGGCGTTTAAGTTAACATAAGAATGACTTTCATCTGAACTAAAGAGACTGTCAATAGAAACTGAGTACTGATGTCGACTGAACTGTTTCTGACACATTCAAAGATTGTTCCAGGGTGATTGTGGCGGTCAACTGATTTGTCCTGAGGGGGACAAATGGGTTTTATACGGTGTGGTATCCAGAGGAGACCGAGCTCAGTCAGGAGTGTATACCTACGTCCCACAATATGTTGGCTCGATATTGTCACAAATACCTTAACTACTGGAACTCCCGGTGTGTTACTGTAAGCTGTAAATGTACACTGAACACATCTGAATCATGTGCATCAAAATTACTCATTAACGCATTTTGAAACCTTTTGTATCCTCATGGTTTGTTTGCATAGCTAAATGGTTATGTATTATTTAAGATGGAATATGTTGGATTAAAAAGACTTGAATGTTACATTGTCTGTAGAATGTAGATACAAGTTGGGGAATGGCGATCCAAGTAATCTATCCCAAAACAGTTGCCTCCCTTACTTGCATCAGGATTTGTGAATAGTGGTTTTCAGTGACAGTTTCGTCCTGATTAAGATAGAGACTTCATGTGTGAAGTCTTCACCTCTCCACAACAACCGTTAAGTTTCCAAAATTAGCATTGACCGAGTATTTAGGACAAGAGTGATGTCCATGCAATTACTGGTCTTCTTCAAACTGAATGCAATTTCAGATGAAAGACAAGAGTGAGCTCCCTTTATATGCCTAACTCTCAATATATACACACGCGCGCACGCGCACGCGCACACATACAGTCTGTACAGTCTTTACACCTGTAGTATTGTTATACAATGAAAAACCCTACTAGGTCACACGACACTTTGATGACCTCCCTGATTTCTCTTATGATAAGAGTGATGGCATAATGGCACAGCCTTGTTCATTCGTCATGATGGAAGGCCGGGTTTGAACTGATATTTCACATGTTCCTTTAAACTATGAAATGTTGTTCAAGGCGGCTCCAAATTAAGACCCCTAGTGCTCACTGATTATGACTCATATTTGGAATGATGATCACACTAGTTCTTTGTCATGATTTAAATAGGAAGCTGTTTACTTTCCCACAGTTTTTCACTGTGATCCGTTTGCAAAGATACGTGAGCATTACATAAGTGAAGAAGTATCTTTGACTAGAAAATGTAATGAAAGGATTTGTTCAATCATATGGGATATTTCTTCTGTTGAGGTTTCAAATACAAGGATCTTCAGTCATTCTTTACATAGATTTCTTACACACACCCGAGTCCTTTTACACAAATAGTATATTTAATCATACATACAAGCAGTGTCGGCCTAGGGGTCATGTGTACACACGATTTTGACAAAAAACATATTTACAAGACTGGGTTGGACAATGCGCCAGCGACACCTCTTCCTCGTCCACATCCCTCATTTTTAATAGAACGAGTCAAGTTCAAAATGTCTTTGTGGTACAAGGAAGTACATCTAACCGTCTGGTGTTGCCATCTTAACGATGCACAGGTCAACACGTACTGAATTGGCACCAGGACATTGCCCCCATGACACATTGGCCAAAACTAGCTTCTTATTACTTAAGTGTTGGATGAACAACGATGACGTATCTCAGTTGGTACAACGTGTGTTGATAGGTCACAGGTGTGAGCAATTAGGTGCTTCTAGGCCTAGCCATCATCGGGGGTGTTATCGGCAATGCAGATATTTTGAAGAAACAAGGATTTACAGAAACGGCGAGAGAAAAGTACCACAGATTTGGTTTTTGAAAGACGAGAGAATTCATCTTTTTCATTTCTACCACGTTCATGATGACATTCGGCATATATCACATAACAGGGTGGGTCGTGGCGCTTGTGTGTGTTTCCACATTTACAGGTGAGTGACTCATCTACACAGTGTACATCATTTACCTTAATTAACACAGAATTAGAATGCCTAAATGTTGTCCTCTGTGGCAGTTACACAACTTTCAAACGGATCTGTAACATACCGAGTCTCGACATGACGACGACGACGCTTGCTTTCTGGATATTGCTGCAGCTGTACTCTCACTAATAGCTGTTTAAATAATGTTTCAATTTAGGGTTGGCAATTACACGAAACGTGTGCTTTCAAGAAAAAGATAAGGTGACTATAAAAAGCCCGTTCAATCATATTCGCGTGAGTCCATGCTTTTTTATTTGATTGATGAAATATGTTTATATATTTTATTAATAGCCACTGAAGACGTAAGGGCCAGTTTGTGTCTTCACTTCAAGAAATGTTCCAACATTTCGCCTCTCTGCTTTTATCTGTTGTTCTACTACCGATGCACAGGTAAGTCTTGATCAGTGTGTAGTGAAATGTTGGTTTGTTGTTTTTCGCCGCACTCAGCAGTATTACAGCAAAATGGCGGCAATCTGTAAACAATCGAGTCTGATCCAGACAATCCAGATAAACATCAGTCTATGTAATTGGGATTCCAGGACATGTATCAACAAAGTCTGACCACCCTCTACCGTTAGTCGCCTCTTAGGAGAAGCATGGATTCCTGAGGACCAGTTTTAACCAGGATGTTCACAGGTTTTATTGAAATGTAAACAACCTTGTACGTGCAACATATGTCATATTTGTCTTATACGTGTATGATAAATTGCCACATTAGGTAGCCTACGGTTCTGTCAGGTACTTCTACGATACTATCATGCCAGTGCCAGCGCAGTGATAGAACTTGACAAATTGAAAGTGACATTAAAACCAGCTCATTCATTTATTTCTTGAATTCTAAAATAACAATGTATTCACCTAATTTGCACTAACCCCAGAGCTTTGTCTCTGAAAATCTATTATTTTCACAGAAAAAAATAACTCTTTTAAATTGAAAAGAAGTAATAGTGTGAGGAGAGATTTAGAATCTGAGAAAATCTTGCTTCATTTAGAGCATAGCATTGCACAAACGTCTAAGCGGAAGGCGCTTTAATGTACAGACTCTATCTTCACATATGTATTTTCCTATTTACAGATTCGACACCTTCGTGTGGATTCAGTTCTGTCACAGGCAATGCATCTCGATACCCCACGGTCAAGATAGTCGGTGGTACAGACGCTTTAGAAGGGGAATTCCCCTGGACTGTACGTCTTTTGAAAGAAGGACGTAGTAAATATCTGTGCGGAGGGTCGATTATCAGCAAGAACTCTGTACTTACAGCTGCGCACTGTGTCAGGTACGATACTGGTTGTGGAAGTCGAGGTGGCTGAGCGGGTTAGACGACTGACTTTGAGGGTGGAGGTTCGAATCCCGGATGGGACTCAACTAAAAAAAGTACTACATGTAGTTGGTTGTTTAACGTCGCATTCAGCAATATTACACCTACATTGCGGCGGGACCAGACAATCCAGTGATCAACATCATGAGAATCTAGCTACCCTTTTGGGATGACGTTTGTCAACCAAGTCAGCCAGCCTCAGAACCCGATCCCGTTAGCTGTTTTTACGACAAACATGGGTTACTGAAGATCAATTCTAACCCAGATCTTAATGTGTATGTCGTTATGAACATGCATATATGTATCACAATGCTTTTGATTAATGTCATCACCTCGAGATACAAATATGTTTTAGCATAGGGTTGGCTAATTACTGTGATATTGAAATATTTACCCACAGTGAATCTGATTGTGAAAGTTTAACCTCATGTGAAGGTCTCTCTTCGACTTCGTCCACTGAAGCTTTTATTGTATATTGTCTACTTTAATCTAACTTTCGGACAGTATTAATGCGACTTCATGTGATAGAGACCTAAGATGTGACATGGGTGATATTTCAAAATCAAAATAAGGGGGAGTAGAATACTGAGCAGCATCCTGGTTAATGTGTCCCTCCCCCACCCCTCCCCCCCTTTCTTCCACCACCTTTCCCCTCCTTTTTCGATTCCCCACATGAAAGGCATTAAGTAAACATGATGCTCTGTTAAAATATCTATATATACTTTAAGAATATACTGGGTAGCATCGTGGTTAAGGTGTCCCGTATTCCCCATATGACGGATATGAATTAAAAGCCACGTGCTAACATGATGCTCTGTTAAAATGTGTATATAAATTAAGAATATATATCTCAATTCCTGAACCAATGTGTGTCAGTCATGATATCTTCTACTTTCACAGTGATTTGATGAGACGTCCAAAGGATTTAAGTGTAGGATACGGTTCCGCCAACAAGTCATCTCTCACATATGTGAAAGCCAGAGACATTGCAGTACACCCATCTTATAACAGCTCCAACTGTGAGTGTGTTTCGTAGGTGCAATAGATTGGCACATATTACCATGTCCCAACCATTTGGTGCACATACAGCTGAAGATCGAACAAATGTTTCTTAAGAGAACCATTTCATTGTTACTTTTATATGTTTGCTTGGTCCAAAGTGTACATAAACCTAAATGTGTACAAATGAGCTTGAACAGAAACGTCTACAAGAATCAATAATAACTGGCACTACATACATGACAACAGAATCAGAGAAAGCAGAAATTACAGTATTTCTGTTTTATTTCTTTCACAATCCATTAGTAATATTTATCACAAATAATTAAAGTACTTACACAAGTAAAAACCAACAGGTTTTAAGTAGATATTTCTTCACTAATAATGATATAATTCCTTCTATTTGGGTTACTAACGTTTCGTTTAGAGATGCGAGTTGTGATTCAAAACCGTTTAACGTGTGTGCACAATGCTATACTTGCCACGTATTAACATACACACGTATATACAATATTGTGATAGGCGTGTGTGGCGTATACCATTTAAAAAAGAAGGGGAAATCTGATTTACAAGATTAACAACATACAGACGATGAGGCCAAGGAGGAAACAGTTGACTTGAGTTAGGTTTTACGTCACGTCGGCATTAATCCCGCCATACTGTGACGAGATCACACAGTTAACGAAGAGTACTTGAAGGAAAATGTGACAATTTATCGCATTACTTTGGAAATGTTTCATCTGTCTGGATATGTGTTATTTTTTCTCGTTTGCATTGGCATTGGTTAGTGTTATGCTTGCAAAATGGAATACCCCCTACTTTGTTTGAGTTATTTCATATGGGTTTGCGTTGGCCAAAGAACGCTAAACAATGGATGTCAATGCAGTCGTTGATCATTGTAGATGACAACGATGTTGCTGTTGTGACTCTCAGAGAACCTCTCCCACTAAGCATCAACACCAACCTCAGAAGTATATGTCTCCCTGGTGCAGCTACTATATATACATCTGGGAGACAATGTATAGTCACAGGATGGGGCAGCATTACAGGTACACAAGCTTCTCAAATCGGTGTCATTTCGTTGTCATTAACACAAGACGTGCCTACTTATTAATAGCAAACTTTTGTGAGAAATGACCAAAACTGCTTATTAATTCTTTCACGGAGGTTTCAAGACATATGCTTTAAGCCCATGTGTTTTAGAAAGAAGATTTCATAAGTTAGTTTTGCATTTCTTTCTGTTTTATTGGCCTACAGATATACTGAGCCTGAAATAGAACTCAAATCAAGTTAAATATCAACTAAATTTTCAACTGAAGCGATTACAATGATCATGTGATACCAGTCTTAATCAAAATTTAAATATGTGTTATATGTGTTTAAATATGTGTTACTTGAATAAAGCTGTGAATTTGAATTGCAGCAGTATCAAGTTGCCCATCGAAGTTTCTCAGGAAGCGTTTGACCATGGTCAGGACTTTGTTGAAACCATGTCATGTTTTCATACCATATTTAATGTCTGTTATATTTACAGAACAAGGATCACCATTTCCTGATGTTCTTCAGAAGGCATCCGTCCCACTCTTACCACTAAGTATTTGCCAAGAAGCCTTTTCAGACGAACCCATACTTCTATCAGAGAGGCAGATATGTGCTGGATACTATACCGTCGGAGGGAAAGATGCGTGTGAGGTAAATATATCAGCAATTTTGCTTTGTTAGTGAGCATGTGTGTGGCATAGGGAAACCCTCAATATGACATCTCCGCAAGTAACACGAATTGTGTATCATCATTTGCATTCGATCCTAAATAAAATTGCTTCGGTATATACACCAAGGAAACTAAACTAAGAACCCTACGTATGTTTGCAATGGTGGTTTTCAACGCGTACTTAATACATCGTCACCATGATGGGAAAACATACTTTTTCTGACTCACCCATGTTGATGTTATGATAGTTAATTGTTCATATAAAAAACACTGATTTTCATCAGACCTCGTCACAGCTCCCTGATCTTCTGAAGGGGTAGTCTACACCTTCCCTCGTGTAAAGCTTCTAAATGGGTGAGTTTCTGTACAAGCGGATCCCCTTGTTGCACATGACAACCAACCATGGGTCAGAAATCCCACAAAGGTTAAAATCGAGGTTCATTCAGTCGCGAGATATGTCAATCTTGGGACACGTTCTTGTGTGTATATATGAGACTGGTTATTTTCTGGCGTTTATTGTAACGCTTTGTGTTATGCAGGGAGACTCTGGTGGACCCCTGTTCTGTGCTGAGGGAAATAGGTGGGTGCAGTATGGGATTGTGTCGGCCGGCAAGGGGTGTGCCCAAGCCCTGTACCCAGGCATCTACGCATACGTCCCCAAACATATAGAGTGGATCAACTCACATACAGTTTTATAGAATAATACCATGGTCACTTCTTATGGTTAATAAATATGATATCACCTTTCTTACGCTTTGGGGTTGTTGTTTTGCATGGGTCGTTTTGTTGTGCACTGGACCTGTCCCTATTTTCTGTAGCGAGGGACCACTTACTGGAACAAGACAATGACACAACCTGAAATACAATTACATAGTTTGAGGGGCAGTTGAATGGTTCGGTAGTTGATTGAGTAGTTGATTGAGGTAACTGAGGGATGAGTGGGTGTGTGGTTGAGTGAGTAGTTGAGTGGGTGGTTGAGTTGGTGGCATATTGGAGGTTTAGCTGTTCACTAATAGAGTGACTTAGAGGTCACTATCACTAGATGAATCACTATCAAACGGTGACGACATCAAGTGTTCCCGAAAAGATGAGTGTATCCTACCAGTAGCACATATCACATGTACACGCAAAGGCAAATACGTTGTTCACCAAGACTAATTTGTCTAACAAGCACTTGACATCATGTCTGTAACTAATACACCGAGTGTTTAACAAACAATAGCCTCATGGAACTCTTTGAAAGCTGAGAGTCGGTGAATATGTCTTAACGTCCTTTTTTAGCAATATTCCTGCAAAATATCAGGGCAGGTAACACCGGGAATGGGCTTCACACAGTGAACCCATGCGGGGAATAGAACCCGGGGCTTCAGTGTGATGAGCTGCCGCCTTTTAACCGTTAAGCTCCCCAACCCGAATGTTTGAATGTTGTAATAAAACACATTCGGAGTAGGGATCCTACAACGCTCCTCTGAACCCTCGTAGAAAAAGTCTGGCAATTTGTACCTGATCAAGTGGAGAACTTGCATTCCTTCTTCTTGTAATTCAGGCTTGTGGTTCCTGCCATTTGTCTCGTTATGTATCTCTCTAAATAATAAACACTCTGAGCGGTTTAACGGTCTCTCATATTTCTACTTCATGTGGTAAATCAGTGGATGAGTGAGTGAGTTGGTTTTCTCTTTAGCAATAGAGAACGAAGAGTTTAGCAATAGTCCATATCAGAAACACCAGAAACTGGCTTCACACATTATACCTATGTGTGGAATCGAACCCGGGCCTTCGGGTTGACGGACGAACGCTTTAAAGCATAGGCTACTCCACCGGCTCCACTTCTCAGTGGAACAGAGTGGTCAACGTTACTATTAATGAACGATATGCAATCCTTGATCTCATTAAAGATTGAAGTCGGGCTTCATGCCAACATCTCTAGTTTTAACTTTACCGACTGATTTTGAAAAAGGAGTCTGTCAACACCGCGTCTGAGAAAATGTTTTGCTTCTCATATGTAGCAATAATCTTGTCAATCTTGTCCAACCTAGTTTAAACATTTGGGCAAGGTAGACATGTACTGTTACAGTGGTTTGAAATTATGTATTTGAGGTGAAGTTTTCAATCCTACTGGGGCCCGAAGACGGCTGTGTATACATGTTCATTACAACCGAATTAAAAACCCGTTTCACCAACAAAAAATATCTTTCAAATATTTACTGAAAGCGATTTATAAATACGATAGTTTCCCAAAGTATCGGCCAAAACACGAAAAGGGAAAATAGTAAAAAGATAAAAAAGCAATTGAAAACAAAATGTATTTTTTTTCATTGTATGCGTTGTTAGCAATATCAGTTGGAAATGTTTGTTGAAGGGTTGATATTCTTGGGGCTGACAATATAGAGACGACATAAACGGACATTCATGTGCTTATCTGTTTAAAATGGCTCATAATGTCTTCAAAAATTGAATTACAGGGTTGAGAAATTGCTCTTCATAAAACATATTACGACCTATATAAACAAGTGTCCGGACTCCAAAACAGTTCGTTATATGAGTCAGCTCGTTTACTGTATGTTCCTATTGTTTCCGAAAGTAACGCACTGAAGGACTTCACGGTAACGCAGTGTGTATGTCAAGCTATAATTTATTGGATGTATCCCTGCCACCCTGATTTGTTTCTTTCAGACCCTCCTTCCATGCATGTCAAATATACTTCGCTCCAAACGCAAAAGGCACTTACCAGTATGATAAAGACATTAAGTACAGTCGGAGATATTAGTTACAAAACCTTTTATGATGCAAAAATGAACCCAGTTTTGACGCATGAAGCAGAAATCTGGGGATCAGCAGACTTTCGTCAAATAGAAAGAGTACACTTGTACGCTTGCAAGAAATATCTTGGTGTCAAATTAAATACAGTTAATACAGTGGTTTACGGTGAATGTGGCAAATATCCAATGCATTTGTTTACAAGCATAGGGTTGTCAAATATTGGTCAAAACTGTTAAATATGCCGCCATATCGGTTACCGAAAATATGTTATAATATGATGTTATTGTATGATGAAAATGGACAAAGAAATTGGACATCATAGGTTAAGAACTTCTTATTCTCCATTGGCATCGGAAATGCTTGGAATGCACAATATGTAGAATCACATACGTCATTCGTTCAGTCGTTAAGCATAAGACTTAAAGACATATATCTTCAAATAGTGTGCGAAAATATATTTGTCAAGTAAATATTTTTATCATTCAAAATTTTAAAAAAGATCTATTCAGTGAAGTATACTGATCGTGTGTTAATATAAAGAAATTTAGGCGATCACTATCAAGATTCCGATGTTGATCCCACGATTTGTTAGTTGAAAGTCGCAGGTATAAAAATGTTAGGAAAGAAGAAAGATTATGTAGATTACACTTTGTAATTTAAAGGAAATTGAAGATGAACATCATTTTCTCCTCATCTGTCCATTATTTATTTATAAATACATGCAAAAATATTCCTATTTCCACCTACGCATCACTACTCTTATAAACAGTAACAATCAAAATGTATTGCAAAATCTTGTCATGTTCATTCATACGGAAGAGTATTAGGGCCACGGTGAAAACATTTTTTGGTGTCATTATCTCCTACGTAGGACTTACTATCTCCTACGTAGGACTTACTATCTCCTACGTAGGACTTACTATCTCCTACGTAGGACTTATTATTACCTACGTAGGACTTATTATTACCTACGTAGAACTTTTTATCACTTACGTAGGACTTACTATCTCCTACGTAGGACTTACTTCCACCTAAGCATCACTACTCTTATAGGCAGTAACAATCAAAATATATTACAAAATCTTGTCATGTTCATTTATACGGAAGAGTATTAGGGCCACGGTGAGACAATTTTTTGGTGTCATTATCTCCTACGTAGGACTTACTATCTCCAACGTAGGAGTTACTATCTCCTGCGTAGGACTTGCTACATAGTATCTGCTACGTAGGACTTAGTACTTAACATCTCCTACGTAGGACTTACTATCTCCTACGTAGGACTTAGTATCTCCTACGTAGGACTTTTTATCACCTACGTAGGACGTACTTAGGAGTTAGTATCTACCTAGTACATATAGTAAGTCCGACGTAGGAGATACTAAGTCCTACGTTGGAGATATTAAGTCCTACGTAGAAGATAGTAAGTCCTACGTAGAAGATAGTAAGTCCTACGTTGGAGATATTAAGTCCTACGTTGGAGATATTAAGTCCTACGTTGGAGATATTAAGTCCTACCTAGAAGATAGTAAGTCCTACGTTGGAGATATTAAGTCCTACGTTGGAGATATTAAGTCCTACCTAGAAGATAGTAAGTCCTACGTTGGAGATAGTAAGTCCTACGTAGAAGATATTAAGTCCTACGTTGGAGATAGTAAGTCCTACGTAGGAGATAGTAAGTCCTACGTAGGAGATAGTGACACCAAAAAAGATTTTCACCGTGGCCCTAATACACCGCCGTATGCTTCACTATGTAATGTTGTATAGAACAAAAGTTTTATCACAACATGTAAATATATTTATTATGTAGTTCCCCATTATAATTATGCATATGTGCTATAAGACTCCGGCCTCTTCAGTACGAAATAAAGATTGAATGATTCATTAATAAAAAAAATAATTTTCCTTAGCTCCTTTCACCATCTGTGTAAAAAAACAGACAGTGTAAATACTGTATGAGGGTATATCTGATATCTGGGATAAGAAAATGTTTTCAAAACCATTATATAATATCAAACTTATCACTTAAGGTCTCAGTCCAAATACTGAAACTGAAACAGAACACTCAACTAGAGCACCTCCGTCTAATTGTGAGGGGGTGTGCCGCTTTGGACTTCTCTGTCAACACTTGAATAGAGATCCGTACATATCCTTCACTACTGCAAGTATAAACTCACAAAAGAGCCATCTTACTATGCCTAAATTTCACTGTATTTTATAGAAACCATTATATATTGAGCACAGTTATAATTGATACTCAGTCCTGTCACTAGTTCTGTATAAGATAACAATCAACATCTGTCAATCAGGTGGGTTTTTTTATCCTGATTGGTATTGACACATCAAAGAAATGCGCCATCGGTTATTCCTAAGCATTCTCAGTATTAAACGCGCTAGAGAAGACGTCACACCAGCCTGTAATCCCTATTCCTTTGACGTTCTCTATAATTAGATCTTATACCGGGATCTTAAACACATAAAGAGATTTTGTTGTGAAGAGTGTCTCATCATCGGGCGTAGGGACAGGTGTTTTTACATCGTGAAACATCTTTCGTCAATCTAACACAAGATGGCAGCTGGCGTACGACAAGGAGTGCTGCTCCTATTGTTGGTATTGCTATGTTTTTCTACACAAACAGGTGAGTACGGTCCATTTTTTTAAAACTTTGACTGTAGACGTAAAAGGTCCCCGTAAGGTTCATTAAAACAGTTTCAAGTATATATGTACTTTTATCTATTTTATAATTATATTATTTTACACTTACAGTATTACAACACAGCACATTTTGTCATTGGTGATGTTTCGTGTATGCATATATTAATACTACGTAAATGTTGATTTGTAGCCCAAAGCATTCTGGATGCTGTGTATGGATTTTGTCACTTTTGTTTTTGCAATTTTCGTTTGTTCAGTTGTTTTCTTTATTAATTGATACTCTGTTTCAGATTATAGATCGTTATAGATCAGTAAACATCCCGATTATTAGATACGGGTAGAGGGATATTTGACTGTTCTGTTTGTACTGACCTTTTCAGTAACTGAGGAGGACAATATCATATGACGAAAAGATATGAGTTTTCAAAACCTCAGTCTGTGCCTGTACCCGAAAGAGACGCTTGAATCCATATAACCAACCTTACACATTGTGACTGCTGTACCATTATAGTGCCTATATAACACAATGGTCGATAGCATTCTGAAATGAACACGTTCTGCGGTATGTTAATGACATAATTGCAATGATTCGTACCAGACTGAGTAAACGTTAACCCCATCATGTCCTGAATAGTTGTCGAAAGTAAAGACAAAATAGTAAATGAAAAATGAGCACATTAATCACTGAAAACTAGTGGTGACAAGGGTACGTATTCCATCCTCCACTGTTAAAACGTGACATTCAGGATATGTTCAAGCCAGTGACAATCAGCAAATTTCTGCCATGTTCCAAACTGGATAGCATGAGTTCAAGTTGACAAAGAACCTGTCATACATGTATCTAATACAACCCTCCTAGTGTTCAAATGTCGTTTTGAAAATGAACTTGCGGTGTAACGTGAATAAAAAGTTGAAAAGGTCGGTGATAATAAAGCAGGAGTTTTGAATAAAATGTAAATTCTCAAAATGAATTCCCATACTGAGTCTAGACAGCCTAACATCCCAAGAAATGAGCACACCAGATGTATTCGTGTGGAGATGTGTAGCTTGACAAACGACTAGACAAACAATTGGTTTGTACATCAGGTTACCTCTTAGCTGCTAAAGGTTAATGGCCTCGTTGATAAACCCATTGTACGTAAATGCTGACGACCAAAAGAAACATTACCATGGTGTTGTATTAATCTTTGTAGAAAACCACAAAAGATAGATACTGGGAATGAAATGTATTGAAAGGATCAAAATTTCATGGAAATCAATATAATAAAATACCGTCTTTTGTTCGGACAGTTTGACTGAACTGTCTTTTGTCGGTAAAGACGATCCTCTGTCCGTCACGTATTTGCCAACAGCAAACAGTGCCCGGAAGTGCCCGGCTGAACGGGTTAGGCGTCTGACTTTGTGTGCTGGCGAGAAGGTGCCTGAACCTGAAGGTGTGGGTTCGAATCCCGGACAGGACTCAATCCAACAACAGTACTAGAATCTGTACTTCTGTGATCTCAAATATAATTTATGTTACATTTGATCACTTACTAAATGACATTGTATATTCAGTAGAGGCCAGTTTCAATTTCTGTTGCGCTGTCAGTAAGACTCCTCTCAATGGTTGTTAGCTCTAATATCTAGTCTTGAGTGAAATAACCGATAAATGTCGACGTACCATTATCCTTTGTGGATGACCTCACTACCAAGAATCGATTCCTGACGTAAAGTACCCATACCCTGGACTTCATTGGACGTAATTACCCTGGGCTTGTCTGCTCCTGGACATTCTGCAGCTGATTTCGGCCTGATCTGTCCGAAACGTTGTATAGGTTAGCTTCGGCAGCACGACAGCAGCCAAACGTTCTGTCAATGGCCATCAGTGGCTCATATCTGTATCATACCCAGGATCCGTTGGCGTGGTTCGGGTGTGACGAGAGGAATTTAAGTTGTGTTATATATTTAACCGCGAGTGTCTCACATGCCGCCTGTATCAAATACATGCCCTGATTGCACGTGTAGTTTTGACTGCCCAATAGGCTCCTCGTGTTTTCACCTTTTTCATATTTTCTGGGAACCCATTTGCCGTCGACATGTGAAAAACATTGATGTGCTTGTGTTTTGCATTGAATTAGTTTGAACGTGATTCTAATGGTTCAGTTCAGAAATCAGAAGCGTCATTCATATTGTATTTGATGTTGCAATGTATTTTCTAAATAATTCTTCCTTCCAGCTGCCCAGTATCAGGCTCTCATGTGTAACCATTTCCAGAGCTGCTTCACCATGTCCCCGGTGTGTGTCTATCTGTTCTACCATTACCAGTGTACTCAGGATCCCATCAAACGTAATAATGGTAACGTTTCATCTGATTACCTTTACGACATAGCGAAGCATTTCCATAAAATATTTTCAAATAAGTTAAATGATTTTTCTATTTTCTGAATTTTAATCCAATTCAGTTTTAAGTGAAAGGATTACTCTTAAGTGAAAGGATTACTCTTAACTAATCCTCATCAGAATCCAAGTGCATAAAGTAATGTTTCGATCATCGTTGCCCATGTACCTCCCGGGGTTTTCCTTTGAGTACGCTGAAAGCAATAATTCCAGGCTATACGATCCTACGGTCGTGCAATAACAACGATCACACTGATCTGCATGTTCAATTTGAAAAATTCAAAATGCTTTGGCATGTACATGAAACACTTTTGTGAGAGCACCATACAGAAGCATCGAATACTGACAGTTGCTTCCAAACATAAATCATTCATGCGTTGTTCAGCAGGTGTAAATGCTTGTAATAGGGTAATGGTCGAAAGAAGTTGGAAACATGAAATGGAGTCACACTTAAGTTTATAGAACCAGCTGAACATCCTACTTTTACGATGGTGCTCTTCAGTGGCACCATCCATAACTGGACTTTAACAATGTTAGAAATTAACATGGTAGACACTGACAGCCAGAAAGAAATGCTATCTTCATGTGGACGGCTGTGAAAAGGGTTACTCTGATATATCTATATTTTATTAAATGTATAGACACTATTAAGACACTTTGTTGTTTAGACACCGACTGAAACAAGAACATTTCTGTACATTTCTGTATGAATTGTGATCACTCAAAAACGTATTTACTTTACAAGATCCACCATGTGGCCTAAGTTCAAAGACCGGGAGCGCGTCTCGCTATGCTATGCCTCGTATTGTGGGTGGCATTGATGCAGAAGAAAAAGAGTTCCCCTGGACAGTTTACTTGGAAGAACAGCTTACCTTAAGATTATGTGCCGGTTCCATCATTGACAAACGTCACATTGTGACTGCCTCTCATTGCGTAGGGTAGGTGAATACCGTTAGTGACGTGTGGTTATATATGTTGCCGTGAGACGTAATTGAAAGTAATTTGTGACCTGTCTCTCATTTTGTGAGGTGTTTGAATGTCGTTAGTGGCGTGTTTCTCATTGTGAGAGGTATGCAAATAGCGTTGTTGACGTATCTCTCATTGAGAGAGGAATGTGAATGGCGTTACAGATATGCCTCTGATTGTGAGAGGTATGTGAATGTCGCTTGTGACATCTTTCTCTTTGCGAGAGGGATGTGAATGTCTTCAGTGGCGTGTCTCTGATTGTGAGAGGTATCTGAATGTCGCTTGTGACATCTTTCTCTTTGCGAGAGGGATGTGAATGTCTTCAGTGGCGTGTCTCTGATTTTGAGAAGTATTTGAATGGCGTTAGTGACATATCTCTCTTTGTGAGAGGTATGTGAATGTGGTTAGTGAGATTTTTCTAGTTGTTAGAGGCATGTGAATGGCGCTATTGATTTGTCTCTCATTGACATTGGTATGTGAATGGCGTTAGTGACATATTTCACATTGTGAGAGGTTGACATATTTCTCATTGTGAGAGATATGTGAATGGCGTCAGTGACATATTTCTCATTGTGAGAGGTATGAGAATGGCGTCAGTGACATATTTCTCATTGTGAGAGATATGAGAATGGCGTCAGTGACATATTTTTCATTGTGAGAGATATGTGAATGTTGTTAGTGACGTGCGCCTCGTATAACAAACGTGTCAATTTCTGAGGCATCATATACTGAACCACAAAAGAAACGCAACAGATATCATATTTGGGATTTCACTTTCTTAGTAAAGTACAAATTTAGTACGTTTTGGGGTTGAGTCCCATCCTGGATTCGAACCCGCACCCTCGACCGGCTAATTCATTCCATGTACAGAGGATGCAACGCTTTCGTGGAGGTCACACACAATGTTGACTTTAGGGTATCTTCATGGTACCTTTGTAGGTGACGTTGTATGTGTAAACTGTAAATGTGATTCCCGAAAATGTGTTAACCATAATTTTCAAGATTGAACTCAATCCTCCGGTGTGATTGTTACTGAGAGTGAACTAAAGTGAGTGCTTCAAGAAACTGCTATGTGTGTGACATTTCCTTTGTGGCTCAGTATACTGTGTAGGGCACTGGACTGGATATTTTGTGACTGCTTTGTCTTTGAATATTCGCTATCTAGTTTAGTTTGAGCATATGAAGAATTGTGCACGTGATTCATTAATCCATAAAGTCATGGGCAGTACAGTCCCGTCATACACCACAACGTTTAAGAGAATTATATCATGTTTAAACGTTATACATACCATGTTGAATGAATACCCAAAGTAAAATGAAATAGAACTATGTTGTATACAAAAGACAGCAAATGCGTTGAATTTATCTTTGATAGCTGAATTCGCCTTTGATATTTTTTTTCTCTTGCATGTTACATTGACGGCGATCTTCAAATATGTCATTGGATAGCTACTTTTATACTAGCAATAGCTTCTAACTGAAGGTAACGAATATGTTTTTCAGCTCTCTGAAAGACAACCCTGGGAGGCTGAGAGTTGGTTATGGCTCTATTCAGAGATCGAGACTCAGCAATATAACTGCTGAAAGAATCGTCCCCCACCCACTATACAACGTCACGAACAGTAAGTTCAAGTTGAAACAAATAGAACCTGTTCTGGTTATTTGACATTAATTGTTAAGTGATGAACTCCTGTGGACCTTGCATTCTATTTTACACATCAGCAGAAACCATGAGAAATCATAAAGGCACATATATTATTTCGTATAAGTTTGATTACATATTATTGTTGAGACGGGTCAAACCTCGAGTGGAATGTAATTGTATTTTCCCTGATTTTGTGTCATGGTTCGTCAACAGTATACAAGGTTCACACTGATCATGCATTTCACCATAAAGGTAAAACGCTCTGTGACGTGATGCAACCATATGTGAAGGATAGGTCCTTCTTTGTGTTCTTCATCTCGTAATTCCTTTTTGTACTTCATCCAGTCACTTTGTGTTCATCATCACGTTACTTCTTCTCATTACTTCACGTGTTCTTCAATACTTCATTTTTTTTGTGTTCAGAGGACAATGACATCGCCGTTGTGAGACTTAGTGAGGATCTCCCCCTCAGTGTCAGTACAAATTTAAGAAGCGTGTGTCTACCTGAGTCCGGGACGTCCTACACAGCTGGCTCTGGATGCCTCATCACTGGATGGGGGACGCTCCTAGGTGCATACATCTTCATATTAGCGGCCATTTGATTAAAATGAGACCCTGACACTTTGGATTCCCCTTTAGTCTTTTAAAAAACTGCCTTGAAGTCAAATTTGTTAAATTCACGTTTTCTAATTATAGTTCACCAGTTATTGTTATCTAAAGAAAAGGATTTTTTGACCCAGGGCAAATGAGTTGAATATGTATGAGATCACTGAAAATCTGTGATGACACAAGGCAAAAGAGCGATTGAATATGCATGAGATCACTGAAAATCAGTGATGACACAGTGAAAAAAGAGCGATTGAATATGCATGAGATCACTGAAAATCAGTGATGACACAGTGAAAAAAGAGCGATTGAATATGCATGAGATCACTGAAAATCAGTGATGACGGCAGGTGTTCGCAAAAGGTAACGTTTGTCAAGAACTACCGTCATCTCCTGTCACTCACACAGTGTGCATAAAACTGTTGGTTGGTTTTGATTAACGTCGCACTCAGCAATTTTCCAACTATATGGCGGACCAGGCAATACAATGATCAACAACTAAACGCAGTGTTGTCTGGTCATATATTTCTTATTCCATAGTTTGTGAATATTGATCATTTGAGCGTATGAAATCTGAATCTGAAATCTGAAATCTGAGTGTACTTCAGTATTAAACTGAAGGGTAAAAAAGTGTACACGTTGGTTTGATTGCTTCACTTCAATATCTTTCAGCGAAATATTGAAATGGAAAATTGTTTTCTTTTCTATAATTATATGACCTTTTATCCTTCAAAGTTTGTTTTTTTTCTTTAGATGGCGGTTTCACGTTTCCTGATATTCTGCAGAAGGCATACGTACCCCTCGTCCCCCTTGACCTTTGTCAAGGGTCATATGCAGATAACGACTACATACTGGTGTCTAACAGGCAGCTATGCGCTGGATACTTCAGAGAAGGGGGAGTAGATGCCTGCAAGGTCAGTCGTGAGTTAGTGAGTGAGGTGGATTTGGTCTTTAGGAAACTCTTGGAATGACGTTAACCCGAGAGCATGTGTAACGATGTGACTGGCTCGGTTCCACGCACTTCTTGTTAAGGTGTGCAGTTGTGACGATATCATGAGTGTGTATTTGCTGAGCAATACTGGATCTGTACAGCGTAATAAAAGAGCCTGGACCAGATAATCCAGTGATTGTCACAATACAATACGATGAGAGATGGATATGAATCATGAAATAGTGATTGTCAGTTTGACCAGGATTTGATAAATGGAATTCCACTTACATGATGTTTTGGTTGGCATAGAAGTATCTGAATTTAAGAACGGTTCAAATGAATTTCAAATGACGAACGAATACAACATGGATCAACATTGAACTATTAAATATTTAAGTTTAAGTATTATGTTTATCTCTTATTTCCTTATTACCGTCAATTTACATTTCAGGGTGACTCTGGTGGGCCCCTATTTTGCCCCGTGGGGGACAAATGGGTTTTGTACGGCGTGGTATCTGTGGCTGAGGGTTGTGCAAAGCCAGGCTTTCCAGGTGTTTATGCCTTCGTGCCTCAGCATGTCGACTGGATAAACTCCGTTAGGAATGAAATTTAGAAATGTGTTAGGTACAATTAACTGAGAACTATATTTTGTCTCCACAGACTTTCATTTGGCTTTCACGAAATGTAATATTCCATATATTTCCCTAAGTCTTGCAATATCTAACGGGTTTTGTATAATATTCATGTTACACAAGAATTGTTCTTTCTTTTAAATGTGTATATATACAATCACCTCAATAAATTACACTGAAGAATTGTTTTGGTTTATAGATTTTATGATGAATAAGTCTAATCTAGGTTTACCAAAAACAAACCTAATATTCACAGAATAAAATATTTTGACAGCTTGACTCTGACCTTAACTGAAGTATATTCGCTATCTTTTCTTCATCTTTAAAATATCTTCACTGAAAGGATGTCACATGATAATACTACTGGAAACCCGTGAAGATCCGTGTAAGAATTGATCTTCAGTAATGCACATGTCGTAAGAGGCGATAAACGGGATTGGGTGGTCAGGTTCGCCGCCTTGGTTAACATATGTCATCCTATCCCATCTGCGTCGATGCCATGCAGTTGATCACTGGATTGTCTGGTTCAGACTCGATTATATACACACCGTCTCCACATAGCTGGGATATTACTGGGTGCGGTGTGAAACTAGACTCACTCGCTCACTCAAAGAAGGCACTTTGGCCCATTTGCCACAACCTCTGCAATTCGATGTGCTGTTGTGTAACGTTCTGCGGAAATCTTTGATCTTAGCTTCGAAATAGAAGTGACAAAACCGTTTCCACATTCATAAGAAATCTCTGCTGAAAGGAAAGCCGATTTACAATTGTGATTACTTCATGACACATCCCAGTTGCGCAGATCGATGCTCATGTTTTTTATCACTGTCAGTTTACACATGATGAAATGGGAAATAAGAGGCCAAGATTAAATGTGACCAAATTGTCAGTGATGAGATTTGGGGAAGCAGTGTCCTCTTGTACAGAAGTGAATTTGCACAATTTATTCACTTCATCTGGCTTACTTCGGAAATTTAAAAACGGCAACGGGTGAAAGCATGTCGGTCGGTGGACTGTCAAGTCCCGCTGCATGAATGCATTAAAGAGGTGTGAGTGTTTGTGTTGAATGCACATTACCGGAGAACAGCTCCTGAGTTAGGTTTAGTTTCAGTGTACATCAATATGACAGTTTTTGTGCATTTATAAATCATTTCTAGCAACAACTGTCCCTAATTCCAAAGTCTGTGTATAAATTTTATCACCTATTCGCATCCATATTGGCCTTGAATTTCAGTTGTTACGAAATACAGTTTAATACAGCACAGACCGGTAATGTTGATCAAAGTACAACATAGCACATAAAGCTAAGATACTTTTCAATTTTAAACTGAGGCCTTGACGTACAAGAATCGGGTAAGATGCAAGTTTGAAGTGCACTTTGAACCAGATATCCGCTATACTGTCGAGTATGACGTGAAGGCGAAACGCCCATGCATCTCTAAACACTAAACACTAAAAGCACACATAGCCATGTTGTTCAGTTATCACCATTATTATTGTTATGAGGTGATGAATCTAAAGTCATCCCCATTATACTGAGATGAATCGTACGTTATCGTCATTATTGTAGGATGATGAATCGTATTTTGATGAGGTGATGAATCTAAAGTCATCCCCATTATACTGAGATGAATCGTACGTTATCGTCATTATTGTAGGATGATGAATCGTATTTTGATGAGGTGATGAATCTAAAGTCATCCCCATTATACTGAGATGAATCGTACGTTATCGTCATTATTGTAGGATGATGAATCGTATTTTGATGAGGTGATGAATCTAAAGTCATCCCCATTATACTGAGATGAATCGTACGTTATCGTCATTATTGTAGGATGATGAATCGTATTTTTATGAGGTGGTGAATCGTACGTCGTCACCATATTTGAGGTGATGACTCGTACGTCATTATTATGGGGTGATCAATCGCACATCATCAGTAGGTTGGCTGATGAATCGTACGTCATGACCATATTTGTGGGATACTGAATCATATGTCACCACCATTATTCTGAGGTGATAAATCGTACGCCGTCATTATTATTGTGAGATGATGCATCATATGTCATCACCACTATTGTGATGCAATAAATCTTACGTCATCAACATTTTTCTGGCGTGATTAATCGTACGTTATCACCATTATTGTGGGATGATAAATCATACGTCATCATATTATTGTGAGGTGATGAATCGTATGTCATTATCATTAATGTGGGTGATGAAGCGTACGTCATCACCATTATTGTGAGATAATGAATCATACGTCATCACCATTATTGTGAGGTGGTGACTAGTACGTCATCGTTAGAATTGCAAGGTGATGAATCGTACGTCATGACCATTATTGTGTGTGATGAATCTTTCGCCATCACTCTATTGTGATGTGATGAATCGTACATCATCACCACTCCTGTGGGGGTGATAATTCATACATCAACACCATTATTGTGGGGTGATGAATCGTTCATCACCACTATTATTATGAGGTGATGAGTCGTACACAAACTATTTCAGCTGTAGTATGGCAAAGTGTAAACCAGAATATTCCACTAACGGCGATCAGACAGTCAGGTCAATTCACGCAACTCATTACCTAAATACTCCAATATCACGACAGGTTTAGGACACTGAGGTGCACTATGTGAGGACCAAATCTAATTCAGTAACATGACGATGATTAAAAGTCACGATTTCGGAATCATGCATTGCATGTTTCAACAAAGGGAATGTCCTTCGATCGACTGATAGAGACAGAAGGCAGGTAATCAGCAAACAAGAGTCCTAATACCCCTGCGGGGACAGGAACGCGCACAATAACACATTCTTTACCAACGGATCACAAAGACACACAGGGCAGCAGGTGTGTTGGGATGTCAAGTACTACGTGTTTCTGTAATAGCCAGTAAACTGACAAAACAGGAATGATTCGTGGTCAGTTTAAATGCATGGACATATACTGAACAAAAAAAGAATTATCGTACTTGGAGAATAACTTTTTCAACATAGAAGTTTAGTGAATGAGTTTAGGTTCACGCCGCACTCATTAATACTTTTTGAAAATAGATTGCAGTGAGTGAGTGAGTGAGTTTAGTTTTACGCCTTCACTCAGCAATGTTCCAGCTATATGGTGGCAGTCTGTAAATAATCGAATCTGGACCAGACAATCCAGTGATCAACAACATGAGCATCGATTTGCGCAATTGGGAACCGATGACATGTGTCCACCAAGTCAGCGACCCTGACCACCCGGTCCCGTTAGTCGCCTCTTACGACAAGCATAGGCGCCTTTTATGGCAAGCATGGGCTGCTGAAGGTCTATTCTACCCCGAGACCTTCACGGGTAGAAAATAGATTGTTGGCCTACATTAATATTGGCGAATAGCGTAATAGTAATACATAGTAATACCACCACGTGGAATGACAAGCATTACAAATGTTGAACGTGAACTTGCAATCAGTAAACTCCAGGCTGGCCAGTCTAATGTGACTGTTGCACTTAACATGAGATGATGTAGACGGACAAGTAACACCCCAATGACGCATGTGCATCAAACGGGTACCACATGTGATAACCTCATGTGCTCAAGTTTTCGCATTCATACCTGCTTTAAATTTCAATTGTTTAGAAATGTATCAAGAATGATGCCACCCACGTCACGCCATGTCACGCCAAGCCACGCCACGCAAAACCATGACAAGTGAAGTGATGAATCGTACGTAATCACCATTATTGTGAGGTGATGAATCGTACGTCATCACATTACTGTGGGATGAATAATAGTACGTCATCACCATAATTGTGAAGTGATGAGTCGTACATCACCATTATTTTGAGGTGATGAATCGTACGTCATCATCATTGTTGTGAAGTGATGAACTGTAGAATATTTACCAAGTGGATCTTCATACCTATTCCCGCTTTCATGTAAGCTTATTAACGTTTCTGTTTTTCAGTTCGACCAATACAGTAAATTAGGGCCCAGTTTGACAGCTTTCTCCACATATCTTCCAGGAGCACGAAATCTGTGCGTTAATTGGCAGCATGGAAGGCAAAAATGATCAAAATGAGTTTGCGTCAAGCCAAGGACCCATGTTCGATTCCCCGAATGAGTGCAACGTTTGGAGCTCATTTCTGTTGTTCTCCCGCCGCGATATTGATGGAATAGTGCTGAGGCGTCAAACCATCATGATACTTCTCAAGAGGGGTTCAAACTAACAACCTTAATAAGCTCGTTTCTCCACATAGAGTTGAACACTAAAGGTGTGTCCTTCGAGGAGCGCAGTAGTGCAGTGGTAAGGTGACTACCGATCACGCTGAAGACCCGGGTTCGATCCCCTGTGGAGAAACCTATATCCGCCTCCCAAGGCAGGCATATTTGCATAGTATCCTTGGACAAGGCACTTGAATCCATATTGCCTCAGTTCACCCAGTTGTAAAATGGGTACCCATGAAGATGCGCTGACAATTTGAGTGATTAGTTCATTGCGCCTAGCAAGTAGTATGGCTGTATGATCCCCAGGAAGTTGAAAGGTATCAGATAGTACAATGTTATCCTATGATCAGGGATAGTAATGGTAGCTCCGTAAGCAGGTACACTATCACGACTATTGTTACTAACGATCAGCATAAAAGACAACAAAGTTTCAACATGTGTTTGGCAGGAACATTTATTATTCATACCAGGAGTCGAAAGTTCATACCTCAATTGTGTATCTAATGTTTTTCGTAACAGCAATGCTCAGTTGATAAGCATTCTTTTGTAGCACATACAATGGGTATTCCATGTGATCATTTTTCATAACATATATACAATGGTTAACACAAATACTTCACATCTTTGAAAACCGGATCATGATCATTTTGTTATATACACCGGGATTCCACATTCTGAAAGGGAAAGTCCCTTTGGGTGGTTTGACATTAGTTCCATTAATATACTGACCATCAAAAGAAACGCAACTCTGTATATATATATATATATATATATATATATATATGTATGTATGTATGTATGTATAGAGAGAGAGAGAGAGAGAGAGAGATATTTCATTTTTTGTGTGTGTTTCTTTCTTTCTTTCTTTTGTATTGTTTCTTGTTGGGTTGGTTTTTTTGGTGGGGAGGGGTTTGTATAGTTTTTAAATAGAGAACAAAAACTTACATTCAATGAAAACTTGCGTTTCTTTTGCTCTTCAGTATAGTACAGGGTTCATGATGGCGTTAAATCCATAAAAAAGTCAGATGGAATGGAACCACTCCACGTGTTGCTGTCAGCTTCAGATTTTGTATGTTTGTACCACAGGTACTACAGGTACTGCCGTATCCAGGACACAAATTTTGTCACATCGGCATATATGCCCGGTTTGTTTGCTCTGGCACACCCAGATCCCCTGGAGACCACGCCGATAAGTTCCCAAGTTCTGTTATTAGGACCAGACATGGCAAGGGCACCACCGGAATCACCCTTAAAGAAAGGCAAATATTCTCGTGAATATGAAGATTATATACTGCACGGCAAAAGAAACGCAACCCTTTCTATTACTTTTAAACAGATGACATGAACAAGAACGCTTATTTTTTTAGATTCATTTTTTTCTGAAACTTGCGTTTCTTTTACTGTTTACTATGTATATACATAGAATATTTATGAGTGAGTGAGTAACTGAGTTTAGTTGTACAGCAGTGTGCCAGGTGTATCTTAACGCTGCACTCGGTAAAATTACAGCTATAAGATCACGGTAGGTAAATGACCGAGTCTGAACCAGACAACCCAGTGATCAGTATCAAGAGTGTCATTCTACGCAAATAAGATATGATGACATGTTGGGTCAACCAAATCGGTCACTGCCCAAGCCCGTTAGTTGAATTTTTTTCGTTGCTTTGTTACTTTTTTCTTGTTGTGTGTGTGTGTGTGTGTGTGTGTGTGTGTGTGTGTGTGTGTGTGTTTGTTTGTATGTGTATGTTCACAGAATATTTACATATTTCGTGCATTTACTGCTGAAGTCGCACATGTTACTGTTACAGTTACTGAGTTACACACCTGACATGCGTCACGTTCACCTTCTGCGTAGCCGGCACAGATCTCTCCGTCTCGGATGGCTCCTGAGTAGTAGCTGTTGCACTGTGTTTCGTTGACGATAGGGACACCAATGTACTGCATGATGTTGGGTATTGTGCTTCCAGCCTCTACAACACGAGTGAGTGAGTTTAGTTTTACGCCGATTTGGGCAATATTTCAGCAATACCAAAGTGGGGAACACCAGAAACTGTCTTCATACTTTGTACCGGTGTCGGGAATAAATCCCAGTTCTTCGGTGAGACGAGAGAACGCTTTAACCACTAGGCTACCCCACCGCCCCTCTAAAACATGACGATTCGGGTGATCGTTACCTGTCACACAATCTGAATTTACTCGCGCTGTCAGTAAACTGCCATAATCAATCACTTATAAAGTATGAGCAATATAAAGTCACACGCAATGGCCATGATCGGCCTCGGATGAATGTGCACACCTCCAAGCCATTGAAAGATTCTCATCGTCATATGAAACATTTAATTATACCTTGTGTGGGAACGAGTAAAATTACACGTAATGCTGCCCACAGCGTTAAGGGTTCGTACATGACACTAGTTTTGTGCGCAATCTTACTTTGCCTTGAACTTTGTTGTGAGTTACTTTCTTCCCTCAATGTTTCCTAACACACTTCAGTGACTTTGTGCCTAACACGTCACAGGTACTTTATTTTCACTGTGTAATGTCTACTAACACGCTTACTAGCTACTTTCTTCATTCCTTCTGTTTTAATGTTTACTAACGTGTGAGACACTTGCGTCTTTCTCTTTGATGTTTGCTAACACGTTTGAGTTACTTGCGTCCTTCTGTTTTGATGTTTGCTAATACTTTGAGTTCCATTCTTTCTTTTGATGTTTGGTAGCACGTTTGGGTTACTCTCGTCTCTGTTTTGATGTTTGCTAACACGTTTGGGTTACTCTCGTCTCTGTTTTGATATTTACTAACACGTTTGGTTACTCTCGTCTCTGTTTTGATGTTTGCTAACACATTTGGGTTACTCTCGTCTCTGCTTTGATATTTACTAACACGTTTGGTTACTCTCGTCTCTGTTTTGATATTTACTAACACGTTTGGGTTACTCTCGTCTCTGTTTTGATGTTTGCTAACACGTTTGGTTACTCTCGTCTCTGTTTTGATGTTTGCTAACACATTTGGGTTACTCTCGTCTCTGCTTTGATATTTACTAACACGTTTGGTTACTCTCGTCTCTGTTTTGATGTTTGCTAACACGTTTGTGTTACTCCCGTCTCTGTTTTGATGTTTGCTAACACGTTTGTGTTACTCTCGTCTCTGTTTTGATTTTTGCTAACACGTTTTGTTAATCTCGTCTCTGTTTTGATGTTTGCTAACACGTTTGGTTACTCTCGTCTCTGTTTTGATGTTTGCTAACACGTTTGTGTTACTCCCGTCTCTGTGTTGATGTTTGCTAACACGTTTGTGTTACTCCCGTCTCTGTGTTGATGTTTGCTAACACATTTGTGAAGTTTCTTGCATGTTTGAGTTACTCTCTGCACTGTCTAAGGTCAGCCTGAAAATATGCTTCCTGTGACTAATAGTTTGTTCGAGAAAGTTTATGCAATGCTCCCAAAAAGGCCATTCAGCCATTGTATGTTTATATATGTTCCCATGCACAAAATTTGATTGTCACCTGAAAATCAGGGGTTCAAAATCTTCTTTTAAAGCCACTTGACATAAGATAATATCTTGTCCTGACTAATTTTCCAGTTGCCCTGATTTTATGACAAAATCATGATGATGTAATTATGAGAGACTAGATCAACATCTATTGGATGTTAGTGTTTTCTGGATTATTTATCGAGAAGAGATAAATTGCAAAGAAAGATAACTCTAATTTATTATTATTGCGAAATGTAATAGCTACATTTAGAACAGATATGAAATGAAATCCAACTATATCTGCAGGTTGAAACTGGAAGCGAAAATTATCTATTAGCCCACTGACAATATTGGAAAGACCGAAATGAAAACTGACTGGTCCCGGGCGTCGGGCGATGGGATTTTTTAACCCTTCCTGAAGGAGGAAGTATCCTCGTTGCCTAAAGTAGACCATAACAATGCTGAAGGAACTATCATTCACTGCCGGGGTGAAGGTCCGTTTGTCTAATGTGATTCTAGTGTGAAACTGAGACATTTCATAATAAAAAGATTTATAAACTGATATTAACTATTTCTGGTTTCCTGAAAGTTCGAATTCAAGAACAAAGGATTAAATTTAGCTAATGCCATCAAATACCATTTTATGGGATTTCATTGAATACCACTATAGCTTTAACTGTTATTCACATTTTACATTTCAAAGGCGAGAGTCGTGTACTAAAATTAGGTTTACAAACCATCCAAAGACTTTAATGTTCAGATAATGTGGTATTTCAACGACTTAAAGCGTACGTGTCTAATGTTGTACCCTATCCTCTTCTCCTATAAATGACAATCGTGGT
The DNA here is from genome assembly GCF_037392515.1 of Haliotis asinina. NCBI lineage: Eukaryota > Metazoa > Mollusca > Gastropoda > Lepetellida > Haliotidae > Haliotis > Haliotis asinina. Next base: position 19,569,511 of record NC_090291.1, read on the forward strand.
CAGTGAAAGTACACACCTTGAAGAACTCCCCACCCGGTGACAACAGCTAGCCTGTCTGTGACGACTTCCTGATTGTCCCGAGGAAGACAGGCAGGACGACTATAGTCTGTGTAGATGATTGGCTCCGATAACTTGATTATTGCAATATCTGGGTCTGAAAAGCATTGTGCAGACATATATGAAAGGAGGAATCATACATAATAATGCACTCAGCAATATTCCAGCTATATGGTGGCGGTCTGTAAATAATCGAGTCTGGATCAGACAATCCAGTGATCAACAGCATGATCTGCACAACTGGCAACCGATGACATGTGTCAACCAAGTCAGCGAGCCTAACCAAGCGATCCCTTAGTCGCATGATACGACAAGCATAGTCGCCTTTCATGGCAAGCATAGGTTGCTGAAGACCTATTTTACCTCGGATGTTTACGGGTCGGATACGAACAAAGGAACGCACGAAAGCGCATGTTTTCTGATACTCTTTTCCGGATTTCTTGTTATGCTTTATGTCGCACTGTGGGTGCAAAATCTGAGAATAAATAAACACTTGTACTTTAACGTTTTCCCATCTTCGTTTCCATGAGTATCGACAGAAATTACCTGAGTATCTGTTGTAGTCAGGGTGCACTATTATCCTTGAAGCAGTAATGTATTCTAAGAAATTGGAGTCAACAGATCCATGGCCTACTTGCACAGAGCGAGGAAAATTTTGACGAGAGCTGAAACGGGTAGATCGGTATGTTTTATTTACACGAAACAAATCCGGCGCTTTTTGGAATCCTTACAAAAATGATCGGATTGGTTGATATACATGAAAATGATGTTTGACCATCATGTTCCATCGCTCCTTTCATAATAAATGATGCTGAGAACAAACGAAAAGTGGATATTTGATTTTAGGGAACATTTGTTTTTGTCTTGCATAATAAATAAGTTATTGATCCGCCATAATGTTATTAGCGAATACATTTGATTTCTTCCTGTCTGGATACGTTTGAGTGATATTTCAGAAGCAGATGGTATAGACATATCAAAACTTGATGGATGATCAACTTTCTCTATTTTTCAAATGACGTCGCTTCGGTATGGATTCTTATAATGTTTTCAACCAATGGATCCATCCATAAAGTGTTGCCATCTCTATACCACCAACTTCCAAAATGCCACTCAAACAACACGAATACGGGACAAATATTCCAATAATGGAAACGTTACCATTGTTAAACTAAAGTAGTTGATTGCCCAGCATGTTTTGTCATCTGTCTGTCTGGAGCTGTATGTCAACAACAGGACCACTTTCTCTATAGCATGACACTTTATGAACCCGATATTTTAGAACATTACTCACTTTACACAGTGAGCTGCAGTGACGACGGTGTCTCTTCCAACGATGGTGCCACCACAACGGTTACGTCCAGGTATCACTAATACTTGGTATGGAAAATATGTCTCTTCAGCCTCATAGCCACCCACAACGCGGGGCAAAGAATCCACGAAGGCTTGAGGATTTGCAATTCCACTTAAGCCGCATTCTGCAAATATGTATTTTTTAACATACAGTAGAAGCTGACAAAACCGACATCTGTCCAATCCGGCAAGATATCAACACCGGCATAATATATTAGTCAAATCTCTGGCTTGTACAATATCACAGCTTTACAAATCGGCACATTGTCCAAACCGGATGACTTTTTCAGTCATTTTGTCATATGTGTCATATTTGGGATTACACTTTACACTTTCGAATCCCAGATTCATTTGATCACTATCTAAATGGCATTGTGTAATCATATATTTTCCTTTCTGTAAATTATCAGGAGTAAGAAAATATTCAAAAGCTTGCTGCAATGAAATATATGGAGTTAGAATACATTTCGAAATGTCGAAAACATGCAGGGAACAATTAAAAAAAATATTACTAGTAATCGTTCAATGTGCACAGAGTTGTTAGTTCAGAGATTTGCGTTAACGATGTTCCACCATATTCTTTAATATCAATATATACTTTCAAACGTAATAAAGTAAACAACATGATTTACGGTTGTTGACAAAAGGCGCCCGGGTTGTTGTCGTCGTTGTCGTAGTTGTCGTAGTTGTTGTAGTAGTAGTAGGGGTTGTTCTGCTGAGACCGCCATTCCCACCACCAACTGTAAATAAAATGGCAATCCATCTCCAAAACAAGTCGGTGACCAAAGTTATTCACCATAGTCAGCCATGGCAAATTGTGCCATCAAATTTGTACCCTTGACGAATAATCACAACTATAAGAGACGAAGAATTAACGACCTGCTTGAATTAATCGACCCTTTCCTGATATCATCACTACAACATCACGATAGTGTTTGGATTTAGTTCTCAATTTCATCTTTATTCGCTTTCCTGCTGTAACGGTAAGGGTCCGAATACACGTTCTTGCCTGATAAAATCGACTTAAAGAAGAATTCTATTTTTGGTAAAAGAAATCATAAGGATGACAGAAATGCCCTTATCTGTCACTAAATACAATTTGTCAATTCATCATAACTTCATTTTAATCACACTTATAAGAAGAACTCTTTGGTGAATAAATATCCATACACCTATTAAGGCTCTATCCATCTCCATTAGAAACTCAAGGCAAAGAAAACTTAAATCAAATATTTAAAACAATAATTAATTAATAAATGGATGCTTGGATGAATGAATAAATCAATCCGTCAACATTGTCTTTTCAAATTAAGCAGTAATCTCTATCGCTCTAAAACAAGACATATTCACCTGGACAACCGCATGTTCGCGATACTGAGATCACATAGGAATTTCTACAGTAGCCGTAGATAGTTGAGCATCCTCTGATCAGGCGACAGAATGAGGCACAAAACGGATAAACACCTGAAAAGGAGTCAATTGTTAGTAAACCCTACACTCGTATCCACTGCCATGCATTTGCAGAAACTTCAAATTATACCCAACGAACACGTAATGAGGAATATTTGAACATCTTGAAGTTTTCTCGTTGGTTGATCGTTGCCTTGACACCATGTTCAGATCCTGTCACTTAAGTCAATAAACATTTGTCCACATCGTTGTAAAGTATCTTGCCTCTTGAGTTGAATATGGAACAATGTATGTCCAACAACCCTTTGCTACCCGAGTACGAAAGCAGAAAAAAGTTAATGACGAGAACTCTATAAATTAAAATGATCTCTTTTAAAACCTCCATTTACATACATATTTAATAACTTACCATTTTGTTGCAGCGAGAATGCAGGCAGAGTAATCAAAATTGTCAAAATGATAAATGTGTTCATGTTGGTGTTCTTGTGTCCTGTCACAGACTCAGAGTCGTTGGGCTGCCTTTATAAAGGATCTGAATCTTCAAAGGTCACTTGTGTTTTTCAGCAGCAATCGGATATTCGTCACAACCAGGTGCGTCATCACCAAATAACAGCTTCTTTTGAAAATGTCTATTGTTGCAGGACAGCTAGAAGGAAACAGGACAGGCGAGTCTTTGCACAAGTGTGGTTCTCGGTTGCGAACTTGACAGATAGTCAAAGTCAATATCGGGAATCTCATGCAAGTGTTACTAGGAAAGAACGTGTAAAAGATCCTTCGTACAATGGAAATCTAATCAGTAGTCAGTCCTCCTGCTGATGTCATCCCAAAACTACCAGTGAGACAATGAAGCCGTTTGACATGAATCACGGTTGTTGGGAGCCGGATATCCTACTTTTATTTACACCAACGGGTCGGGGAATTGTCATAAATCCCCATTCTCCGAGCCAATCTGATTGACGGGATTTGTGTGTTTAACCTCGGTCACCTTCTTTCGGATAAGCCACAAAGCCGTACAGAATATTATCCTGAAAACGGTTGTTGTCAAAGCCTGTCAAATTCCTTGATGCGCTAACGAATTCTAGTGCATGTCTCGTCCACATTCCCCACACAGTGCATTACAGATCCAGTAGTAGGTGTTGTGGCTACTTTCACTACACGAAGGCACATTATTTTCCCAACCTAATTATGTGAGGAAATAACCTTATCATACGAGGCTTATATGACCAACGTTTGAAATGTACGTTTTATTTGGACGACAAATTTACGTTTGTTCCTCAGGTCATGAAATAAAAGTCAGAGCATTTGGGTGATTGTGAACAAATACGGCCATTGTTTTCATACATACTGCGGGTAACAAATCATGGAACATCACTTCATAGCAGTTCTCCTTTATAAATTTTAAGATTTTTTATTTCATAAGTTCGATAATATGATTGCATTACCAGTATTGGCGTGCGACATCCACAACATAAGCTGTTCATATAATGGAATATACGGGAAAATCATTTTCTATGATTAAAGCAGAATGCCAACCTACATGCGACATGAAGTTGAACAACGCAGGGACGCATAAGAAAACACATGTGGGTCATAAACTAGATTAAATAGTTTCGCATAATTGAATTTAATGGTGACTAAGAGACAACGGTACTCCACTAATAAGCTGAAATCTCATGAAAGTACGTGTTCATCGCCATGAAGCGTTCATGGTAAAGCGAAGTTTTGAATAAGACCGATGCTGAGTTCAATGGTGAATAGGAGACAATGGCACTCTACTGGTGCTAGATCTGAATAAATTACAACATCATATGTGATATTTTTATCGCGAGGAACAGCTTGCAGATTCAAGGAAGGAAATATCCTTCTGTTAAGAGTTATACATTTTCTTCCTCCGGATATCATCGTAAATGTGTGCCCTTCAGGATTTTACTCTCAGAAAGCCCCAAAACCGGTTCTTCTGTCTTTAAAAATATTATTATAACATAACAACACATAACCTTTATCGATACCAAACATTATTCATTTATTTGAGCTTGATAATCACTAAAGGAGATATGTGATTTCTACGTTATCAAAGGTCTACATAAGCAGGCGCTAATAATAGGCTGAGGGTGGTGTGATAGCCTAGTGGTTAATGCGTTCGCTTGTCACGCCGAAGATACTGGTTCGATTCCTCACATGTGAAGCCCATTGCCGTGGGAATAAAACTACACTCAGTCACTAATGATGGGCCTATGTTATGATAAACAGAACAGTGAAATAACCGATACATATCGTTTCCATATTCACTAAACATCTGCGTTATCAGAGTTGACTGAACACAAACATATTCAATAATCATCTAATTAATTAGTTGGTATATTCACCAGATCATTCATTGATAATAGAGGTCACTGAATACGATAATCGGGTTAAAATTGTCAGAGCTTGTGTTAAAATACTCAGAAATGAATTCTGAATCATTATTATGTATTGGTACCTATTCGAGCCTTCCTTGCGCATTGTTTTCCAGTCTCTACAATATGCTTGCGTGTAAATTTGTACCCGACATACTATATTTTCCCCCTTAAATAAGGAAGTATACGGCGTCTAAATATATGTGTTATGGAGTTAATGATAAAACAAGTATATGACAATATGCCAATGATTTCACATACGGCCTAAAAGAACGTGACAAAGAACTAATGGTATCACACAAAGCCTAAAAGAAAATGACAAAGAAATAAGGATATCACATAAAGCCTAATGAGACATGAAAAAGAGCTAGTAATATCACAATAAAGTGAAATAGCCGTTCTGGTACAAGATAATTTGTAAAATTCTAGAAGGAGCTATTTACGTCACACTAATTCTGAAGGTCCAAGTGAAGAGACAATGACGTCACTCTAATCTTGAAGGTCAAGGTAAAGAGATAATGACGTCACTCTATTCTAGAAGGTCAAGGTAAAGAGATAATGACGCCACTCTAATTTAGGAGGACATGGTCAAAAGCTATTTTTATCACACTAATTCTGTAAGGACATGATAAAGAACTATTTATGTCACACTAATTCTTGAATGACACCATGAGAAGCTAATAATGTCACGTTGAGTCTTGAAGGACGTGATAAAGAGATAATTATGTCACACTAATTCTTGGAGGACATGATAAAGAGCCATTAATGTCACATTAAGTTTTGGAGGACACGATAAAGAGATAATTATATCACACCAATTTTAGGACAAGATAAAGAGCTAATAATGTCCCATTAAGTCTTGGAGGACACGATAAAGAGTAAATGATGTCACACTAATTCTCAAAAGACACAATAAAGAGCTAATAACATCACATATAGTCTAGATGAACACGATAAACTGTTAATGATATCACACTGCTTCTAGGGCACGATGAGCTAACGATGTCACACGAACTCTAGAAAGGCATGAGATGGATAAACTCGCAAAGGTCAGTTCTTACGATGTCACTGTGAGCCATTTCAATTCAAGTTTGAAATGTGATTCTCTGTATATATTTGAAAGTTCTTTTCAAATATTTGATGTGCGTGTTTCCCTAAAACATTGCACTGACAACTGAATCCCCAGATCAGATCTATTTGCATTTCGGGTCAACTAATTACCATGAATCAAACTTCAGCATGTGAAAAACTAGTTTCTGCAAATGATGCGTCATCGTCCTCAACACCGAAAGCATCGCCAGATGCCGAGATTTAGAACATCATTAGACTCAAGTGTTTGACTTGGATTGCCTGTTGCTGTGCTTGCGGCCTCTTCTCACACGCTGTCAGTTTGCTCCTTGTAACACTGACCAAAATATAAACGAAGACAATTTACCCGTAATTACTCGTCTTGCCTGAAATCTCAGATTTTAGCTACACTTGATGTCTAGTGGCCACTATTGAAGACTTCATGAACAGAGGATGGAGACAAGTGGTCGCAGAAACAGAGACATGGTCACTGCACCGAAACAAAACACATTCATGGGTCACCAGTATGTCATGCTATTTTGATGAGAACAGTCACAGACCATGTGCGTGATCGTGGGTGATGCCCCTGTAATTCCTTATACCTAAAGTTGAAGAATAAATACAATCGTTTTCTATTGCAATTGAAATACCTGGTTTATTCACTGAGAAGTATCCCAGTCCACCGAGTGAATACAGTACTTAATTGTGAGCAAGCATTCTCCACCATTTTGCAATAAGCTGAAAGAAAGACAAAACTCTGTATCAGGTGTCCATCAAAGCCAGGTGGTGGCAATTGGATTGCACATTGTCACCTGTTTTCTTTCTACACACACCGAGATGATATAATTCAACACGCGCACGCTTGTGTTGTGTTGGACACATTTCACTTGTTATGTATTCAGGTATAGGCACATCGGAGAGAGGAGATATAAATACACTTTGTAGCCCCTAAATGTGAAAGGGGAGGATGAGGCCGACAAATATTTCCTTTCCCATCTTTCCGCACAACTGCGTTAGAATGATGTAATACAAAGTAATGACATCACATTCAGTAAAAACGACGCATTATGTTTTCCACACACCTGCACATTAGACCAAGTAATTGGAAATATACTTGTGAACTGCTGTGGATATTCTTCATTTCCCTTGTTTTCACACACCTGCATACTGGAATGAGGAGTAAAATTGATTCTCTTCGGCACACCTCTGTGAAATGCTGTAGACAATCCTTACTTGTTTTGTTTCAGTACACCTACATATTGGCATGGGGAGTAAAGTAACTCTCCTTGGTATACTTCTGTGAAATGCTGTTGATATCCTTTACTTGTTCTGTTCCAACACATCTATATATGTCTACATATTGGAATGAGGGAGTAAAATGAATCTCTTTGGTATACTTCTGTGAAATGCTGTACACTTGTTTTGTTTCGTTACGCCTACATATTGGAATGAGGAGTAAACTTAACTCTCTTTGGTACACTTCTGTGAAATGCTGTTGATATTCTTTACTTGTCCTGTTCCAACACATCTACATATTTCTACATATTGGAATGAGTGAGTAAAATTACTCTCTTTGGTATACTTCTCTGAATGGTGTCGACATTCTTTAGTTTGACCACTTTCTAAATGGCATCGTGTAATCACAGCTTTCGGTCGTGGGAGCCAATTCACACTTATCAGAGGTGTACACTAAGTACGTAGTCTAGACTACCAGTTGTTCGACTTTCATTTTTGTGTAAGTCGAGGTGGCTGAGTGGGCTAGGCGGCTGACTTTGTGTGCTGGGGATTAGGTGCCTGACTCTGAGGGTGCGGGTTCGAATCCGGGATGGGAAGCAACAAAAAAGCACTAGAATTTGTACTTTAATGAGAAAGTGAAATCCCAAGTATGACTTATATTGCATTTGACCACTTTCTTAATGGCATCGTGTAATCACATTCTTTACTTGTTCTGTTCAAGCACACCTACATACTGGAATATGGGAGTAAAAGTACACTTTTTGACATACTACTGTGAGGTGGTGAGAACGTTTTCAATTATTTCCCTGTAATGTATATTAGAAAGAGCACAAAAACGCCATAGTGGATATGTTTACAATCTTTATGCAGCTTATCACAAGCAACTGATCAGATGACTGACAACCACCTATCTAATGTAGCCAGTGCACGTGATCAGATGACTGACAACCACCTATCTAATGTAGCCAGTGCACGTGATCAGATGACTGACAACCACCTATGTAATGTAGCCGGTGCCCGTGATCAGATGACTGACAACCACCTATCTAATGTAGCCAGTGCCCGTGATCAGATGACTGACAACCACCTATGTAATGTAGCCAGTGCACGTGATCAGATGACTGACAACCACCTATCTAATGTAGCCAGTGCACGTGATCAGATGACTGACAACCACCTATGTAATGTAGCCGGTGCCCGTGATCAGATGACTGACAACCACCTATGTAATGTAGCCAGTGCACGTGATCAGATGACTGACAACCACCTATGTAATGTAGCCAGTGCACGTGATCAGATGACTGACAACCACCTATGTAATGTAGCCGGTGCACGTGATCAGATGACTGACAACCACCTATCTAATGTAGCCAGTGCACGTGATCAGATGACTGACAACCACCTATCTAATGTAGCCAGTGCACGTGATCAGATGACTGACAACCACCTATCTAATGTAGCCAGTGCACGTGATCAGATGACTGACAACCACCTATCTAATGTAGCCAGTGCACGTGATCAGATGACTGACAACCACCTATCTAATGTAGCCAGTGCACGTGATCAGATGACTGACAACCACCTATCTAATGTAGCCAGTGCACGTGATCAGATGACTGACAACCACCTATCTAATGTAGCCAGTGCACGTGATCAGATGACTGACAACCACCTATCTAATGTAGCCAGTGCACGTGATCAGATGACTGACAACCACCTATCTAATGTAGCCAGTGCACGTGATCAGATGACTGACAACCACCTATCTAATGTAGCCAGTGCACGTGATCAGATGACTGACAACCACCTATCTAATGTAGCCAGTGCACGTGATCAGATGACTGACAACCACCTATGTAATGTAGCCAGTGCACGTGATCAGATGACTGACAACCACCTATCTAATGTAGCCGGTGCCCGTGATCAGATGACTGACAACCACCTATGTAATGTAGCCAGTGCACGTGATCAGATGACTGACAACCACCTATCTAATGTAGCCAGTGCACGTGATCAGATGACTGACAACCACCTATCTAATGTAGCCAGTGCACGTGATCAGATGACTGACAACCACCTATGTAATGTAGCCAGTGCACGTGATCAGATGACTGACAACCACCTATCTAATGTAGCCAGTGCCCGTGATCAGATGACTGACAACCACCTATCTAATGTAGTCAGTGCACGTGATCAGATGACTGACAACCACCTATCTAATGTAGCCAGTGCACGTGATCAGATGACTGACAACCACCTATCTAATGTAGCCAGTGCACGTGATCAGATGACTGACAACCACCTATCTAATGTAGCCAGTGCACGTGATCAGATGACTGACAACCACCTATCTAATGTAGCCAGTGCACGTGATCAGATGACTGACAACCACCTATGTAATGTAGCCAGTGCACGTGATCAGATGACTGACAACCACCTATGTAATGTAGCCGGTGCCCGTGATCAGATGACTGACAACCACCTATGTAATGTAGCCAGTGCACGTGATCAGATGACTGACAACCACCTATCTAATGTAGCCAGTGCACGTGATCAGATGACTGACAACCACCTATGTAATGTAGCCAGTGCACGTGATCAGATGACTGACAACCACCTATGTAATGTAGCCAGTGCACGTGATCAGATGACTGACAACCACCTATGTAATGTAGCCGGTGCCCGTGATCAGATGACTGACAACCACCTATCTAATGTAGTCAGTGCCCGTGATCAGATGACTGACAACCACCTATGTAATGTAGCCAGTGCACGTGATCAGATGACTGACAACCACCTATCTAATGTAGCCAGTGCACGTGATCAGATGACTGACAACCACCTATGTAATGTAGCCGGTGCCCGTGATCAGATGACTGACAACCACCTATGTAATGTAGCCAGTGCACGTGATCAGATGACTGACAACCACCTATGTAATGTAGCCAGTGCACGTGATCAGATGACTGACAACCACCTATGTAATGTAGCCAGTGCACGTGATCAGATGACTGACAACCACCTATCTAATGTAGCCAGTGCACGTGATCAGATGACTGACAACCACCTATCTAATGTAGCCAGTGCACGTGATCAGATGACTGACAACCACCTATCTAATGTAGCCAGTGCACGTGATCAGATGACTGACAACCACCTATCTAATGTAGCCAGTGCACGTGATCAGATGACTGACAACCACCTATCTAATGTAGCCAGTGCACGTGATCAGATGACTGACAACCACCTATCTAATGTAGCCAGTGCACGTGATCAGATGACTGACAACCACCTATCTAATGTAGCCAGTGCACGTGATCAGATGACTGACAACCACCTATGTAATGTAGCCAGTGCACGTGATCAGATGACTGACAACCACCTATCTAATGTAGCCAGTGCACGTGATCAGATGACTGACAACCACCTATCTAATGTAGCCAGTGCACGTGATCAGATGACTGACAACCACCTATCTAATGTAGCCAGTGCACGTGATCAGATGACTGACAACCACCTATCTAATGTAGCCAGTGCACGTGATCAGATGACTGACAACCACCTATGTAATGTAGCCAGTGCACGTGATCAGATGACTGACAACCACCTATCTAATGTAGCCGGTGCCCGTGATCAGATGACTGACAACCACCTATGTAATGTAGCCAGTGCACGTGATCAGATGACTGACAACCACCTATCTAATGTAGCCAGTGCACGTGATCAGATGACTGACAACCACCTATGTAATGTAGCCAGTGCACGTGATCAGATGACTGACAACCACCTATGTAATGTAGCCAGTGCACGTGATCAGATGACTGACAACCACCTATCTAATGTAGCCAGTGCCCGTGATCAGATGACTGACAACCACCTATCTAATGTAGTCAGTGCACGTGATCAGATGACTGACAACCACCTATCTAATGTAGCCAGTGCACGTGATCAGATGACTGACAACCACCTATCTAATGTAGCCAGTGCACGTGATCAGATGACTGACAACCACCTATCTAATGTAGCCAGTGCACGTGATCAGATGACTGACAACCACCTATCTAATGTAGCCAGTGCACGTGATCAGATGACTGACAACCACCTATCTAATGTAGCCAGTGCACGTGATCAGATGACTGACAACCACCTATCTAATGTAGCCAGTGCACGTGATCAGATGACTGACAACCACCTATCTAATGTAGCCGGTGCCCGTGATCAGATGACTGACAACCACCTATCTAATGTAGCCAGTGCCCGTGATCAGATGACTGACAACCACCTATCTAATGTAGCCAGTGCACGTAATCAGATGACTGACAACCACCTATCTAATGTAGCCAGTGCACGTGATCAGATGACTGACAACCACCTATGTAATGTAGCCGGTGCCCGTGATCAGATGACTGACAACCACCTATCTAATGTAGCCAGTGCACGTGATCAGATGACTGACAACCACCTATCTAATGTAGCCAGTGCATGTGTAGCCAGTTAATTTGAATCAAACTACAGACATTTGTTCATGAAGATAATTACTTTGTAATTGTGTATCTTAATATAACTTGTATTGAATTAAATAATATTATGAACACATTCGATTACTTCACACGTTTACTTTTTTCAAAATTTGCCAATTGAAAATGACCATGATATCCCTTGTAATGAACTGATTCTTTTCGAGTCCGTATAAAAATGACCCTTACTTCTCTTGCATATTTGTTTTGATGACAGCGAGTGCTACAGCAGAAATAGCACACATAGTATCTCCTACGTAGGACTTATTATCACCTACGTAGGAGATATTATCACCTACGTAGGAGATATTAAGTCCTACGTAGGAGATAGTAAGTCCTACGTAGGAGATTGTGACACCAAAAATATTTTTCACCGTGGCCCTAATACGCCGCCGTACGTTTCCGCATGTTCCACATTTTTAAGTAAGATGCATAAAACGTCATAGTATACCGTGAGTTCTGTTTGTTTATTATGTCAAGCGGTTTGAAGAAGTCGTCCAAAACGTATCTCGGTGTCTGAAGCAGGTACGTGAGATCATTTATCTCAAAGTGGACGACGATGAACTGGAAACGATGTTACAATAAAACTCACGTCAGAACTGACTCGATTAGGACAATCACAACTTAAGATTAGCTTTACAATATGCAATATGCCGTATGATGGATATGATACGACTATGTGCGTGATCTCATTTAAGATGGTCCATCCTTCAGCTCTTGTATGATATGAAGATGCCTCCTACCTGACACCTCCCCATGTCCCAGAGGAGATCAGGTATGTCTTCAATTGGGCTCCCGACAGGGATTTTGTCACTATGTCTTCGAAAATTCTGCCTCTGAGTAACCACAAACCAACAAGAACCACAATCATTTTCTTTCAGTTTTGCTTCTGTGTTATTAAAACGCCATATTAAAAAGTGGGTTTTACGACGATTGATATATTTCAATATGGCCTTGAGCATGAAGTCAAGATTCAATATCGTAAGTTGTCATTTGTAGCATAACTGTCATGGTGTCCGTAAACGAAGAAGATTATTGTGTGACCACGAGTTACATAAATAAACATATTTTATTAAATTAAACGCTTTCAAAGACTTTCTGGAATCCAAAACCTCTCAAGTTAATTATACTTAAATAGTATAGACAGGAAATATTTTTTCTTACATTTGAAAAATCGAAATAGGCTGAATTGTCACTGAATTTCAACATTTTAAATTGTTTTCTATGAAAAATTAATCAGTAAAAGTGGATTTGTGTGGTGTTTACTGTGATGAAATAATGACTGGGAAATATAAACATGGATTATCTTTCACACTTACTCTTGGATCAAATGACTTAAAGATGTTATTGTTACAATGTTCCAAACTCACTTATGAATTATTGTCCCGGAGTTCCTTTGTCAAATGTTACGTGCAGTTTTAGTCAGTAGTGATCACATGAAAACAAAATATGCTTAAAATGTTCCAATCCAGTAAAAGGACGGCATGGATCTCTTGCTAACAGTATCTAGATCGATGTCACACTATCAGTTAAACGAGCAACCCTAATCAATCATTAGGTGTCCGCCTCTGTTTGGCATAGGTAATTTCTAGCCAACAGGTGTTACAAGAGAGTGTGAGATCAAGTTTCGCTGTTAGCAGAACGTCAAATAGTCAGATCAAATCATTTGATACAAGATAATAGTACTTAAAGTGTCCGACTGTCAAGCAGAAGACCCGGGTTCGATCTCCACACGGGTACCCCAATTGCGCACATCGATGCTCATGTTGTTGATCACTGGATTGTCTGGTGCAGACTCGATTATTTACAGGCTGGAATATTGCTGAGTGCGGCGTAAAACTAAACTCACTCTAGCACTCACTCCACATGGGTATAATGTATGATGCCAATTCCATGTGTCCCGAGCCTCGATATTGCTAGAACATTGTTAGAACATTGCCACAAGCGGCATAAAGCCATCTTTACTCACTTACTGATACAAGCAGGCATGACGTTACTGATATATCGCAGAGTAGTGAATGCAATATATATTTATTAATCATAACACACATACATTGAAACATGTAACGAAGCTGCTACTGTAAAATCTTTTATGATATTATTTATTTCAAGATACAGTCCGTTGACTATCCGGTATAAAGACATTCTTTTCCGATTAATAGTTTCAGTATCTACTGTACCTTAGAGGCTCATATGATCTAATATATGTTGGTTTGGAGAAGTAGCTGCACATTATTCTCGCCATCAAACCTGTCATTATCATTCTTGGAATGTCAGTCTTATGCTTGGAAGCAGACAATTTTTAATCAATGAACACAATGTTTTGCTCAGACATACCAGACCCACCTTCAGACACACAGAGTAACTTGAATCTGATATAAATGCATTTGTGCACAGCAAACCTTCCTGGTTAAAATGTATATGTTCTTTTGTCTACTTTCAAATGGTATTAACCCTGGGTCCTGCCTCCGTCTGAAGTGCTCGGGAGACCAGAGTTCTTGCCTGTAGGTTGCCTTCCAGGTGTCAAGCGAGGATTTTCATTCTGGAATGCACCATTGTTGTCACCCTGACGTGGATTTCCTGGCACAGCTTGTCCAAACAGATTCTGAATTTGCTCAGGAGTCAGGGCTATACCTTCAATATCTTGGCCACTGCCCTGAGGATTTCTTGGATCGCCTGCCTGAGGATTTCTTGGATCACCTCCCTGAGGATTTCTTGGATCACCTCCCTGAGGATACCCTTGGTCACCACCCTGAGGATATCTTGGATCACTGCTCTGGGGATTTCTTAGATCACCTGCCTGAGGATTTCTTGGATCACCTCCCTGAGGATTTCTTGGATCACCTCCCTGAGGATACCCTTGGTCACCACCCTGAGGATATCTTGGATCACTGCCCTGGGGATTTCTTAGATCACCTCCCTGAGGATTTCTTGGATCACCTCCCCGAGGATACCCTTGGTCACCTCCCTGAGGATATCTTGAATCACTTCCCTGAGGATATCGTAGATCACTGCCCTGGGAATATCTTGGATCCCCTCCCTGAGGATACCCTTGGTTACTACCCTGGGGATATCTTGAATCACTTCCCTGAGGATATCGTAGATCACTGCCCTGGGGATATCTTGGATCACCTCCCTGAGGGTATCTTGGATCTCTGCCCTGGGGATATCTTGGATTACCTCCCTGAGAATACCTCTGGTCACCACCTTGGGGATATCGTGGATCACCACTCTGAGGATAGACTCGGTTATTTCCTGGCTGACTTGGTATCCTCGTAGGTTGCCCAGGTGTCGGACCATAGTATGGTAGTGTGCCTTCCTGCTGTCTAGGTATCAAGGGAATGCCTTGGTTCATATTCGGGCGCTGGCTGTTTTCTTCAGGGTACCTTTGATTGCCCCCTGTGTTTCCAGACTGGGCAGGCCTTGATACGTTTGGTCTTTCACGTGTGGGAGGCTGAGCTGACGGTTGCCCTGATGAAGGGCTATAATATGGTATTGTGATTTGATTTGATGGTCTCGCTGGAGAACCCTGCACATTTCCAGACTGACCAAGAAGTTGGGCAACTTGCTCTTGTGTTAATATGATACCGCCATTGTTTCCCGGTTGACCATTTCGCTGAGGATATCTCTGAGAAGCAACATCATTAGCTCCAGGCCTGGGTACTGGTGAATTGCCTCCTCCAGGTAAAGCACTCGGTCTATAAGGATCATAAACTTGTCTACCTTGTACCCCTTGAGGCGCGCCCTGTACATCAGGCCGTTTTGGAAGAACAGCTTGTTGTTGGCCGCCATTTGGATAAATCACACGAGCACCTCCAGGGTTCTGTTGACTGTTGTCAGGTGGCGAAGAAGGATTACCCTGGAATCCTTGTATCTCGCCACCACGTGCATACAGTGACCCAAGATCCATCGA
Source organism: Haliotis asinina (assembly GCF_037392515.1). Classification (NCBI taxonomy): domain Eukaryota; kingdom Metazoa; phylum Mollusca; class Gastropoda; order Lepetellida; family Haliotidae; genus Haliotis; species Haliotis asinina. Next base: position 19,585,461 of record NC_090291.1, read on the forward strand.
CGTAGGTCTCAAGGGTCTACCAGCAAACAGACTATTGTTCCCTATGCTCTTTAACAGGGCATTGATATCAATATCTGAAGGCTGTTGAGATGCTCCTGATCCGTGTCTACCGTTGTTGTTTCCGAAAAGAGCAGCAAAGTCAACACTACTGGTAGGTTGTGGATTCCTGTTGGGACCGGGGTCCGGGTTTCGTCCGAATTGGGGAGATTTCGGATTCCTGTCACTATTTCCATTTGGCCTGGTTTGGACAGTAGGATCCACCGTTTGTCCAGAACCACCGGTTCTGCTATGTTCTGCACTGCTTTGTCCTTTACCTTCACCATTGTTACTCAGTGGACTTTGAGACTTCCTGTGATCATTACTATTGGGTAGATACAGAACGTCCCTAAAATATGGTGCGCCTTGTCCATAAGTTACCGATGGAATATATCCTGAGGGTTTCCCCTGTGTGTATGACGGTGCTGTTGGTCGAACTGGATATCCATAACCACCAGAGTAAGGACTGAAGTACCCATTGTATGGAACACCATACCTGCCATACCAGAACGGTTGTCGTCTATACAGGAAATGTTGTGGATATCCGTAACTTGGTCGATAATTCGGATTAGGAATATCCTGGCCATCATACATCTGTCTCCTGGGGTAATATTCAGGGCTTACATGTCTTTTATACCCAGTAGACTGGGAAACGGATACTTGCCTCTTCATGGGATACATGTTATCATTGTAAAGAGAGCCAGTGGCAGGTTGTCTGTTGGAATTCTCAGGAGTGTTTCCATATGCATGCTTGTACCTTTGTCCCTTAAGACTCTGTTGTTGGTTAGTTGCACCACGTCTTGACTCTGAATTGGTGTCTTGGTAGGTGTATTTTGTTGGAGTTTGTGCTGCAGCACAAACAGCCACAACAAGAACTGCCAAACACCCTTGAGACAGAACCATAGCTGCTGACTTGATTTTGCTATGATAAAGAGAAACTCAACTTCTTTCAACTTTATATTCAGTCATGTTTGCTTCCAGTTGTGTGTGTCCAGAGGTGACCCATGGTGTCAACGGAGTCAATAGTCTATTTAACGACGTATATAGCTTTGCCTCTGATCCATTTCCACCTCATTAGAGTGTTTATAGAAGGAAGCCAAGATAAATGTCATATGTCCTGTTAAACAAAATGTATGATTAACCATGACTCTCCCTAGATAGTTAAATGTAAGTAACAAGCCATGAACCAGTTCGTATAGTCTGTGGGGGAAATCAGTATACTTCAAACATTCCCAAATTTTACTGAACACTGATTCTTCTACAAAAGTTTCGGGGTTTTATACTTTATTAGAATCTTTTCTGTTTTATATCTAAACATATTTCTTTATTATTCCAGTCTTTGTATCAGTTTAGCATGTTTTACAATGAACCACAAGTTGGTCCTAATGTACAATTCTCGGTTGGAGAAAGTTTTCCATCATGACGTCCTTCTTAACATATTTGCCTAACTTAAATTTACTTTTGAGTCTCGGTTCAATCTATCAGTGAGGATTGTGATTTACCAAATACTGTAAACATATCTTTTTCATAATTAAAATACCACCAATTCACTACATACGTACACACTTGTAGCATAATAGATACGGGTAAAAGCTGACCAAATTACCATTTAAAATACCAGATATTTCAAATGTCTTTGATCAATCTGACTTAGCAGCAAAGACTCTTAATGTTTGTTAATGCAATGATATGCAGGAAATGTTAAATATCCTTCAATCCTGGCTTATCATCCGCTCTAATGGGGCAAATTAACATTGAAACTATGAAGTGTTTGTGTACGTGACACTTGAAAGGGGAATGACTTTGCGTTTACTGATGGTATTAGTCAGTTTTGTGTAATGAGTGAGTGAGTATGGTTTTAGCAACATTTACGCAAAATCACCAGAAATGGGCTTTACATATTGTACCCGTGTGGGAAGCGTTTACTCAAGGTATTAGTCAGTTTTCTGTAAAGAGTGAGTGAGTTTGGTTTTAGCAACATTTAAGCAAAATCACCAGAAATGGGCTTTACATATTGTACCCGTGTGGGGATCCGAACGCGGGTCTAAGGCATGACGAGCGGGCACTTGAAGCAGTAAGCTGCCCCACTTCCCCTTGCACAAAGAGAGATATGAACTACGATAACGAACATTATGTACGTGTATTCATAAAAGAAAAATGTTACGATATCAGCTCTGGAATATCTCACTTGATGAGCACGTTTCTATAGGGGCATTAGTTTGCATTACATCTTTCAAGAATTAGAAAAACGTTTTCACTGAACTGCTGCCGATTTCTAACAAACACAATGGAACGTATACAAATCTTAATATTTTCGTAGAAGTGAGTTATGAAATTCATGTCTTGGGCATATGTATATACTAGACAAAATAAGTTAGGTATATTGGTAATTTTATTATTGATATTATATCAGTGCGTCAATGAGTGAATAGATCATTATTCAAAACTTCAAAATTTGCAAATATCCCTAACTATTTTTGTTTTGCATACAATTTATATAGGATCTACTCGAGCACATGCATTAATCACCTCAATAGGATTTGATCAAGATAAGGCCAGTGACGGCCACACTTGCCCCTCATGAAAATTGGTATTTTATAGAATTTGTGGTATGATTCTGGCTATATCAAAATAATGTGCTTGTTACTATCAAGTGGTGATGATATCGGGTGTTCATGAAATGATCATGATAACATGATGCATTCTTTGGTAGCCAGGCAACCCATCCTTCAAATGAAGTTCTATTGGGCTAGAAGAAAACCTACGATAGAGAGTTCGAAAGTAATTTTGTCCTTGGTTATGTTTCCAGGTTTGCGATCACATTACTCAGAGAGTTTCATCAAAATGGTAAACGTCTGAGAAGTTTATCACTTTGTGGTTGCCTTTCATGTTCAACGCCCGTGAAGATCCAGGTCAGAATTGGTCTCAGCAACCCATGTTTGTCGTAAGGTGCGATTTACGGGAACGGATGGGATGGTCAAGCTCCCTGACTTGCTTGACACATGTCATTGTATTTCAGTTGCGTAGATCGATGTTCATGCTGTTGATCACTGTCTGGTCCAGACTCGATTATTTACAGACCGCCGCCAAGAAGAATATGAATACTGCTGATTACTGAAACTACACTCACTCGTTCTCTATATGTCCGATGGACACCTGCTACTGATTGCGGCGTAAAACTAAACTCACTCTCTCTTATATTCAGCATCAGCGAAGATCCGGATTAGAATTGGTCTTCAGCAACTGGTTAACAGTATCAATGGCGCTGAACAATAAGAACACATCTGTCTGGCCTGTTTCAGTTTCAAACCAAACAGACCCGTGAAGGTCCCAGGGTAGAATAGGCCTTCAGCAACCCATGCATGCCATAAAAGGTTACTGTGCTTGTCGTAAGAGGTGACTAACGGGATCGGGTGGTCAGGCTCGCTGACTCCGTTGACACATGTCATTGGGTCCCAATTGCGCAGATTGATATTCATGCTGTTGACCACCGGATTATTTGGTCCAGACTCAACTATTTACAGACCGCCACCATATAGCTGGAACATTGATGTGGCTTTAAACAAAACAACAAATCTTATATTTAACTGACACGCCGAGATGTAGAAGAAATATCTACAAGTGTCAAATCTGTCGTTCAACCAAGTCACTGAAACTAAACGGGAATAAAAGCGAACATCAATGTGCGAAGTTATTTTATTAATGAGTAATAAGAAATACATCTGCATTTGCCAATTATGATGCAATAATATCAATGACATAGAAAGTGCATATTTACATGTGCTTATGTATGGGTTTTCAGTTAGTTCTAATTATCTGCTCGATCCAGTTCAAGGCATCTCTGACAAGAGCAACTCTCATGGGGTTTGAGGAATCATCACAACGTAGCTGTGTTACGCCTAATCCCTCCACTGTGCGAGGGGCGTTCACGTTGTCTCCTTGGCATACCACGGGTCCTCCAAAGTCTCCCTTTAAATGCAGATAAAGCGTTTTTCATCTCGAAATAAAGAAAAACATTGACTGATGCGGCTATGAGATGAAGATACATGACAAAATCTTAAATAGTCAACGCCAGCGAAAATCGAGTTTCCGCATATAACATTTTTTCCTAAAAATATATATACAGATGATACATTTCTAAAAAAAATGAATACACAGAACAAATTATCGTAGTTTTCCTTAATTTCTCATCATCTGTTTCCTCCTTGACTTCATCATAAGCATTTCATCAATTTTGTAAATCCAATATCCCGTATACTTCCCGTATACTTCCCGTATACTTCCCGTATACTTCCCGTATAAGTATTCTACATCAACCTGAAAGTGTTATTCAAATTTAAACTTATTAACATGTCTCCGTGAAACATGTAGTAAGGACCACGTACCAAGAATAAAAACTATGCATCATTTGGGCAACTAGATTTCATTCCACTACTGCAGACTATCTGCACAAAATACAAAATACTTACAGAAACAGTAGAACTGATCTTTCACATATATGACGATGGATTGATTATCTTACCACACATGCGAAGCTTCCTCTGTCATTGACAGCACAGCCGGTTTTGTCTGTATAGGTTGTCTCAACACCAGTCTTGTAATACTCAAATATTTCGCAAGCGTCTTTGCCAAACAGGGTCATGTCAACCTTCTGCAGTCGATCTCTCAGTTCTGCAATACACAGTTTAACAAAATAGATTTATTCATAACTATTGGATTTCCTATCAATCAACATATAAACCCAGTCTTTTAATATTGGATGAGATTTTCCGTTGTCTTTTGGCCCATGAGACTCAATTTCATTTGTTATTTGTGGTTTGTCATTTTATCATTATTTTGTTATATCCTGGAGCATTGTCATTTCAGAAAATACCTTCGTTTTCATTATTTTGACAATAGTACATAGTAATACATGTTTTTACATGTTTCTCATAATATCATTATTTTGTTAAATGCTCAAACAATGTTATTTATTAACATACCTTCATTTTCATTATATTAGTACATAGTAATACATGTTTTCATAAGTTTGTCATTTTATCATTTTTTTGACAATAGTACATATTTATACATGTTTTCACATGTTTGTCATTTTATCATTATTTGTTAAATGCTGAAACAATATTATTCAGGAACATACCTTCATTTTCATTATTTTGAGAATGGTACATAGTAATACATGTTTTCGCACGTTTGTCATTTATCAATATTTTATTGTATGCTGGAACATACTTATTCTTGAACATACCTTCATTTTCATTAGCTCCCCATCCCGTGGCCTTACATTGAGAAGATGCACATCTCTGTGTAGATGTGCTTGGTAGACAGGCAGGACGAACACATTCGTTGATGTCCACATCATTTTCTAGTTCGATCAGTGCAAATGCATTTTCTGAAATTCAAAGTCACTGCGTGTGTTAATACATTTGTCTTCACATATTGTGTTTCACTTTCAATTGTTTAACAGTGTTCACATAGAACCCACACCAATTATACCACTAAGTTGGTATATGTCCTATCTTTGAAGCTGTACATTACAATGAATGGCATCGGTGCGTGTGGGTTTCGGGTTATTATATTTAAAAACATTAGCAAGCTGTATACTGTTCGTTTTATTTGTTTGTTTCTTATTTAACGCCACAATATTCCAGCTATATCTGTATGTCTGTAAATAATGGGATCTTGACCAGACAACCCAGTGATCAACATCATGAGCATCTATGTGTCAACCAATCCTGACGACTCGATCCGTTACTCGCCTCTTACGACAAGCATGGATTGCTGAAGACAAATTCCATGATTTGTTTGCTTTATACATATTTCATTCCCAAATAGATAAAGGCACTGAACTCGAGTGCACTACTTATCGTCGCCTTCTCCCAATATACGGTTAAAGATAATAGCATCTAGACACTTACATGTACTCAAAAGAACTATCGATTGATGTTAAAGAACATCTTGTCATTGTCAATCGGTTAACGTATTCTATTTGCTGTCGCCATGATGTTACCTTGCCAGACTCTTTCTGTGTTGGCTAGGGATATGTTGAGGACGTTGAGGAAGTTGGTGTTGACGTCAAAGTTGAATTCGGGATGGAAGTAAACCTGCCTAACCCGGCGGAGTTGTTCGCCTCCATTCAGGGTCTGGTGGTCGTAATCTCCCAGAACTACAAACATCTGGTTCTGGAAGGTCTCTGTTGGTAGGTTCCTACCTGCGCTGAAAACAGAAAATAATCACGTCAGTATGATACAACCACACTGTCTGAACAAATCATCTATGCTGTGATGCCAGTTTATCCTTTGTCACACGGAAAGGTGTTGTTGTTGTTGGTGTTGTTGTTGTTGTTGGTGGTGGTGGTGGTGGTGGTGGTGGTGAATGCGTTAAGAAATAGATTCAAACCCACAATCGCCATCTGGCAGTGGAACCTCTAATTATCCGTAACTAGATATTCTGCACAATGGTACATTTTTAGCATGAAGTAGTTCGGATTATTACACACACACACACAGAGAGAGAGATAGATAGATAGATAGATAGATAGATAGATAGATAGATAGATAGATAGATAGATAGATAGATAGATAGATAGATAGATAGATAGATAGATAGATAGATATACTCCTATTCCATCTTGTCAATTTCAAAGGTAACTTCTTTCGATAAATAACAAATTGAAACAATTACTCACAACAACACTGAGAGGGGAGTAGTTAGAACCCATTTGGACTGAATTAACACACCGCCGGCAACATGAAGGGAATTGGAGATTGACTGAGGTCGGCTGATGTCCAGTACACGACGTAGCGACGCCTGCCACGGAGACTGGCAGGGCTCTTCATCTTCAGACTGAGTGAACCGGGCTTGGACCCCCAGAAGACCACACTGGGGGTGATTCACTCCTGATATTGGTTCCTCGGCTGGAAGAAGATGCATCTTTCGTCAGGTGTTCATGCTGCTGGAGGACTATATGTAATTTAGTTGATGACTGTTTTGATAATTTATTATAATGATTCTCATATGAAAATAAATGTGAATTTGGGACACCAGAAATGGGCTTCACACATTATACCCATGAGAGGAATTGAACCCGGCTCTTCGGCATGACGAACTTGTAAACATTTTAAGTTTAAGTTCTCCATGCGTCTAACTGACGGAATTAAATCTGATATGAAATTGTATGACACCTTATAACATACCCTAAAGGGATGTCACATTCTTACACCACATTCGTCCATCTGGTGAGAACCATCTTAGGTTGTTCTAAATGTACTCTCAAAGCAAAAAGATGGTGCAGACGAGTGTTTTCAAGCTTTTATATATTTTTAATTAATTTACCATCTTGTTCACAACATATGTTTGCCGTGGCCCAGCAGAGAAGGTAGTTCTGAGGGTTGACAGCTTTCCATCCAGCCGGGCAATCTGATGCGTATCTACCAGGGTGACAGCTGCGAACACTTGAGCCTTTGGCACCTCGGCTACACACTGAAACAATGGTAATAATGAAAATTTTCAAACATTTCCCTCATATATCATTAAAGAGAACATGATTCTCTCACTCGATACACCATTTTAGATACTATCAGTTGTGGTATATGCTGGCTCAAAATAATAGGGTATACACAGATCATCACAGAAGTGAAAGAAGTGAGTGAGACAGTATACGTATTGGACGCTTTTACAAATACTCTACGGCGAGGGACACCAGGATGGGCTTCTCATACTGCACCCATGGGTGGAATCGAACCCGGGTTTTCAGCGTGACGAGCGAACTCTTTAACTACTGGACTACCCCACCGCCCCCACTGTTTGTGCTTGAATTATAGAAGATACTACTGCATCTGTACTTATTTGCGGAGAATCGAACATGGGTTTTCAGCCCTACAAGCGGAGGCTTTAATCACTAGGTTACCCCGTATTAATTAGCAAAGTTGAATATTAAGTATTAAGATTTTTTTCTTTGAAAACTGAACACATTATACTATCTGTGTTTACCCTATTTGACCACTCCATTTTCAGCCTACATTTACCACAGATATTAACGTACTCCAGCATGTGTTTGTTTATTCTAAACTCAACGCCTACTGTGGTTATCCTCAAATGTCAGACTACCAGTCACACAGTACACGTCCAGAAGCGATACACGTTCCCTTTCAGGAAAATAATTACCTTGTCGTAAACCCGTTACATTTAGTGTTATCATACCATTTTCCTCGTTATCTCTAAAAACATTTTCTCGAATATCGACTGATTCCAGGAATTTTCGTACTGAATGAGTGGGTTTAGTTTTACGCCGCCTTTAGCAATATTGCAGCAATATCACTTCGGGGGATTCCATAAATGGGCTTCGCATATTGTATCCAAGTGGCGAATCGAACCCTGATCTTCGTCCTTTTACCATCAGGCTACCCCTTGTACTGAATTATAGATAATACTTAAACCTCTGTGCATCCTCTATTCAAAGCAATGACACTGACTGGTGATTGCGTGAATGTTACAATACATTAGTGAATAATATGCTGATGTAAGTTTTTTTAATAAACGAAACTTTCAATTCAAAACTTAACATCACAGACCATGTAATAACTACGCTCAACATCGGGGAATATTCTAGCAATGTTATGTTCTTTAATATACGGAACGTTTAGAACTTAATGCTACAACATATCAGTGAACATTGTACCAAAGTTTATGTCCTCAAACAGACGAAGCTTTTAGTACCTGTTATAGCAATGTATATTTCCTTAAATATATGCGGCTTTCATTACCAAAATCAAATTGACGAATACATTTATAAGTCTTGAGAAATTGTAATTTCCGCATAACCATTTTTGTCTTTGACGTTGTACATACTCGCATGAACATTCTTCATGATACCCTTGGCTGAACTGGTACTTTCTTCTATATTATCATTGTTTTGTTTTACGATGTATGCAAACAAATTTGTATTCCTGCATACATGTGCCCAACTGCATTGTGAATTATCCAAATTATTTTGTCGAAAGAAAATGTTAATCAGATCATTTTGGGCTTGACTGTTTCACTAGTTTTTGTGCATTCAGTAAACTGAACTGAACATAGAAAATGTTCTGGGTTTTATTACTTAGATCAAAAAAGTAAAAAGAACATGAAACCCAGAAAATTTCCTTTGTTCATTAAATAGCGTCTTCCAAAACGCCAATCAAACATCATTATTGAATTGTATCGGCTTATAGGGGATACTAGAAATAAAATGAGCTTGCGTTGGTTTTGCCAATTAAATTCTCATCTGTAATTTAACAAAAAAATTCAATGAGAAACGACCTCTAGCTTACAAACAGAAAAGAATTTCAAACCGACTTAAAAATTAACATGTTAAATATTTACATATGATATGTCGAGTTAATCCTTTGGTGTGTTTTGCTTTGTAAAATGAAAAAAAAAACACATCTGGGTTATTCCGGCTAATGATCGTTCATATATGTGTCCAGATGCCTTCATTGCAGAGCGAATGCGTTTTATAGACAAGGAACTTCTGAAACGTTTTGGGTCTCTTAACTGCGCAATGAAGGACCAGAATACTTTCCAGAAAAGTCTAAAATACAGCTTGGTGGAGGCTGATGTATTTAGATCTAAGTCATCTGGTTCACTGTGGTATCTGTATTCCTCTCATACTTGCAGTTGATTATCTACCCAGCATGTGTGAACACTCCCCAGTCCGTATGGGAAGGGTACAATAGAGAACCTCGGAAAAGCCAGTGTGTATATTTGCTCAGATTAAAACTTGCTTTGAGGTGATTTTTTTGTTTCAGGACACGCTTAGAAGCAAATCCCGGTTTATTAGATACGCGCTATTGTACGTTGTATGTTCTGCACGACTAATTTCGTTTTAACACTATTACAAACCAAAATTTACTAAACATATTAAAATGAAAAGGCATAAACACAACCTACGTGTATCCATCTTCATGACTTAATTTGAAGAATTTAAAATTAACAACAACTGTATCGTTGCGCCCGAGGTAGTTATTTCTCGTAAAATGTTGGAAACGTCAGTATTTAAGAAATATATGCACATCAAAATCTAGGATTCTATAATATTTGTACTTACAGCTGTTTCTCTGAAAAGCCCACGGGAGCTGCGCCAAGGCAGAGTTTCCCAGAAAGCCCACAAGAAGGACAAGAGTCTGTAGCCTGGTCGCCATTTTCATCCTCAAATCTACGGTTGATCTCGTTATATATCGGCTTGGTACACCATTGCCAGCCCTGCAAACACCTTCCGGGAATGTCGCCCAGGCCTAATTTGTGTGATGTTTCCCCACCCAAGCCAAACACTCACACCGGAGCGGGGATAACCTCCTCGTGCTCAGATTTGGTGGTTGGAAGGTTTAATTAAAGTGATGTTACTCTTAGAAACAAACTAAGAAGACACACCGTGTCAACACTTTTGGTATATTTGACGGGTATTACAGAATTGTTCTTGGAGATTAAGTTACCAGTCAAATAGAATTATGCCAAAAGCTGTGTATATTTAACACAAAAGAAGGCATTTACTGTTATTTTAAAGTATAACGAAGAATAAAGAATAATTTCTGTAAAGCTTTGACTGTTAACATTAGATTATGTTTTGACTGAGCTAAAGATAAAATGAAGAAAAGAGTATGATTTGGAACTGTTCTTAATGTATGACTTGTGGGGGTGTGGTTATGAATTTTATCGGTAAGCAGGTAACGTTTGAATTAACCATTGTTCATTAGGAAAGATCATGGGCACAAATGGTAAAAGTCAAAATAACGAAATTGCAAACCACACTGAGTTGTTTAGAGAGTAAAATTTTGGAATATACCCTATCAAACATGTTGAAAGCTTTACTGAGGATTTCATATAAATATTGCGTATATCTCTTTAAGACCTTATTCTATTGCACCTCAAAAGCTGGAAAATGTACCTGTTGGAATATTGCTCTCGAAGGCATTTCACTGTTACAACGCTGAGTAATGTTGGCCTTTTTAACTTTAATTTGCATACATAGACATTTGCATACCTGAGATAGTTTCACTAGTCTATTTTCTCTAAAGATGAAATGGGTAAACCAGTAGCTATTTCGCCATTATTTGATCAAATTCTTTTGTTTCGCTTTTGCCAATCTGGGCAACTCTGATTCATGTGCATAATAAATATTCTGTGAAATTGGAAATTAAGATTTCACTACGAAATGGTCTTTGACGTAAAAACATGCTAAATATTGACTGGTGGAAATATAACATAATAATACATCTATTACACGTCACATTTATGTACTGATGAATAAAAGACGCATCATATGTTCTCTTCAAGATGTTTGTTTGGAAAGAAATAGCAAATCGGATGCAAAACAAAGCTTGTGTCCTAAGTTCATTGGTTCGAAATTAAAAAAACATCGTGAGAAATGTGATGAAAGGGAGATAACTCCTATCACTAACGGTGGACGTTTTCCCTCATGACCTCGAGATACCTTGGTATAGAATAATTTCGTTTTGCATCGTCGATATATATTTGTGAAATGAATACTAAATTGACAATTAGACTTCCGAATGGTGCAGGGATTGTTAAATTGGGTCCTTAGCTTTCTAAATGTTAGCTTTTCACACAGTTCTCACACCAAAATGCGCCATTACTTCCCACATTTTAACAATCCTGGCTCCGTCAGCACCACGTTCGGGGACTTCAGTCGGGATTGTAACTAGAGTCTACTTTGAAAGACGTTAGTATTAGCCTTCCCCTTTACCATGGCATCAGGTACCTATAAACTGCTTTATGAAGTTATGCATATTCACACAAAAATCATATGCTCAGGACAACCGGTGTGCACTGTTAACCAACGTACGGAAGGAATATTGTCCAAGAAACTCTCAGAAGTCTGTCTTCCTGAGTGTGAGTCCGTTCACCATCCCCCTGTTCCCTGAGAAGGATGTGGAGAGATGTGATGAATATGTTCAAGGCTGAAAAATCGAACATTCATCAGTTACTCGATCCGCATCATCAGATATAAGGTGTAAACAGTAGTAAGCAGAATGGATCTGAGTGTTCAAGCATCTCTACATGACGAGACACAACCACGTTCATAACTGATTGTGAATATTTTTATTGCATCTCCCACTTCATTCTTAAGCTAGGGTATGCTTAGCTTGCTTGTTGTTAAACACTGCACTGAGAAACATTTCAGCTATATGACAGCAGGCTGTAAATTATCTGCCAGACAATCCAGTGATGAACAGTATGAGCATACGATGACAAGTGTCAACTATGTCAATGAGCCTGACTACCCGCTCCCGATTAGTCTCCCCTTTGAGAAGCATGGGTTACTGAAGATCAATTCTAACGCGGATCTTCACGTGTCCAGAGTATGCATACACCTTCGAAATCATAAAAGGATATGAACGCTTTTCCTGTTTACTTTCTGGATAAATATTCTTTGAATATCTGAATTGCTATAGGATAATTTTCGTTGGGTTTCTGAGTAGACATTACACAAAGGGCTATCACTGACAGCTCCAAACATTCGCAGCATGTCCTGCTCCGTGAACGATACAATAGATTCAGTGTTACGCCCTTCCTTAAAAACAAACACACTTTTAATTCAATCTGAGAGATTGTATTTACTTTTCAAACCTGATGAGTCGGACGCGCTTATTCGACTGCAGAAAATCGCACAAACGACTTCTTTCATTACGAAAGATTCACAGTATTTGCGTTGCCACATGCAGCCATGAGATTTTCAATCGGAACACTCCTCCTATAACTTGCAGATGAAGACTGTAAAATTCTCCGCCATGTCTGGTCCATACTGAACAGCAAAAGAAACGCATTTTTGAAAAAATGAAATCTCACAAAAGTAAGCGTTCATGTTTATGCCTTCTATTTAAAGCCTTGGCCAAAAACAGGGTTGCGTTTCTTTTACTGTTCAGTATATTCCAGCGGTATAACTGTAAGATGGAAAATGCAAGACTAACCTTCATATGCAACCATGTTGAAGATGAAACCTGGTCTCGTTTCCCCTTTTATCACCTGAGCCCGCACGTTAAAAAATGAAATATTTGCCGAACAAATTATGGCAGATTGATGTTTTAAACTGAAATAATTTAATTAAGTATGTTACTATTTTAGTATTAAAGGTGAACGCTTTTAAGTACATTCAAAAGGTGTTGCTAAATGAAGAGGCATGAGAGCATGTTTGTCTTGGCAGTGTTTGTTTACCACTAATTCCTTCACACCAAAAACATTTGAAAACATAATATATACCACCCTTTCAAAGGTTCCTCATTTTTTTCATTTTAGAAATCCATTACAACTTGATCGATTACAACCATAAAAACTGATAGATACGAGCTTCAGGATCAACGATCGTTTGATAAACAGACCACAGAAAAATATTTTATGCCAATATTTTTTATAACCTTAAATACAATACACATCTGCAAATGCCAATTATGATGCAATAACAATATTATTCACGTCTATCTGACGGTGTTCATTTTGATTTTCCGGTCTTCAAGGATTCGCCCTGATGACTTGTTCAATCCAGCCGACCGCTTGTCTGATATCAGCAATGTTAAACTGTATGTTCGTGGAGACACTGTTACAGATGACTCTTTCCATGAGGGACAGACTGTTGGCAACATACTTGCCACTGGCAGCGTCTTTGCACATCACCGGGCCACCGAAATCACCCTACAACATGAAGCTGTGTCTGTGATTTGCATTATATACACCCTAGTGAGCTGCGATTGATAATGCGACGTGCCGTTGAGACTGACATCCACTGATCGAGGGAAAACATAAATCGGCGCTGTACAAATGTTAGGATAACAATAAAATAATAATTATCATACGCTGCCATATATTCATATATGATCATAACGGGTCAGTTCAACGTAGTAAACATGCCTGAAGTGGGTGGGTAGGGTGAGTTGTCAGCAATATTTCAGCAATATTTCAGCAGTATCATAGTGAGGGGCACCAGAGACGGTGCTCATGCACTGTACCCGTGTGGGGCATAGAATCAAGGTATTCTACGTAACCATCGACAAATTCAACCAGGATGAAGCGCTTAGATGGTGGCCATGGGATAGCCCAGAGGTAAAATCGTCGTCCACCTAAACTCACTCACTCACTGCTGAACACTGCCCGTTGGAATGATAAATTTTTTTAGATAAACAACTCAGTTAGTTTTCTAAAGCATAAGCACGCCTTTAGAAATGTAACATGATTAGGGGTTGATTACATCCATATAAACAACATACACAGAGAAGAACGGGGTTCGATTCCCCACATCGGTACGTGTGAAGCCCATTTCTGGTGTCCCCCGCAGTGATATTGCAGCTACATGCAGTATACAACCAAAGTCACGCACTCACTATATTAGTTGTGTCCTCGTTTGTCCGGGAGGAAGCGGCAGCAGAATAAGGATTGCAACACAAGTTGCAATCAATACGACACACAAACAATCCGCTCTGTAGTTTACATGATTATTAGAGTGAGTGAGTGATATTTACTTTTACACGGCTCTAACAAGCCATATTACGACAGGAGACAACAGGAGACATCCATGTGATGTCATAAAATTATTGTGACGTCACTAAAGATGACGTAAGTGAGTGTGAGTGAGCGAATGAGTTTAGTTTTACGCCACACAGCAACATTCCAGCTATGTGCCGACTGTCTGTATTTTATTGAGTCTGGACCCGACAATGCAGAGATCAACAGCATGAGCATCGATCTAAGCAACTGGGATACGATAACATGTGTCAACCAATCCCGTTAGTCTCCTCTTACGACAAGCATGGGTTGCGGAAGCTCAACTCTAAGCCGGATCTTCACGGGTGCAAACATAAATGTCATGTAGGTGACGTGTTGTACTTACTAAGCACGGTGAAGCTCCTGTACTGTTGACGGCACACTTAGTCGTCAGAGGTTGAAGAACTGGTGTTAGGTTGTTGCGGTAATAATTGAGCACTTCACATGCATCGAAATCAAACACCTGGACCTGAGCCTTCTGGAGAATCCCCGACAGGTCTATAATAACAATATTGATAAGTGATCAACAAAGTCAGGGATGATGACACACACTCCCACTGTAACCATCTGATTACACAACCATACTTGTTGTGACAACAAGACAACAAGATACTTATTGTAATCATCTGATTCATAATACTCAACTCTTCCACAAGGTACTTATTGTAACCATGCGATCCACATAACTCAACTCTTACACAAGGTACTTATTGTAACCACAAGATTCACATTACTCAACTCTTACACAAGGTACTTATGGTAACCACCTGATCCACATTAATCAACTCTTACACAAGGTACTTATTGTAATCACTTGATCCACATTAATCAACTCTTACACATGGTACTTATTGTAACCATCTGATCCACATTAATCAACTCTTACACAAGGTACTCATTGTAACCACTAGATTCACACTATTCAACTCTTACACAAGGTACTTATTGTAACCACTAGATTCACATTATTCAACTCTTACACAAGGTACTTATTGTAATCACTAGATTCACATTATTCAACTCTTACACAAGGTTCTTATTGTAATCACTAGATTCACATTATTCAACTCTTACACAAGGTACTTATTGTAATCACTAGATTCACATTAATCTCTCACGGCATGCGACTTACCTTCTACCTCATTGGTACCCCATCCAGTTATCTTGCAAAGGGGAGAGCCGCACGACTGGGGAAAGTCCTTGGCAGTTGGAATGCATGCAGGACGGACGCAGTCTGTCAGTGTGACATCTTGCTCAAGTTCAACCAGAGCGAAAGCATATTCTGGAGAAAGAAATGGGCAATCAAAATCTTGTTAGTGAACAGCAGCGTTCGAACAAGCTACTGGCCCGCTAGCCAGATGCTAGCTAATTGTGAGTCGGGCCAGTAATATATTGTTAAAGGTATCTAGCTGGCTAGCTGAAATCTCAGATAATTCATCTTTCGTCTCTGAATATGAAGACGTCAATAGTTACGGCGTTACAAGCCAGTCCGCAAAAGTTTCGTGTTGTTCCTGGTTATCGCTAGTCACACGAAGATAGTTGTATATATATATAAAATTAATAGCGTTAAATACGTGAAACAAAAGGAAAGAAAACATGCAACCAATTCCGACCGATCTGCATTTTGATATTGATATTTTGTAGAACCAGTGAAGCATGATGTGGGCGAGCAAAACGTTTAATAACTAGCCCTCCTGGACGGTGACTTTTCAAAATTAATTTATTTTATTATCAACAGTATCTTTAGTATTTCGTACGTTTATCTCGACGTGGATAAATGCAATGTAGACGAAGTGAATACATACAATGTAGGCGGAGTTTTGTTTGTTTATTATTTTACGCCGTACCTAGTACTATTCCAGCTATATGGTGGTAACCTGTATATAATCGAGTCTGGACCAGACAATCCAGTGATCGTCAGCATGAGTACCGACCACACGTTTTCAATCAAATCAGCAAACATGACCCTTAGTCCCGTTACTAGCCCCTTACACCAAAGCTGGTGTTTGTTTTAAACATATTTTTTTTACCAAATAGATATACGCACCACTTATCGTCGCCATCTCCCAATGTACAAGTAAATATAAGAACATTTAGACATATACACGTACTGAAAATTACTACCGTCATGGGCTGTGGTAACGATGGTTACATATGACGTCACCAGAGAAAGATAAAGCTGCCTACCTTGGTGAAGAGACGACACCTGTATTTGTGAGACGACGCCAGTTAGGATCAAAGAGAAAAAGTCGTTGGTAATCTGGAAGCGACTCAGTGGATGGAATGTGACATTCTTAATTCGGATTAATTGTTCATCCCCATTGTTGTCGTAGATATTGTGATCTCCAATGGAGGCAAATAGAGTGTTTGAGTAGAAGGGATCCGCTGCAGTTAGTCTACCGGCTCTGAAACACATAGACAGGAATTAGTTGAAAGTACATTGCATTACATAATCATCAGAAAGGTTTAACATATGATTTACTACACTTTGTTAGTAAAGTACTATATTACATAAGACTCAACTCTTTGAGTGCTTTACTATGACAGTGTAATCCTAAATGTAACTGTTACATAAGCTACATTTGACCAATTGAAGGTCGAGGCGAACAGCTTCCAAACAGACAACATTTGCCATATATGAAGTGTAAACAATCGCTCGGAACATCGAAAACTGTTGCGCACGGCATTGTCAGTATTTGCCGAAACGCTTTCGTTGATGTGTTGGAGATTCGTAGAGAACGCTCCAAGGGACATAACTCTATGGAGTTTGCTTAAAATATTGTTCGGCAGGTAGAGGGCGTAAGAGTTGATTCAATGCAACATAGCATTTATTCATTCGAACTTTTTAATTCAATACTGTAATCCAGATATACATTTTTTAGAATAAAGTATATTGTAGCTTCTCTTAGAGCTGATAGCTAGCATTATTTACAGAAATGCAGTTGAGCTTCAGTTGAACCTGATGATGGGGCTAGAAGAACCCACGAAACGTCATGAGAAATGTATTCAAAAAGTTGTTATCCATAAGATTTGTCCTGTACTAATATACCAACTTCTAAATGCCTTTAAAGAAATACATAAAAGGTTTCCTTTACTCTGATTCAAAACTTTGCAGCGCCCAAACAAAACAGCACACTGCCTCCTCTTCGATCCAAATTAATTGTTATATATCATACACAACCTATATATGCCACACTACTTGTTCTGATTTGTGTAGTGTTTACCGCAATATTCCAGCCATATGGTGGCTGTCTCTGCATAATCGATTCTGGACAATCAGACAATCCAGTGATCAGCATCGTGATTGTCGATCTAGGCAACTGGGATCGGGAGCCTAATGGTTAAAGCATTCGCTCGTCAGACCCGGGTTCCATTCCCCACGTAGGTACAACGTGTGAAGCCCATATCTGATGTCCCCCGCCGTGATATTGCTTTAATATTGCGTAATGCGGTGTAAAACTAAACTCACTCACTTAAAGCTAACTCACTCAACACTGAACAGAGGAGAGACACCTCCAAGATCTCAACTCACCTTATCAGAGCAAAAGCTGTAGTTAGAACCCACTTGCTCTGAATGAGCACGCCACCGGTTCGATGTTCTGAGTTGATTAAAGATGGTACTTGGTTTTGAATTCCTGTGTTGGAAAACCGCCTGAAGGACACCTGCCATGGACTGATACACTTCTGTTCATCGTCACCGAACGCAATCCTTGCTTCTGGTGTCGGTACAGTACCGCAGTCGGGGTGGTTGATGTCAGCTAACGACGAAAAGGAGCATATTCAGATCTGTATCTCCTAATGACATCACTTCCGTTGGGTGAGTAGAATTTATCACTTCCAAAGGAATTCTCAAACCAAGTGACAGTGAGGGACATATACTGAACAGCAAAAGAAACGCAAGCTGCCCAAAAGTTAAATCTCATTGCAGCAAGCGTTCATGTTTATGTCATCTATTTAAACGCTTGACAAAAACAGTCGCATTTCTTTTGCTGTTCACTATGTGTTCCTTGGTTTTATTGGTCGGTAATCAATCGCATCGAGGAAACAATCCCAGACTATTTGTCAGGGGGAAATTATTTCAATATGTTTTCACTATATACAGACAATCTATATTACCGATTAGCCAGTGCGTACAGGCAACCACAGCTGTGTCGTAGTTAATATAATTCAGATATCCGTTGGTCGATATCTGTTGGTAGAAAAATGGTGACTACAGAAAAAAATTGAAAACTATTTCACTGTGGACAAATAATCCCAGACTCCTTTAAAACTATATAAACCTACATTAATAAGATTTAAAGCTGTTACCTATACATGCTATTTTCGGATCGCCACTGAAACCTGTTTTGCATACACAGGTGTATGAACCTTCTGTGTCCGTACAGTCAGCGTTAGTGCCGCATGTAAAGCTACCAGCAGTCAAGCACTCATTGATGTCTGGAAAAGGTAAAATTATAACATTAATAAAGGCCACAACGGTCTGTTGAAGCTCACCTTCACCGATTAAGTGAATTTACGTTTTACGTTGCATATCACGGCGGGGGGGGGGGGGGGGCAAAAATGGGCTGCACACTTGTATCTATGTGGGGAATCGGACCGGGGTCTTCGGCGTGACAAGCGAACGCTTTAACCACTAGGCGACCCCACAATCCAAATTATCATGTGATCTACGATACAACTAATAATCTAGGCAATATGATCAGCAACATTTCCGCTTCCTTCGATGTGGCTGGTGCATAATCGAGTCTGGATCAGACAATCCAGTGATCAACAGCATGATGTACGCATCTGGGATCTACCTGGGATCTACGCCGCAGTCAGCAATACCCCAGATACATGGGGACGGTATGTAATCCCGTCTTCACCAGACAATCCGGTGAGCCTACCCACTCGACTACTGACATGACATGACATGAAATGGGCGGCTGAAGACAAGTTCTAACCTGGATCTTCTCGGGTGTTTAGAAAGGATTTCTGGTGTTTAGAAAAGATTTCAGTGTCAAACATTTACAATGAATTAATGCTGTAACGTTCAGTTATATATGACATTGACGCATACGTTTAATATGTACCTTAGAGGTAGACCATGGGTTGTGGCATGGGGTGATACCTATCCCTATTTATTCCCGATGTTTGGAAAGAAAATACGTTCAGTGAAATACGACTTTCTTTAAAAAAAACTCTTCGGCTGTGCGTGGTTTCTAGTCAGTGACTGAAAATACGCTACTTCCAATGAACTCTGTTGCCTAAACAAAAAATATAACTTACTGTTGCAAGTGACTCCATCCCCGGTATAGCCGTCTTTGCAAGTGCACGTGTAGGATCCTGGTGTGTTATCACAGGTAGCTTGTGAGCTGCATATTCCAGAAGTAGCACACTCGTTGACATCTACAGACAATTAATATAACGGCGTTAACATAAACCATGCCCGAGAACAATAAAGGGCATCACATCCCGTGAAACGATGAAAGATTCCATCAGACAATAAAACATGACCGGGGATAATAAAACATGACCGGGAACTAGAAAACATGCCCTGAGACGACAACAGATGCCCAGAAATGATAACGCATGGTATGACATGAGAACACATGCCCTGAGAGTACAGAACATGCCCTCAAACAATAATTACATAATAAGTTTATATATATAAATGGTGGCTGTATAGATAAGCGACTGGTAAAAGTAGAAAGCGTAAGAGGCTAAATCATTAACCAAGTATATGATTAAATCCTGGATAAGAGGAAGAATACGTAACTCAGCAATTAATACTTAAAATGTCTAAAATGTCAATTAACCAATCAACATACCCTGTATGTGTGAAGTCATCCGAGATCGACCGATTGATCGATCAGTCAATCGGTATTCAATCATTCAGTCAGTCGGTCCTCTTACCTGTACACGTGAAGCCATCCCCAGTGTAACCAGAATTGCAGGTACAAATGAATGATCCAATGGTATCAGCGCATCCGGCTTGAGGGTGGCAGTTGTTCAGGTTTGATGCGGCACATTCGTTAATATCTGAGAACAAAGTTATAGAGAGTGCAGTCCACATCCTCGAAAGAGTAAAACATACATTCATATAAGAGCAGTAGCAGCAGCAACAAAATTGCAAAGATATCGCATACGTTGGTTTCCACTCTGTGTGGGCGTTCGCGCATGTGTGTGTGTACAGTATGCAGTTCCTATCAGTATGCTACGAGTAATATATTTACCCGTGTCTGTATAATTGTAATTTATTCATCTCCATAAATACCATATTTGTGCATTAAATGCATAACTGGAAATAGACAATACAGTTATGCACATGTATGATTAGATTTATCACAAACATCCTTCAAGACGTGTAAGGACATCCAGGCGTGTACATGTAGTACAAGGACATACATACGTCTCCTTGCAGTAAAAGGACATACTTACGTCTACACGCAGTATAAGGACATACATACGTCTCCATGCAGTATAAGGACATACTTACGTCTACACGCAGTATAAGGACAGACATACATCTGCACGCAGTATAAGGACATATATACGTCTACACGCGGTATAAGGACATGCATACGTGTGCATGCAGTATAAGGACATACATAAGTCTACATGCAGTATAAAGACATACATTCGTGTACACGCAATATATAGCAAGGGCATCCATATAAGAACATTCATACGTGTAAACGATAAATGATATAAAACGCCTATATCAGCAGAGGTTCTCTAAGTGTCCACGTGATCTTACTGTTGCAGGTAAATCCATTTCCAGAGTAGCCAGGTAAACAGTCACAAGTGAAGGAGCCAATGGTGTTGAGGCACCGAGCGTTGTTGTCGCAGCCGCCGTTGTTGTTATTACATTCGATTATGTCTGAAAGTTAATGTTATTGCTGCATAAACTCGTACAATCCCGTGAAGAAAACAACACCATAAAGATCCCAGTAGAATCGGATGGTCAGGCACACTGATTTGGTTGACACATTGTGTCATCGTATTCCAATGTTCATACTGTCAACCACTGGATTTTTACAGACCGCCGCCATATAAATGTTAAATTGCCGAGTACGGCGTTAAAAAAAACAATGTATAATTAAGGAAATAATAACGCGGCGCTTTGTTTGTTGGTTTACGCGATTCCGTTAGTCGCCTCTTAAGACAAGCATGAGTTACTGAAGATCGATTCTAACCCGGATCTTCACGGGTGTGTAGTAATTGGCAAAGAAACGCATGCAGAGGTATTCGCATTGCCAATTTCAAGCATCTCTCCTATTAACGTCCACTAACAACTATAAAACCTGCGAACCAACACGCATATACACTACTCTGACGGACATCCATTTTTTAGAACAAAATATTAATCTGTTTAATTAAACTGTTCTCTCACGTTTTCACTAACAACCTTAGAATCATCAAACTAAAGTGCATATACACGCCTCTCGATGTCTGACGGACATCAAGTTCTTGTCCAAATAGAATAAATGAGTTAGTTTTAACGCCGGGTGTAGAAAAAAACAATAATATATAAGAGAAACGTGAATCCATATTCTACATGAGCTGGGAATCGATCTCCGGACTTCGGGTATAAATTTGAAACATTACCGATGCATCCAACTCTCCCGTCTCCGCTATAGCCCACATTACAGGGACAGGAATAGGAGCCCAATGTATCAATGCAGACAGCATTAGGCCCGCAAGTGGCACCGTTCAGACATTCGTTAACATCTGAAACAGAAACACAGGAATAAAGAAGAACAAAATGCAATCAAACAAGTACTCGTTGCCTGATAGATAATTTTGTGCTTTAGTACATCGCCTCGTGGTTTTCATCATGGTTTTCTATGGCCCCGGTGACACTTCAAGCAAAATGTATATTAAAACCCCGTCAATCCGTACTTAATCGTTATACGTCCAACCGCTATGATCAAGCAGTTTTATATAACGAATCATGTATTGATATAGATTTATAACAGATAACGTTAAAACTGAAGAACAACGAAGCCAAGTTCTATGGACTTCTTTATTGCAATGAGTGATAATAGTGTTAGTACCTACGCCGAAACGTCACACTCATTGCAATGAAGAAGTTTACTGTCCACCGAACTTGCTTTTCGTTCAGTTTCAACGTTGTCTGCACTAAAACTATATCAATGTTAAACGTATTGCCCCAAACGAGGCAGGGTCGAGGGTACGGGAGAGAAATTTTATACGGTAATTTTGTTTTCGACTTGTGTTGTACTTTGAACCTAACCCAGACAAAAAAGAAAACAATTGCTATTTCACAGAAACAAACATTTGTGCGTACTCGGAGCATGTCATAAAGTTAACTTTATCGATTTACGAAATCTCCAACCCCTAAGTCATTATAAAACAAATGTACATAATATGGTAATAATTGTGAAAGACGCGTATTTGTATTGATACGGAACACTAACTAAAGCAGTTAAATCCATCGCCGGTGTAGCCACTGTTGCAGGTGCAAGTGAAGGAGCCAATAGTGTTGTCGCAAGCAGCATTGGTGTCACAGCCTCCGTTGTTGGTGCTACATTCGTTTATATCTGAAAATTGATATTACTGCTGCATTATTCTCATAGATTTCACCCCAGTAAACCAGTGAAACCTACGTAGTTACTGATTGTTGTTTGGCCATGGTGCATCAAACATTTAAAGCAGTTTTGCTTTACATCGACTGACTTTTGGTTAGGCAACCGATTTGAGCAAACATTTGGGATAT